>NC_081310.1:96430263-96752489 GCF_026419965.1 Kogia breviceps
TGAGGTCAGGCTACGAAGAGGCGCTGAACGCAAGGCAGAACTGCAGGAAACGGATGTCAACGGGTACATCGGAATGGCCCCGATAGCACATGAAAAGCGCCAGAACGTGGACAATGATGCGGTTGGCCAAAAAGGGCGTATGCGTTTTTTCCTGAATATATTCAGGAAAAAACGCATACGCCCTTTTTGGCCAACCAAGCAACCTGGGAGAGCAAATCAGCACTACAAAGAAATCTCTCGCCCCCCCCCCCGGGGCAAAAGTGCCAGGCGAAAAAAGTCTAAAAACCAGAAAGGCAGGACAGCCCACGGAGTCAAGGGAGCCTTGTTAAGCTGATGGGCGGGATGTCAATGGCCAACAGCCAATCTTCACAAGTGTATCCTCTTTCCCAAACCATGTAAAACACAGAACCACAGAGCATAGGGCACTTCCACACATGGGCGTTGACCTTGGGAAAATGAAAAAATCAACCAGACACAGGGACCCCAAAGTTGAGGGCTGCTGTCTTGACAAGAACCTCCACTCCGGTACACGTTTCATATCCCAGGAAAGAGCCAAGTGGACAAAGACGAGTGGACAAGTGGACAAAGACAAGTGGACAAGTGGACAAGTGGTGCTACGTAGGTCCAATGGAGTGTCACTCAGCCATGAAATCCACGTCATGAGGCTGGTAGCAGCATCCTGAGTGGATTTAGGTACGATCATCCTCAGTGAAATAAGTCCCACAAAAAAAGAAACTTATGATATCACTTATCGAGGGAATGTAAAAATCGCTCCCCATGCACTGAATCCCCAAACAGAACAGAGTCACGCTTTTAGAAAACACACTTATGCCTGCTTCAGGGGAAAGGTGAGGTGGGGTGACGCATAAAACTCGAGTTTGAAATGAGCACAGATACCCTTCCGAAAACCGAATATGGAATGGACACGACCTACTCCTTGCTCAATCAACTGGACTCACCAGACCCTGTTCATCGCACAAGTATCTATCCGACTAGTAAGCATCTTCAAAGCTAAGTCTTGATATCTCTGTGTAAGTGCATCAAGTGTGTGTCAAGCGGCCTAAAACCAGCAGGGAAAATCAGCTCAGACCCATTCTGAGGATACATTTCCAACATAAAGAAGAAACAAGCAGGGCAAAACAGAGAGAAATTCTTCCAAAATGCGTTCAGGGACTGGCATGCAACCAGGATTGACCACATCTACAGCCCCAGTGGCAGAAGACATAAGGCTGGACACTCTTGGGGCTGAGACGATTGGTGAGGTTGGGAAAGCAAATGCAGACCCTTGAAAGGAATCCTGCGTGCTCCCCATTCCATGGGTCCCAACTCTCCAGGTTCAACGCAATCTTCCGACAGCGAAAGCACTCATTGGAAACCCAGCGGATGCTACACCGTGGGATCGGGAAAGCTTTCTGAAACTCACCTCAGTTTTCATCTCCTGGTGCTCGTGTTCTCCATTCAGGCCCCCTTACTAACAATCTCCCCACTTGGAGACTCGGCGCCTTTCCATGCCTCTTTCGTACTGTCTGCAATTTGTCCGCAGGATGAACTGCAAGAGGGGGAACCAATGAGAGACTCGCTGGAGGTGTTTGGTCGGGCACATGTCACTCTCATTTCCCATCACGAAGAAGAATTCACCAGCGGTTCAGCCTGCCACCCCGGATCGACAATAGGGCGTGAAGCCATCCAGCCGTGTTGCGTCCCACTCACAAAAAAGCGACTTGGGAAATGGAGCTCAGGGGCACTGCACTTCCCAAACCTGCAGAGTTCTAAACGATAACTATCGCCCCAAAATATATTGAGGTCAGGCTACGAAGAGGCGCTGAACGCAAGGCAGAACTGCAGGAAACGGATGTCAACGGGTACATCGGAATGGCCCCGATAGCACATGAAAAGCGCCAGAACGTGGACAATGATGCGGTTGGCCAAAAAGGGCGTATGCGTTTTTTCCTGAATATATTCAGGAAAAAACGCATACGCCCTTTTTGGCCAACCAAGCAACCTGGGAGAGCAAATCAGCACTACAAAGAAATCTCTCGCCCCCCCCCGGGGCAAAAGGGCCAGGCGAAAAAAGTCTAAAAACCAGAAAGGCAGGACAGCCCACGGAGTCAAGGGAGCCTTGTTAAGCTGATGGGCGGGATGTCAATGGCCAACAGCCAATCTTCACAAGTGTATTCTCTTTCCCAAACCATGTAAAACACAGAACCACAGAGCATAGGGCACTTCCACACATGGGCGTTGACCTTGGGAAAATGAAAAAATCAACCAGACACAGGGACCCCAAAGTTGAGGGCTTCTGTCTTGACAAGAACCTCCACTCCGGTACACGTTTCATATCCCAGGAAAGAGCCAAGTGGACAAAGACGAGTGGACAAGTGGACAAAGACAAGTGGACAAGTGGACAAGTGGTGCTACGTAGGTCCAATGGAGTGTCACTCAGCCATGAAATCCACGTCATGAGGCTGGTAGCAGCATCCTGAGTGGATTTAGGTACGATCATCCTCAGTGAAATAAGTCCCACAAAAAAAGAAACTTATGATATCACTTATCGAGGGAATGTAAAAATCGCTCCCCATGCACTGAATCCCCAAACAGAACAGAGTCACGCTTTTAGAAAACACACTTATGCCTGCTTCAGGGGAAAGGTGAGGTGGGGTGACGCATAAAACTCGAGTTTGAAATGAGCACAGATACCCTTCCGAAAACCGAATATGGAATGGACACGACCTACTCCTTGCTCAATCAACTGGACTCACCAGACCCTGTTCATCGCACAAGTATCTATCCGACTAGTAAGCATCTTCAAAGCTAAGTCTTGATATCTCTGTGTAAGTGCATCAAGTGTGTGTCAAGCGGCCTAAAACCAGCAGGGAAAATCAGCTCAGACCCATTCTGAGGATACATTTCCAACATAAAGAAGAAACAAGCAGGGCAAAACAGAGAGAAATTCTTCCAAAATGCGTTCAGGGACTGGCATGCAACCAGGATTGACCACATCTACAGCCCCAGCGGCAGAAGACATAAGGCTGGACACTCTTGGGGCTGAGACGATTGGTGAGGTTGGGAAAGCAAATGCAGACCCTTGAAAGGAATCCTGCGTGCTCCCCATTCCATGGGTCCCAACTCTCCAGGTTCAACGCAATCTTCCGACAGCGAAAGCACTCATTGGAAACCCAGCGGATGCTACACCGTGGGATCGGGAAAGCTTTCTGAAACTCACCTCAGTTTTCATCTCCTGGTGCTCGTGTTCTCCATTCAGGCCCCCTTACTAACAATCTCCCCACTTGGAGACTCGGCGCCTTTCCATGCCTCTTTCGTACTGTCTGCAATTTGTCCGCAGGATGAACTGCAAGAGGGGGAACCAATGAGAGACTCGCTGGAGGTGTTTGGTCGGGCACATGTCACTCTCATTTCCCATCACGAAGAAGAATTCACCAGCGGTTCAGCCTGCCACCCCGGATCGACAATAGGGCGTGAAGCCATCCAGCCGTGTTGCGTCCCACTCACAAAAAAGCGACTTGGGAAATGGAGCTCAGGGGCACTGCACTTCCCAAACCTGCAGAGTTCTAAACGATAACTATCGCCCCAAAATATATTGAGGTCAGGCTACGAAGAGGCGCTGAACGCAAGGCAGAACTGCAGGAAACGGATGTCAACGGGTACATCGGAATGGCCCCGATAGCACATGAAAAGCGCCAGAACGTGGACAATGATGCGGTTGGCCAAAAAGGGCGTATGCGTTTTTTCCTGAATATATTCAGGAAAAAACGCATACGCCCTTTTTGGCCAACCAAGCAACCTGGGAGAGCAAATCAGCACTACAAAGAAATCTCTCGCCCCCCCCCCGGGGCAAAAGGGCCAGGCGAAAAAAGTCTAAAAACCAGAAAGGCAGGACAGCCCACGGAGTCAAGGGAGCCTTGTTAAGCTGATGGGCGGGATGTCAATGGCCAACAGCCAATCTTCACAAGTGTATTCTCTTTCCCAAACCATGTAAAACACAGAACCACAGAGCATAGGGCACTTCCACACATGGGCGTTGACCTTGGGAAAATGAAAAAATCAACCAGACACAGGGACCCCAAAGTTGAGGGCTTCTGTCTTGACAAGAACCTCCACTCCGGTACACGTTTCATATCCCAGGAAAGAGCCAAGTGGACAAAGACGAGTGGACAAGTGGACAAAGACAAGTGGACAAGTGGACAAGTGGTGCTACGTAGGTCCAATGGAGTGTCACTCAGCCATGAAATCCACGTCATGAGGCTGGTAGCAGCATCCTGAGTGGATTTAGGTACGATCATCCTCAGTGAAATAAGTCCCACAAAAAAAGAAACTTATGATATCACTTATCGAGGGAATGTAAAAATCGCTCCCCATGCACTGAATCCCCAAACAGAACAGAGTCACGCTTTTAGAAAACACACTTATGCCTGCTTCAGGGGAAAGGTGAGGTGGGGTGACGCATAAAACTCGAGTTTGAAATGAGCACAGATACCCTTCCGAAAACCGAATATGGAATGGACACGACCTACTCCTTGCTCAATCAACTGGACTCACCAGACCCTGTTCATCGCACAAGTATCTATCCGACTAGTAAGCATCTTCAAAGCTAAGTCTTGATATCTCTGTGTAAGTGCATCAAGTGTGTGTCAAGCGGCCTAAAACCAGCAGGGAAAATCAGCTCAGACCCATTCTGAGGATACATTTCCAACATAAAGAAGAAACAAGCAGGGCAAAACAGAGAGAAATTCTTCCAAAATGCGTTCAGGGACTGGCATGCAACCAGGATTGACCACATCTACAGCCCCAGCGGCAGAAGACATAAGGCTGGACACTCTTGGGGCTGAGACGATTGGTGAGGTTGGGAAAGCAAATGCAGACCCTTGAAAGGAATCCTGCGTGCTCCCCATTCCATGGGTCCCAACTCTCCAGGTTCAACGCAATCTTCCGACAGCGAAAGCACTCATTGGAAACCCAGCGGTTGCTACACCGTGGGATCGGGAAAGCTTTCTGAAACTCACCTCAGTTTTCATCTCCTGGTGCTCGTGTTCTCCATTCAGGCCCCCTTACTAACAATCTCCCCACTTGGAGACTCGGCGCCTTTCCATGCCTCTTTCGTACCGTCTGCAATTTGTCCGCAGGATGAACTGCAAGAGGGGGAACCAATGAGAGACTCGCTGGAGGTGTTTGGTCGGGCACATGTCACTCTCATTTCCCATCACGAAGAAGAATTCACCAGCGGTTCAGCCTGCCACCCCGGATCGACAATAGGGCGTGAAGCCATCCAGCCGTGTTGCGTCCCACTCACAAAAAAGCGACTTGGGAAATGGAGCTCAGGGGCACTGCACTTCCCAAACCTGCAGAGTTCTAAACGATAACTATCGCCCCAAAATATATTGAGGTCAGGCTACGAAGAGGCGCTGAACGCAAGGCAGAACTGCAGGAAACGGATGTCAACGGGTACATCGGAATGGCCCCGATAGCACATGAAAAGCGCCAGAACGTGGACAATGATGCGGTTGGCCAAAAAGGGCGTATGCGTTTTTTCCTGAATATATTCAGGAAAAAACGCATACGCCCTTTTTGGCCAACCAAGCAACCTGGGAGAGCAAATCAGCACTACAAAGAAATCTCTCGCCCCCCCCCCCCCGGGGCAAAAGGGCCAGGCGAAAAAAGTCTAAAAACCAGAAAGGCAGGACAGCCCACGGAGTCAAGGGAGCCTTGTTAAGCTGATGGGCGGGATGTCAATGGCCAACAGCCAATCTTCACAAGTGTATCCTCTTTCCCAAACCATGTAAAACACAGAACCACAGAGCATAGGGCACTTCCACACATGGGCGTTGACCTTGGGAAAATGAAAAAATCAACCAGACACAGGGACCCCAAAGTTGAGGGCTGCTGTCTTGACAAGAACCTCCACTCCGGTACACGTTTCATATCCCAGGAAAGAGCCAAGTGGACAAAGACGAGTGCACAAGTGGACAAAGACAAGTGGACAAGTGGACAAGTGGTGCTACGTAGGTCCAATGGAGTGTCACTCAGCCATGAAATCCACGTCATGAGGCTGGTAGCAGCATCCTGAGTGGATTTAGGTACGATCATCCTCAGTGAAATAAGTCCCACAAAAAAAGAAACTTATGATATCACTTATCGAGGGAATGTAAAAATCGCTCCCCATGCACTGAATCCCCAAACAGAACAGAGTCACGCTTTTAGAAAACACACTTATGCCTGCTTCAGGGGAAAGGTGAGGTGGGGTGACGCATAAAACTCGAGTTTGAAATGAGCACAGATACCCTTCCGAAAACCGAATATGGAATGGACACGACCTACTCCTTGCTCAATCAACTGGACTCACCAGACCCTGTTCATCGCACAAGTATCTATCCGACTAGTAAGCATCTTCAAAGCTAAGTCTTGATATCTCTGTGTAAGTGCATCAAGTGTGTGTCAAGCGGCCTAAAACCAGCAGGGAAAATCAGCTCAGACCCATTCTGAGGATACATTTCCAACATAAAGAAGAAACAAGCAGGGCAAAACAGAGAGAAATTCTTCCAAAATGCGTTCAGGGACTGGCATGCAACCAGGATTGACCACATCTACAGCCCCAGCGGCAGAAGACATAAGGCTGGACACTCTTGGGGCTGAGACGATTGGTGAGGTTGGGAAAGCAAATGCAGACCCTTGAAAGGAATCCTGCGTGCTCCCCATTCCATGGGTCCCAACTCTCCAGGTTCAACGCAATCTTCCGACAGCGAAAGCACTCATTGGAAACCCAGCGGTTGCTACACCGTGGGATCGGGAAAGCTTTCTGAAACTCACCTCAGTTTTCATCTCCTGGTGCTCGTGTTCTCCATTCAGGCCCCCTTACTAACAATCTCCCCACTTGGAGACTCGGCGCCTTTCCATGCCTCTTTCGTACCGTCTGCAATTTGTCCGCAGGATGAACTGCAAGAGGGGGAACCAATGAGAGACTCGCTGGAGGTGTTTGGTCGGGCACATGTCACTCTCATTTCCCATCACGAAGAAGAATTCACCAGCGGTTCAGCCTGCCACCCCGGATCGACAATAGGGCGTGAAGCCATCCAGCCGTGTTGCGTCCCACTCACAAAAAAGCGACTTGGGAAATGGAGCTCAGGGGCACTGCACTTCCCCAACCTGCAGAGTTCTAAACGATAACTATCGCCCCAAAATATATTGAGGTCAGGCTACGAAGAGGCGCTGAACGCAAGGCAGAACTGCAGGAAACGGATGTCAACGGCTACATCGGAATGGCCCCGATAGCACATGAAAAGCGCCAGAACGTGGACAATGATGCGGTTGGCCAAAAAGGGCGTATGCGTTTTTTCCTGAATATATTCAGGAAAAAACGCATACGCCCTTTTTGGCCAACCAAGCAACCTGGGAGAGCAAATCAGCACTACAAAGAAATCTCTCGCCCCCCTCCCCGGGGCAAAAGGGCCAGGCGAAAAAAGTCTAAAAACCAGAAAGGCACGACAGCCCACGGAGTCAAGGGAGCCTTGTTAAGCTGATGGGCGGGATGTCAATGGCCAACAGCCAATCTTCACAAGTGTATCCTCTTTCCCAAACCATGGAAAACACAGAACCACAGAGCATAGGGCACTTCCACACATGGGCGTTGACCTTGGGAAAATGAAAAAATCAACCAGACACAGGGACCCCAAAGTTGAGGGCTGCTGTCTTGACAAGAACCTCCACTCCGGTACACGTTTCATATCCCAGGAAAGAGCCAAGTGGACAAAGACGAGTGGACAAGTGGACAAAGACAAGTGGACAAGTGGACAAGTGGTGCTACGTAGGTCCAATGGAGTGTCACTCAGCCATGAAATCCACGTCATGAGGCTGGTAGCAGCATCCTGAGTGGATTTAGGTACGATCATCCTCAGTGAAATAAGTCCCACAAAAAAAGAAACTTATGATATCACTTATCGAGGGAATGTAAAAATCGCTCCCCATGCACTGAATCCCCAAACAGAACAGAGTCACGCTTTTAGAAAACACACTTATGCCTGCTTCAGGGGAAAGGTGAGGTGGGGTGACGCATAAAACTCGAGTTTGAAATGAGCACAGATACCCTTCCGAAAACCGAATATGGAATGGACACGACCTACTCCTTGCTCAATCAACTGGACTCACCAGACCCTGTTCATCGCACAAGTATCTATCCGACTAGTAAGCATCTTCAAAGCTAAGTCTTGATATCTCTGTGTAAGTGCATCAAGTGTGTGTCAAGCGGCCTAAAACCAGCAGGGAAAATCAGCTCAGACCCATTCTGAGGATACATTTCCAACATAAAGAAGAAACAAGCAGGGCAAAACAGAGAGAAATTCTTCCAAAATGCGTTCAGGGACTGGCATGCAACCAGGATTGACCACATCTACAGCCCCAGCGGCAGAAGACATAAGGCTGGACACTCTTGGGGCTGAGACGATTGGTGAGGTTGGGAAAGCAAATGCAGACCCTTGAAAGGAATCCTGCGTGCTCCCCATTCCATGGGTCCCAACTCTCCAGGTTCAACGCAATCTTCCGACAGCGAAAGCACTCATTGGAAACCCAGCGGTTGCTACACCGTGGGATCGGGAAAGCTTTCTGAAACTCACCTCAGTTTTCATCTCCTGGTGCTCGTGTTCTCCATTCAGGCCCCCTTACTAACAATCTCCCCACTTGGAGACTCGGCGCCTTTCCATGCCTCTTTCGTACCGTCTGCAATTTGTCCGCAGGATGAACTGCAAGAGGGGGAACCAATGAGAGACTCGCTGGAGGTGTTTGGTCGGGCACATGTCACTCTCATTTCCCATCACGAAGAAGAATTCACCAGCGGTTCAGCCTGCCACCCCGGATCGACAATAGGGCGTGAAGCCATCCAGCCGTGTTGCGTCCCACTCACAAAAAAGCGACTTGGGAAATGGAGCTCAGGGGCACTGCACTTCCCAAACCTGCAGAGTTCTAAACGATAACTATCGCCCCAAAATATATTGAGGTCAGGCTACGAAGAGGCGCTGAACGCAAGGCAGAACTGCAGGAAACGGATGTCAACGGGTACATCGGAATGGCCCCGATAGCACATGAAAAGCGCCAGAACGTGGACAATGATGCGGTTGGCCAAAAAGGGCGTATGCGTTTTTTCCTGAATATATTCAGGAAAAAACGCATACGCCCTTTTTGGCCAACCAAGCAACCTGGGAGAGCAAATCAGCACTACAAAGAAATCTCTCGCCCCCCCCCCCCCGGGGCAAAAGGGCCAGGCGAAAAAAGTCTAAAAACCAGAAAGGCAGGACAGCCCACGGAGTCAAGGGAGCCTTGTTAAGCTGATGGGCGGGATGTCAATGGCCAACAGCCAATCTTCACAAGTGTATCCTCTTTCCCAAACCATGTAAAACACAGAACCACAGAGCATAGGGCACTTCCACACATGGGCGTTGACCTTGGGAAAATGAAAAAATCAACCAGACACAGGGACCCCAAAGTTGAGGGCTGCTGTCTTGACAAGAACCTCCACTCCGGTACACGTTTCATATCCCAGGAAAGAGCCAAGTGGACAAAGACGAGTGCACAAGTGGACAAAGACAAGTGGACAAGTGGACAAGTGGTGCTACGTAGGTCCAATGGAGTGTCACTCAGCCATGAAATCCACGTCATGAGGCTGGTAGCAGCATCCTGAGTGGATTTAGGTACGATCATCCTCAGTGAAATAAGTCCCACAAAAAAAGAAACTTATGATATCACTTATCGAGGGAATGTAAAAATCGCTCCCCATGCACTGAATCCCCAAACAGAACAGAGTCACGCTTTTAGAAAACACACTTATGCCTGCTTCAGGGGAAAGGTGAGGTGGGGTGACGCATAAAACTCGAGTTTGAAATGAGCACAGATACCCTTCCGAAAACCGAATATGGAATGGACACGACCTACTCCTTGCTCAATCAACTGGACTCACCAGACCCTGTTCATCGCACAAGTATCTATCCGACTAGTAAGCATCTTAAAAGCTAAGTCTTGATATCTCTGTGTAAGTGCATCAAGTGTGTGTCAAGCGGCCTAAAACCAGCAGGGAAAATCAGCTCAGACCCATTCTGAGGATACATTTCCAACATAAAGAAGAAACAAGCAGGGCAAAACAGAGAGAAATTCTTCCAAAATGCGTTCAGGGACTGGCATGCAACCAGGATTGACCACATCTACAGCCCCAGCGGCAGAAGACATAAGGCTGGACACTCTTGGGGCTGAGACGATTGGTGAGGTTGGGAAAGCAAATGCAGACCCTTGAAAGGAATCCTGCGTGCTCCCCATTCCATGGGTCCCAACTCTCCAGGTTCAACGCAATCTTCCGACAGCGAAAGCACTCATTGGAAACCCAGCGGTTGCTACACCGTGGGATCGGGAAAGCTTTCTGAAACTCACCTCAGTTTTCATCTCCTGGTGCTCGTGTTCTCCATTCAGGCCCCCTTACTAACAATCTCCCCACTTGGAGACTCGGCGCCTTTCCATGCCTCTTTCGTACCGTCTGCAATTTGTCCGCAGGATGAACTGCAAGAGGGGGAACCAATGAGAGACTCGCTGGAGGTGTTTGGTCGGGCACATGTCACTCTCATTTCCCATCACGAAGAAGAATTCACCAGCGGTTCAGCCTGCCACCCCGGATCGACAATAGGGCGTGAAGCCATCCAGCCGTGTTGCGTCCCACTCACAAAAAAGCGACTTGGGAAATGGAGCTCAGGGGCACTGCACTTCCCAAACCTGCAGAGTTCTAAACGATAACTATCGCCCCAAAATATATTGAGGTCAGGCTACGAAGAGGCGCTGAACGCAAGGCAGAACTGCAGGAAACGGATGTCAACGGCTACATCGGAATGGCCCCGATAGCACATGAAAAGCGCCAGAACGTGGACAATGATGCGGTTGGCCAAAAAGGGCGTATGCGTTTTTTCCTGAATATATTCAGGAAAAAACGCATACGCCCTTTTTGGCCAACCAAGCAACCTGGGAGAGCAAATCAGCACTACAAAGAAATCTCTCGCCCCCCTCCCCGGGGCAAAAGGGCCAGGCGAAAAAAGTCTAAAAACCAGAAAGGCAGGACAGCCCACGGAGTCAAGGGAGCCTTGTTAAGCTGATGGGCGGGATGTCAATGGCCAACAGCCAATCTTCACAAGTGTATCCTCTTTCCCAAACCATGGAAAACACAGAACCACAGAGCATAGGGCACTTCCACACATGGGCGTTGACCTTGGGAAAATGAAAAAATCAACCAGACACAGGGACCCCAAAGTTGAGGGCTGCTGTCTTGACAAGAACCTCCACTCCGGTACACGTTTCATATCCCAGGAAAGAGCCAAGTGGACAAAGACGAGTGGACAAGTGGACAAAGACAAGTGGACAAGTGGACAAGTGGTGCTACGTAGGTCCAATGGAGTGTCACTCAGCCATGAAATCCACGTCATGAGGCTGGTAGCAGCATCCTGAGTGGATTTAGGTACGATCATCCTCAGTGAAATAAGTCCCACAAAAAAAGAAACTTATGATATCACTTATCGAGGGAATGTAAAAATCGCTCCCCATGCACTGAATCCCCAAACAGAACAGAGTCACGCTTTTAGAAAACACACTTATGCCTGCTTCAGGGGAAAGGTGAGGTGGGGTGACGCATAAAACTCGAGTTTGAAATGAGCACAGATACCCTTCCGAAAACCGAATATGGAATGGACACGACCTACTCCTTGCTCAATCAACTGGACTCACCAGACCCTGTTCATCGCACAAGTATCTATCCGACTAGTAAGCATCTTCAAAGCTAAGTCTTGATATCTCTGTGTAAGTGCATCAAGTGTGTGTCAAGCGGCCTAAAACCAGCAGGGAAAATCAGCTCAGACCCATTCTGAGGATACATTTCCAACATAAAGAAGAAACAAGCAGGGCAAAACAGAGAGAAATTCTTCCAAAATGCGTTCAGGGACTGGCATGCAACCAGGATTGACCACATCTACAGCCCCAGCGGCAGAAGACATAAGGCTGGACACTCTTGGGGCTGAGACGATTGGTGAGGTTGGGAAAGCAAATGCAGACCCTTGAAAGGAATCCTGCGTGCTCCCCATTCCATGGGTCCCAACTCTCCAGGTTCAACGCAATCTTCCGACAGCGAAAGCACTCATTGGAAACCCAGCGGTTGCTACACCGTGGGATCGGGAAAGCTTTCTGAAACTCACCTCAGTTTTCATCTCCTGGTGCTCGTGTTCTCCATTCAGGCCCCCTTACTAACAATCTCCCCACTTGGAGACTCGGCGCCTTTCCATGCCTCTTTCGTACCGTCTGCAATTTGTCCGCAGGATGAACTGCAAGAGGGGGAACCAATGAGAGACTCGCTGGAGGTGTTTGGTCGGGCACATGTCACTCTCATTTCCCATCACGAAGAAGAATTCACCAGCGGTTCAGCCTGCCACCCCGGATCGACAATAGGGCGTGAAGCCATCCAGCCGTGTTGCGTCCCACTCACAAAAAAGCGACTTGGGAAATGGAGCTCAGGGGCACTGCACTTCCCAAACCTGCAGAGTTCTAAACGATAACTATCGCCCCAAAATATATTGAGGTCAGGCTACGAAGAGGCGCTGAACGCAAGGCAGAACTGCAGGAAACGGATGTCAACGGCTACATCGGAATGGCCCCGATAGCACATGAAAAGCGCCAGAACGTGGACAATGATGCGGTTGGCCAAAAAGGGCGTATGCGTTTTTTCCTGAATATATTCAGGAAAAAACGCATACGCCCTTTTTGGCCAACCAAGCAACCTGGGAGAGCAAATCAGCACTACAAAGAAATCTCTCGCCCCCCTCCCCGGGGCAAAAGGGCCAGGCGAAAAAAGTCTAAAAACCAGAAAGGCAGGACAGCCCACGGAGTCAAGGGAGCCTTGTTAAGCTGATGGGCGGGATGTCAATGGCCAACAGCCAATCTTCACAAGTGTATCCTCTTTCCCAAACCATGGAAAACACAGAACCACAGAGCATAGGGCACTTCCACACATGGGCGTTGACCTTGGGAAAATGAAAAAATCAACCAGACACAGGGACCCCAAAGTTGAGGGCTGCTGTCTTGACAAGAACCTCCACTCCGGTACACGTTTCATATCCCAGGAAAGAGCCAAGTGGACAAAGACGAGTGGACAAGTGGACAAAGACAAGTGGACAAGTGGACAAGTGGTGCTACGTAGGTCCAATGGAGTGTCACTCAGCCATGAAATCCACGTCATGAGGCTGGTAGCAGCATCCTGAGTGGATTTAGGTACGATCATCCTCAGTGAAATAAGTCCCACAAAAAAAGAAACTTATGATATCACTTATCGAGGGAATGTAAAAATCGCTCCCCATGCACTGAATCCCCAAACAGAACAGAGTCACGCTTTTAGAAAACACACTTATGCCTGCTTCAGGGGAAAGGTGAGGTGGGGTGACGCATAAAACTCGAGTTTGAAATGAGCACAGATACCCTTCCGAAAACCGAATATGGAATGGACACGACCTACTCCTTGCTCAATCAACTGGACTCACCAGACCCTGTTCATCGCACAAGTATCTATCCGACTAGTAAGCATCTTCAAAGCTAAGTCTTGATATCTCTGTGTAAGTGCATCAAGTGTGTGTCAAGCGGCCTAAAACCAGCAGGGAAAATCAGCTCAGACCCATTCTGAGGATACATTTCCAACATAAAGAAGAAACAAGCAGGGCAAAACAGAGAGAAATTCTTCCAAAATGCGTTCAGGGACTGGCATGCAACCAGGATTGACCACATCTACAGCCCCAGCGGCAGAAGACATAAGGCTGGACACTCTTGGGGCTGAGACGATTGGTGAGGTTGGGAAAGCAAATGCAGACCCTTGAAAGGAATCCTGCGTGCTCCCCATTCCATGGGTCCCAACTCTCCAGGTTCAACGCAATCTTCCGACAGCGAAAGCACTCATTGGAAACCCAGCGGTTGCTACACCGTGGGATCGGGAAAGCTTTCTGAAACTCACCTCAGTTTTCATCTCCTGGTGCTCGTGTTCTCCATTCAGGCCCCCTTACTAACAATCTCCCCACTTGGAGACTCGGCGCCTTTCCATGCCTCTTTCGTACCGTCTGCAATTTGTCCGCAGGATGAACTGCAAGAGGGGGAACCAATGAGAGACTCGCTGGAGGTGTTTGGTCGGGCACATGTCACTCTCATTTCCCATCACGAAGAAGAATTCACCAGCGGTTCAGCCTGCCACCCCGGATCGACAATAGGGCGTGAAGCCATCCAGCCGTGTTGCGTCCCACTCACAAAAAAGCGACTTGGGAAATGGAGCTCAGGGGCACTGCACTTCCCAAACCTGCAGAGTTCTAAACGATAACTATCGCCCCAAAATATATTGAGGTCAGGCTACGAAGAGGCGCTGAACGCAAGGCAGAACTGCAGGAAACGGATGTCAACGGGTACATCGGAATGGCCCCGATAGCACATGAAAAGCGCCAGAACGTGGACAATGATGCGGTTGGCCAAAAAGGGCGTATGCGTTTTTTCCTGAATATATTCAGGAAAAAACGCATACGCCCTTTGTGGCCAACCAAGCAACCTGGGAGAGCAAATCAGCACTACAAAGAAATCTCTCGCCCCCCCCCCCCCGGGGCAAAAGGGCCAGGCGAAAAAAGTCTAAAAACCAGAAAGGCAGGACAGCCCACGGAGTCAAGGGAGCCTTGTTAAGCTGATGGGCGGGATGTCAATGGCCAACAGCCAATCTTCACAAGTGTATCCTCTTTCCCAAACCATGTAAAACACAGAACCACAGAGCATAGGGCACTTCCACACATGGGCGTTGACCTTGGGAAAATGAAAAAATCAACCAGACACAGGGACCCCAAAGTTGAGGGCTGCTGTCTTGACAAGAACCTCCACTCCGGTACACGTTTCATATCCCAGGAAAGAGCCAAGTGGACAAAGACGAGTGGACAAGTGGACAAAGACAAGTGGACAAGTGGACAAGTGGTGCTACGTAGGTCCAATGGAGTGTCACTCAGCCATGAAATCCACGTCATGAGGCTGGTAGCAGCATCCTGAGTGGATTTAGGTACGATCATCCTCAGTGAAATAAGTCCCACAAAAAAAGAAACTTATGATATCACTTATCGAGGGAATGTAAAAATCGCTCCCCATGCACTGAATCCCCAAACAGAACAGAGTCACGCTTTTAGAAAACACACTTATGCCTGCTTCAGGGGAAAGGTGAGGTGGGGTGACGCATAAAACTCGAGTTTGAAATGAGCACAGATACCCTTCCGAAAACCGAATATGGAATGGACACGACCTACTCCTTGCTCAATCAACTGGACTCACCAGACCCTGTTCATCGCACAAGTATCTATCCGACTAGTAAGCATCTTCAAAGCTAAGTCTTGATATCTCTGTGTAAGTGCATCAAGTGTGTGTCAAGCGGCCTAAAACCAGCAGGGAAAATCAGCTCAGACCCATTCTGAGGATACATTTCCAACATAAAGAAGAAACAAGCAGGGCAAAACAGAGAGAAATTCTTCCAAAATGCGTTCAGGGAC
This sequence comes from Kogia breviceps, assembly GCF_026419965.1. Taxonomy (NCBI): domain Eukaryota; kingdom Metazoa; phylum Chordata; class Mammalia; order Artiodactyla; family Physeteridae; genus Kogia; species Kogia breviceps. The sequence goes on from NC_081310.1 coordinate 96,445,833, forward strand.
TGGCATGCAACCAGGATTGACCACATCTACAGCCCCAGCGGCAGAAGACATAAGGCTGGACACTCTTGGGGCTGAGACGATTGGTGAGGTTGGGAAAGCAAATGCAGACCCTTGAAAGGAATCCTGCGTGCTCCCCATTCCATGGGTCCCAACTCTCCAGGTTCAACGCAATCTTCCGACAGCGAAAGCACTCATTGGAAACCCAGCGGTTGCTACACCGTGGGATCGGGAAAGCTTTCTGAAACTCACCTCAGTTTTCATCTCCTGGTGCTCGTGTTCTCCATTCAGGCCCCCTTACTAACAATCTCCCCACTTGGAGACTCGGCGCCTTTCCATGCCTCTTTCGTACCGTCTGCAATTTGTCCGCAGGATGAACTGCAAGAGGGGGAACCAATGAGAGACTCGCTGGAGGTGTTTGGTCGGGCACATGTCACTCTCATTTCCCATCACGAAGAAGAATTCACCAGCGGTTCAGCCTGCCACCCCGGATCGACAATAGGGCGTGAAGCCATCCAGCCGTGTTGCGTCCCACTCACAAAAAAGCGACTTGGGAAATGGAGCTCAGGGGCACTGCACTTCCCAAACCTGCAGAGTTCTAAACGATAACTATCGCCCCAAAATATATTGAGGTCAGGCTACGAAGAGGCGCTGAACGCAAGGCAGAACTGCAGGAAACGGATGTCAACGGGTACATCGGAATGGCCCCGATAGCACATGAAAAGCGCCAGAACGTGGACAATGATGCGGTTGGCCAAAAAGGGCGTATGCGTTTTTTCCTGAATATATTCAGGAAAAAACGCATACGCCCTTTTTGGCCAACCAAGCAACCTGGGAGAGCAAATCAGCACTACAAAGAAATCTCTCGCCCCCCCCCCCCCGGGGCAAAAGGGCCAGGCGAAAAAAGTCTAAAAACCAGAAAGGCAGGACAGCCCACGGAGTCAAGGGAGCCTTGTTAAGCTGATGGGCGGGATGTCAATGGCCAACAGCCAATCTTCACAAGTGTATCCTCTTTCCCAAACCATGTAAAACACAGAACCACAGAGCATAGGGCACTTCCACACATGGGCGTTGACCTTGGGAAAATGAAAAAATCAACCAGACACAGGGACCCCAAAGTTGAGGGCTGCTGTCTTGACAAGAACCTCCACTCCGGTACACGTTTCATATCCCAGGAAAGAGCCAAGTGGACAAAGACGAGTGCACAAGTGGACAAAGACAAGTGGACAAGTGGACAAGTGGTGCTACGTAGGTCCAATGGAGTGTCACTCAGCCATGAAATCCACGTCATGAGGCTGGTAGCAGCATCCTGAGTGGATTTAGGTACGATCATCCTCAGTGAAATAAGTCCCACAAAAAAAGAAACTTATGATATCACTTATCGAGGGAATGTAAAAATCGCTCCCCATGCACTGAATCCCCAAACAGAACAGAGTCACGCTTTTAGAAAACACACTTATGCCTGCTTCAGGGGAAAGGTGAGGTGGGGTGACGCATAAAACTCGAGTTTGAAATGAGCACAGATACCCTTCCGAAAACCGAATATGGAATGGACACGACCTACTCCTTGCTCAATCAACTGGACTCACCAGACCCTGTTCATCGCACAAGTATCTATCCGACTAGTAAGCATCTTAAAAGCTAAGTCTTGATATCTCTGTGTAAGTGCATCAAGTGTGTGTCAAGCGGCCTAAAACCAGCAGGGAAAATCAGCTCAGACCCATTCTGAGGATACATTTCCAACATAAAGAAGAAACAAGCAGGGCAAAACAGAGAGAAATTCTTCCAAAATGCGTTCAGGGACTGGCATGCAACCAGGATTGACCACATCTACAGCCCCAGCGGCAGAAGACATAAGGCTGGACACTCTTGGGGCTGAGACGATTGGTGAGGTTGGGAAAGCAAATGCAGACCCTTGAAAGGAATCCTGCGTGCTCCCCATTCCATGGGTCCCAACTCTCCAGGTTCAACGCAATCTTCCGACAGCGAAAGCACTCATTGGAAACCCAGCGGTTGCTACACCGTGGGATCGGGAAAGCTTTCTGAAACTCACCTCAGTTTTCATCTCCTGGTGCTCGTGTTCTCCATTCAGGCCCCCTTACTAACAATCTCCCCACTTGGAGACTCGGCGCCTTTCCATGCCTCTTTCGTACCGTCTGCAATTTGTCCGCAGGATGAACTGCAAGAGGGGGAACCAATGAGAGACTCGCTGGAGGTGTTTGGTCGGGCACATGTCACTCTCATTTCCCATCACGAAGAAGAATTCACCAGCGGTTCAGCCTGCCACCCCGGATCGACAATAGGGCGTGAAGCCATCCAGCCGTGTTGCGTCCCACTCACAAAAAAGCGACTTGGGAAATGGAGCTCAGGGGCACTGCACTTCCCAAACCTGCAGAGTTCTAAACGATAACTATCGCCCCAAAATATATTGAGGTCAGGCTACGAAGAGGCGCTGAACGCAAGGCAGAACTGCAGGAAACGGATGTCAACGGGTACATCGGAATGGCCCCGATAGCACATGAAAAGCGCCAGAACGTGGACAATGATGCGGTTGGCCAAAAAGGGCGTATGCGTTTTTTCCTGAATATATTCAGGAAAAAACGCATACGCCCTTTTTGGCCAACCAAGCAACCTGGGAGAGCAAATCAGCACTACAAAGAAATCTCTCGCCCCCCTCCCCGGGGCAAAAGGGCCAGGCGAAAAAAGTCTAAAAACCAGAAAGGCACGACAGCCCACGGAGTCAAGGGAGCCTTGTTAAGCTGATGGGCGGGATGTCAATGGCCAACAGCCAATCTTCACAAGTGTATCCTCTTTCCCAAACCATGGAAAACACAGAACCACAGAGCATAGGGCACTTCCACACATGGGCGTTGACCTTGGGAAAATGAAAAAATCAACCAGACACAGGGACCCCAAAGTTGAGGGCTGCTGTCTTGACAAGAACCTCCACTCCGGTACACGTTTCATATCCCAGGAAAGAGCCAAGTGGACAAAGACGAGTGGACAAGTGGACAAAGACAAGTGGACAAGTGGACAAGTGGTGCTACGTAGGTCCAATGGAGTGTCACTCAGCCATGAAATCCACGTCATGAGGCTGGTAGCAGCATCCTGAGTGGATTTAGGTACGATCATCCTCAGTGAAATAAGTCCCACAAAAAAAGAAACTTATGATATCACTTATCGAGGGAATGTAAAAATCGCTCCCCATGCACTGAATCCCCAAACAGAACAGAGTCACGCTTTTAGAAAACACACTTATGCCTGCTTCAGGGGAAAGGTGAGGTGGGGTGACGCATAAAACTCGAGTTTGAAATGAGCACAGATACCCTTCCGAAAACCGAATATGGAATGGACACGACCTACTCCTTGCTCAATCAACTGGACTCACCAGACCCTGTTCATCGCACAAGTATCTATCCGACTAGTAAGCATCTTCAAAGCTAAGTCTTGATATCTCTGTGTAAGTGCATCAAGTGTGTGTCAAGCGGCCTAAAACCAGCAGGGAAAATCAGCTCAGACCCATTCTGAGGATACATTTCCAACATAAAGAAGAAACAAGCAGGGCAAAACAGAGAGAAATTCTTCCAAAATGCGTTCAGGGACTGGCATGCAACCAGGATTGACCACATCTACAGCCCCAGCGGCAGAAGACATAAGGCTGGACACTCTTGGGGCTGAGACGATTGGTGAGGTTGGGAAAGCAAATGCAGACCCTTGAAAGGAATCCTGCGTGCTCCCCATTCCATGGGTCCCAACTCTCCAGGTTCAACGCAATCTTCCGACAGCGAAAGCACTCATTGGAAACCCAGCGGTTGCTACACCGTGGGATCGGGAAAGCTTTCTGAAACTCACCTCAGTTTTCATCTCCTGGTGCTCGTGTTCTCCATTCAGGCCCCCTTACTAACAATCTCCCCACTTGGAGACTCGGCGCCTTTCCATGCCTCTTTCGTACCGTCTGCAATTTGTCCGCAGGATGAACTGCAAGAGGGGGAACCAATGAGAGACTCGCTGGAGGTGTTTGGTCGGGCACATGTCACTCTCATTTCCCATCACGAAGAAGAATTCACCAGCGGTTCAGCCTGCCACCCCGGATCGACAATAGGGCGTGAAGCCATCCAGCCGTGTTGCGTCCCACTCACAAAAAAGCGACTTGGGAAATGGAGCTCAGGGGCACTGCACTTCCCCAACCTGCAGAGTTCTAAACGATAACTATCGCCCCAAAATATATTGAGGTCAGGCTACGAAGAGGCGCTGAACGCAAGGCAGAACTGCAGGAAACGGATGTCAACGGCTACATCGGAATGGCCCCGATAGCACATGAAAAGCGCCAGAACGTGGACAATGATGCGGTTGGCCAAAAAGGGCGTATGCGTTTTTTCCTGAATATATTCAGGAAAAAACGCATACGCCCTTTTTGGCCAACCAAGCAACCTGGGAGAGCAAATCAGCACTACAAAGAAATCTCTCGCCCCCCTCCCCGGGGCAAAAGGGCCAGGCGAAAAAAGTCTAAAAACCAGAAAGGCAGGACAGCCCACGGAGTCAAGGGAGCCTTGTTAAGCTGATGGGCGGGATGTCAATGGCCAACAGCCAATCTTCACAAGTGTATCCTCTTTCCCAAACCATGGAAAACACAGAACCACAGAGCATAGGGCACTTCCACACATGGGCGTTGACCTTGGGAAAATGAAAAAATCAACCAGACACAGGGACCCCAAAGTTGAGGGCTGCTGTCTTGACAAGAACCTCCACTCCGGTACACGTTTCATATCCCAGGAAAGAGCCAAGTGGACAAAGACGAGTGGACAAGTGGACAAAGACAAGTGGACAAGTGGACAAGTGGTGCTACGTAGGTCCAATGGAGTGTCACTCAGCCATGAAATCCACGTCATGAGGCTGGTAGCAGCATCCTGAGTGGATTTAGGTACGATCATCCTCAGTGAAATAAGTCCCACAAAAAAAGAAACTTATGATATCACTTATCGAGGGAATGTAAAAATCGCTCCCCATGCACTGAATCCCCAAACAGAACAGAGTCACGCTTTTAGAAAACACACTTATGCCTGCTTCAGGGGAAAGGTGAGGTGGGGTGACGCATAAAACTCGAGTTTGAAATGAGCACAGATACCCTTCCGAAAACCGAATATGGAATGGACACGACCTACTCCTTGCTCAATCAACTGGACTCACCAGACCCTGTTCATCGCACAAGTATCTATCCGACTAGTAAGCATCTTCAAAGCTAAGTCTTGATATCTCTGTGTAAGTGCATCAAGTGTGTGTCAAGCGGCCTAAAACCAGCAGGGAAAATCAGCTCAGACCCATTCTGAGGATACATTTCCAACATAAAGAAGAAACAAGCAGGGCAAAACAGAGAGAAATTCTTCCAAAATGCGTTCAGGGACTGGCATGCAACCAGGATTGACCACATCTACAGCCCCAGCGGCAGAAGACATAAGGCTGGACACTCTTGGGGCTGAGACGATTGGTGAGGTTGGGAAAGCAAATGCAGACCCTTGAAAGGAATCCTGCGTGCTCCCCATTCCATGGGTCCCAACTCTCCAGGTTCAACGCAATCTTCCGACAGCGAAAGCACTCATTGGAAACCCAGCGGTTGCTACACCGTGGGATCGGGAAAGCTTTCTGAAACTCACCTCAGTTTTCATCTCCTGGTGCTCGTGTTCTCCATTCAGGCCCCCTTACTAACAATCTCCCCACTTGGAGACTCGGCGCCTTTCCATGCCTCTTTCGTACCGTCTGCAATTTGTCCGCAGGATGAACTGCAAGAGGGGGAACCAATGAGAGACTCGCTGGAGGTGTTTGGTCGGGCACATGTCACTCTCATTTCCCATCACGAAGAAGAATTCACCAGCGGTTCAGCCTGCCACCCCGGATCGACAATAGGGCGTGAAGCCATCCAGCCGTGTTGCGTCCCACTCACAAAAAAGCGACTTGGGAAATGGAGCTCAGGGGCACTGCACTTCCCAAACCTGCAGAGTTCTAAACGATAACTATCGCCCCAAAATATATTGAGGTCAGGCTACGAAGAGGCGCTGAACGCAAGGCAGAACTGCAGGAAACGGATGTCAACGGGTACATCGGAATGGCCCCGATAGCACATGAAAAGCGCCAGAACGTGGACAATGATGCGGTTGGCCAAAAAGGGCGTATGCGTTTTTTCCTGAATATATTCAGGAAAAAACGCATACGCCCTTTGTGGCCAACCAAGCAACCTGGGAGAGCAAATCAGCACTACAAAGAAATCTCTCGCCCCCCCCCCCCCCGGGGCAAAAGGGCCAGGCGCAAAAAGTCTAAAAACCAGAAAGGCAGGACAGCCCACGGAGTCAAGGGAGCCTTGTTAAGCTGATGGGCGGGATGTCAATGGCCAACAGCCAATCTTCACAAGTGTATCCTCTTTCCCAAACCATGTAAAACACAGAACCACAGAGCATAGGGCACTTCCACACATGGGCGTTGACCTTGGGAAAATGAAAAAATCAACCAGACACAGGGACCCCAAAGTTGAGGGCTGCTGTCTTGACAAGAACCTCCACTCCGGTACACGTTTCATATCCCAGGAAAGAGCCAAGTGGACAAAGACGAGTGGACAAGTGGACAAAGACAAGTGGACAAGTGGACAAGTGGTGCTACGTAGGTCCAATGGAGTGTCACTCAGCCATGAAATCCACGTCATGAGGCTGGTAGCAGCATCCTGAGTGGATTTAGGTACGATCATCCTCAGTGAAATAAGTCCCACAAAAAAAGAAACTTATGATATCACTTATCGAGGGAATGTAAAAATCGCTCCCCATGCACTGAATCCCCAAACAGAACAGAGTCACGCTTTTAGAAAACACACTTATGCCTGCTTCAGGGGAAAGGTGAGGTGGGGTGACGCATAAAACTCGAGTTTGAAATGAGCACAGATACCCTTCCGAAAACCGAATATGGAATGGACACGACCTACTCCTTGCTCAATCAACTGGACTCACCAGACCCTGTTCATCGCACAAGTATCTATCCGACTAGTAAGCATCTTCAAAGCTAAGTCTTGATATCTCTGTGTAAGTGCATCAAGTGTGTGTCAAGCGGCCTAAAACCAGCAGGGAAAATCAGCTCAGACCCATTCTGAGGATACATTTCCAACATAAAGAAGAAACAAGCAGGGCAAAACAGAGAGAAATTCTTCCAAAATGCGTTCAGGGACTGGCATGCAACCACGATTGACCACATCTACAGCCCCAGCGGCACAAGACATAAGGCTGGACACTCTTGGGGCTGAGACGATTGGTGAGGTTGGGAAAGCAAATGCAGACCCTTGAAAGGAATCCTGCGTGCTCCCCATTCCATGGGTCCCAACTCTCCAGGTTCAACGCAATCTTCCGACAGCGAAAGCACTCATTGGAAACCCAGCGGTTGCTACACCGTGGGATCGGGAAAGCTTTCTGAAACTCACCTCAGTTTTCATCTCCTGGTGCTCGTGTTCTCCATTCAGGCCCCCTTACTAACAATCTCCCCACTTGGAGACTCGGCGCCTTTCCATGCCTCTTTCGTACCGTCTGCAATTTGTCCGCAGGATGAACTGCAAGAGGGGGAACCAATGAGAGACTCGCTGGAGGTGTTTGGTCGGGCACATGTCACTCTCATTTCCCATCACGAAGAAGAATTCACCAGCGGTTCAGCCTGCCACCCCGGATCGACAATAGGGCGTGAAGCCATCCAGCCGTGTTGCGTCCCACTCACAAAAAAGCGACTTGGGAAATGGAGCTCAGGGGCACTGCACTTCCCAAACCTGCAGAGTTCTAAACGATAACTATCGCCCCAAAATATATTGAGGTCAGGCTACGAAGAGGCGCTGAACGCAAGGCAGAACTGCAGGAAACGGATGTCAACGGGTACATCGGAATGGCCCCGATAGCACATGAAAAGCGCCAGAACGTGGACAATGATGCGGTTGGCCAAAAAGGGCGTATGCGTTTTTTCCTGAATATATTCAGGAAAAAACGCATACGCCCTTTTTGGCCAACCAAGCAACCTGGGAGAGCAAATCAGCACTACAAAGAAATCTCTCGCCCCCCCCCCCGGGGCAAAAGGGCCAGGCGAAAAAAGTCTAAAAACCAGAAAGGCAGGACAGGCCACGGAGTCAAGGGAGCCTTGTTAAGCTGATGGGCGGGATGTCAATGGCCAACAGCCAATCTTCACAAGTGTATCCTCTTTCCCAAACCATGGAAAACACAGAACCACAGAGCATAGGGCACTTCCACACATGGGCGTTGACCTTGGGAAAATGAAAAAATCAACCAGACACAGGGACCCCAAAGTTGAGGGCTGCTGTCTTGACAAGAACCTCCACTCCGGTACACGTTTCATAGCCCAGGAAAGAGCCAAGTGGACAAAGATGAGTGGACAAGTGGACAAAGACAAGTGGATAAGTGGACAAGTGGTGCTACGTAGGTCCAATGGAGTGTCACTCAGCCATGAAATCCACGTCATGAGGCTGGTAGCAGCATCCTGAGTGGATTTAGGTACGATCATCCTCAGTGAAATAAGTCCCACAAAAAAAGAAACTTATGATATCACTTATCGAGGGAATGTAAAAATCGCTCCCCATGCACTGAATCCCCAAACAGAACAGAGTCACGCTTTTAGAAAACACACTTATGCCTGCTTCAGGGGAAAGGTGAGGTGGGGTGACGCATAAAACTCGAGTTTGAAATGAGCACAGATACCCTTCCGAAAACCGAATATGGAATGGACACGACCTACTCCTTGCTCAATCAACTGGACTCACCAGACCCTGTTCATCGCACAAGTATCTATCCGACTAGTAAGCATCTTCAAAGCTAAGTCTTGATATCTCTGTGTAAGTGCATCAAGTGTGTGTCAAGCGGCCTAAAACCAGCAGGGAAAATCAGCTCAGACCCATTCTGAGGATACATTTCCAACATAAAGAAGAAACAAGCAGGGCAAAACAGAGAGAAATTCTTCCAAAATGCGTTCAGGGACTGGCATGCAACCACGATTGACCACATCTACAGCCCCAGCGGCAGAAGACATAAGGCTGGACACTCTTGGGGCTGAGACGATTGGTGAGGTTGGGAAAGCAAATGCAGACCCTTGAAAGGAATCCTGCGTGCTCCCCATTCCATGGGTCCCAACTCTCCAGGTTCAACGCAATCTTCCGACAGCGAAAGCACTCATTGGAAACCCAGCGGTTGCTACACCGTGGGATCGGGAAAGCTTTCTGAAACTCACCTCAGTTTTCATCTCCTGGTGCTCGTGTTCTCCATTCAGGCCCCCTTACTAACAATCTCCCCACTTGGAGACTCGGCGCCTTTCCATGCCTCTTTCGTACCGTCTGCAATTTGTCCGCAGGATGAACTGCAAGAGGGGGAACCAATGAGAGACTCGCTGGAGGTGTTTGGTCGGGCACATGTCACTCTCATTTCCCATCACGAAGAAGAATTCACCAGCGGTTCAGCCTGCCACCCCGGATCGACAATAGGGCGTGAAGCCATCCAGCCGTGTTGCGTCCCACTCACAAAAAAAGCGACTTGGGAAATGGAGCTCAGGGGCACTGCACTTCCCCAACCTGCAGAGTTCTAAACGATAACTATCGCCCCAAAATATATTGAGGTCAGGCTACGAAGAGGCGCTGAACGCAAGGCAGAACTGCAGGAAACGGATGTCAACGGGTACATCGGAATGGCCCCGATAGCACATGAAAAGCGCCAGAACGTGGACAATGATGCGGTTGGCCAAAAAGGGCGTATGCGTTTTTTCCTGAATATATTCAGGAAAAAACGCATACGCCCTTTTTGGCCAACCAAGCAACCTGGGAGAGCTAATCAGCACTACAAAGAAATCTCTCGCCCCCACCCCCGGGGCAAAAGGGCCAGGCGCAAAAAGTCTAAAAACCAGAAAGGCAGGACAGCCCACGGAGTCAAGGGAGCCTTGTTAAGCTGATGGGCGGGATGTCAATGGCCAACAGCCAATCTTCACAAGTGTATCCTCTTTCCCAAACCATGGAAAACACAGAACCACAGAGCATAGGGCACTTCCACACATGGGCGTTGACCTTGGGAAAATGAAAAAATCAACCAGACACAGGGACCCCAAAGTTGAGGGCTGCTGTCTTGACAAGAACCTCCACTCCGGTACACGTTTCATATCCCAGGAAAGAGCCAAGTGGACAAAGACGAGTGGACAAGTGGACAAAGACAAGTGGACAAGTGGACAAGTGGTGCTACGTAGGTCCAATGGAGTGTCACTCAGCCATGAAATCCACGTCATGAGGCTGGTAGCAGCATCCTTAGTGGATTTAGGTGCGATCATCCTCAGTGAAATAAGTCCCACAAAAGAAGAAACTTATGATATCACTTATCGAGGGAATGTAAAAATCGCTCCCCATGCACTGAATCCCCAAACAGAACAGAGTCACGCTTTTAGAAAACACACTTATGCCTGCTTCAGGGGAAAGGTGAGGTGGGGTGACGCATAAAACTCGAGTTTGAAATGAGCACAGATACCCTTCCGAAAACCGAATATGGAATGGACACGACCTACTCCTTGCTCAATCAACTGGACTCACCAGACCCTGTTCATCGCACAAGTATCTATCCGACTAGTAAGCATCTTCAAAGCTAAGTCTTGATATCTCTGTGTAAGTGCATCAAGTGTGTGTCAAGCGGCCTAAAACCAGCAGGGAAAATCAGCTCAGACCCATTCTGAGGATACATTTCCAACATAAAGAAGAAACAAGCAGGGCAAAACAGAGAGAAATTCTTCCAAAATGCGTTCAGGGACTGGCATGCAACCACGATTGACCACATCTACAGCCCCAGCGGCACAAGACATAAGGCTGGACACTCTTGGGGCTGAGACGATTGGTGAGGTTGGGAAAGCAAATGCAGACCCTTGAAAGGAATCCTGCGTGCTCCCCATTCCATGGGTCCCAACTCTCCAGGTTCAACGCAATCTTCCGACAGCGAAAGCACTCATTGGAAACCCAGCGGTTGCTACACCGTGGGATCGGGAAAGCTTTCTGAAACTCACCTCAGTTTTCATCTCCTGGTGCTCGTGTTCTCCATTCAGGCCCCCTTACTAACAATCTCCCCACTTGGAGACTCGGCGCCTTTCCATGCCTCTTTCGTACCGTCTGCAATTTGTCCGCAGGATGAACTGCAAGAGGGGGAACCAATGAGAGACTCGCTGGAGGTGTTTGGTCGGGCACATGTCACTCTCATTTCCCATCACGAAGAAGAATTCACCAGCGGTTCAGCCTGCCACCCCGGATCGACAATAGGGCGTGAAGCCATCCAGCCGTGTTGCGTCCCACTCACAAAAAAGCGACTTGGGAAATGGAGCTCAGGGGCACTGCACTTCCCCAACCTGCAGAGTTCTAAACGATAACTATCGCCCCAAAATATATTGAGGTCAGGCTACGAAGAGGCGCTGAACGCAAGGCAGAACTGCAGGAAACGGATGTCAACGGGTACATCGGAATGGCCCCGATAGCACATGAAAAGCGCCAGAACGTGGACAATGATGCGGTTGGCCAAAAAGGGCGTATGCGTTTTTTCCTGAATATATTCAGGAAAAAACGCATACGCCCTTTTTGGCCAACCAAGCAACCTGGGAGAGCAAATCAGCACTACAAAGAAATCTCTCGCCCCCCTCCCCGGGGCAAAAGGGCCAGGCGAAAAAAGTCTAAAAACCAGAAAGGCACGACAGCCCACGGAGTCAAGGGAGCCTTGTTAAGCTGATGGGCGGGATGTCAATGGCCAACAGCCAATCTTCACAAGTGTATCCTCTTTCCCAAACCATGGAAAACACAGAACCACAGAGCATAGGGCACTTCCACACATGGGCGTTGACCTTGGGAAAATGAAAAAATCAACCAGACACAGGGACCCCAAAGTTGAGGGCTGCTGTCTTGACAAGAACCTCCACTCCGGTACACGTTTCATATCCCAGGAAAGAGCCAAGTGGACAAAGACGAGTGGACAAGTGGACAAAGACAAGTGGACAAGTGGACAAGTGGTGCTACGTAGGTCCAATGGAGTGTCACTCAGCCATGAAATCCACGTCATGAGGCTGGTAGCAGCATCCTGAGTGGATTTAGGTACGATCATCCTCAGTGAAATAAGTCCCACAAAAAAAGAAACTTATGATATCACTTATCGAGGGAATGTAAAAATCGCTCCCCATGCACTGAATCCCCAAACAGAACAGAGTCACGCTTTTAGAAAACACACTTATGCCTGCTTCAGGGGAAAGGTGAGGTGGGGTGACGCATAAAACTCGAGTTTGAAATGAGCACAGATACCCTTCCGAAAACCGAATATGGAATGGACACGACCTACTCCTTGCTCAATCAACTGGACTCACCAGACCCTGTTCATCGCACAAGTATCTATCCGACTAGTAAGCATCTTCAAAGCTAAGTCTTGATATCTCTGTGTAAGTGCATCAAGTGTGTGTCAAGCGGCCTAAAACCAGCAGGGAAAATCAGCTCAGACCCATTCTGAGGATACATTTCCAACATAAAGAAGAAACAAGCAGGGAAAAACAGAGAGAAATTCTTCCAAAATGCGTTCAGGGACTGGCATGCAACCAGGATTGACCACATCTACAGCCCCAGCGGCAGAAGACATAAGGCTGGACACTCTTGGGGCTGAGACGATTGGTGAGGTTGGGAAAGCAAATGCAGACCCTTGAAAGGAATCCTGCGTGCTCCCCATTCCATGGGTCCCAACTCTCCAGGTTCAACGCAATCTTCCGACAGCGAAAGCACTCATTGGAAACCCAGCGGTTGCTACACCGTGGGATCGGGAAAGCTTTCTGAAACTCACCTCAGTTTTCATCTCCTGGTGCTCGTGTTCTCCATTCAGGCCCCCTTACTAACAATCTCCCCACTTGGAGACTCGGCGCCTTTCCATGCCTCTTTCGTACCGTCTGCAATTTGTCCGCAGGATGAACTGCAAGAGGGGGAACAAATGAGAGACTCGCTGGAGGTGTTTGGTCGGGCACATGTCACTCTCATTTCCCATCACGAAGAAGAATTCACCAGCGGTTCAGCCTGCCACCCCGGATCGACAATAGGGCGTGAAGCCATCCAGCCGTGTTGCGTCCCACTCACAAAAAAGCGACTTGGGAAATGGAGCTCAGGGGCACTGCACTTCCCCAACCTGCAGAGTTCTAAACGATAACTATCGCCCCAAAATATATTGAGGTCAGGCTACGAAGAGGCGCTGAACGCAAGGCAGAACTGCAGGAAACGGATGTCAACGGGTACATCGGAATGGCCCCGATAGCACATGAAAAGCGCCAGAACGTGGACAATGATGCGGTTGGCCAAAAAGGGCGTATGCGTTTTTTCCTGAATATATTCAGGAAAAAACGCATACGCCCTTTTTGGCCAACCAAGCAACCTGGGAGAGCAAATCAGCACTACAAAGAAATCTCTCGCCCCCCCCCCCCGGGTCAAAAGGGCCAGGCGCAAAAAGTCTAAAAACCAGAAAGGCAGGACAGCCCACGGAGTCAAGGGAGCCTTGTTAAGCTGATGGGCGGGATGTCAATGGCCAACAGCCAATCTTCACAAGTGTATCCTCTTTCCCAAACCATGGAAAACACAGAACCACAGAGCATAGGGCACTTCCACACATGGGCGTTGACCTTGGGAAAATGAAAAAATCAACCAGACACAGGGACCCCAAAGTTGAGGGCTGCTGTCTTGACAAGAACCTCCACTCCGGTACACGTTTCATATCCCAGGAAAGAGCCAAGTGGACAAAGACGAGTGGACAAGTGGACAAAGACAAGTGGACAAGTGGACAAGTGGTGCTACGTAGGTCCAATGGAGTGTCACTCAGCCATGAAATCCACGTCATGAGGCTGGTAGCAGCATCCTGAGTGGATTTAGGTACGATCATCCTCAGTGAAATAAGTCCCACAAAAAAAGAAACTTATGATATCACTTATCGAGGGAATGTAAAAATCGCTCCCCATGCACTGAATCCCCAAACAGAACAGAGTCACGCTTTTAGAAAACACACTTATGCCTGCTTCAGGGGAAAGGTGAGGTGGGGTGACGCATAAAACTCGAGTTTGAAATGAGCACAGATACCCTTCCGAAAACCGAATATGGAATGGACACGACCTACTCCTTGCTCAATCAACTGGACTCACCAGACCCTGTTCATCGCACAAGTATCTATCCGACTAGTAAGCATCTTCAAAGCTAAGTCTTGATATCTCTGTGTAAGTGCATCAAGTGTGTGTCAAGCGGCCTAAAACCAGCAGGGAAAATCAGCTCAGACCCATTCTGAGGATACATTTCCAACATAAAGAAGAAACAAGCAGGGAAAAACAGAGAGAAATTCTTCCAAAATGCGTTCAGGGACTGGCATGCAACCAGGATTGACCACATCTACAGCCCCAGCGGCAGAAGACATAAGGCTGGACACTCTTGGGGCTGAGACGATTGGTGAGGTTGGGAAAGCAAATGCAGACCCTTGAAAGGAATCCTGCGTGCTCCCCATTCCATGGGTCCCAACTCTCCAGGTTCAACGCAATCTTCCGACAGCGAAAGCACTCATTGGAAACCCAGCGGTTGCTACACCGTGGGATCGGGAAAGCTTTCTGAAACTCACCTCAGTTTTCATCTCCTGGTGCTCGTGTTCTCCATTCAGGCCCCCTTACTAACAATCTCCCCACTTGGAGACTCGGCGCCTTTCCATGCCTCTTTCGTACCGTCTGCAATTTGTCCGCAGGATGAACTGCAAGAGGGGGAACCAATGAGAGACTCGCTGGAGGTGTTTGGTCGGGCACATGTCACTCTCATTTCCCATCACGAAGAAGAATTCACCAGCGGTTCAGCCTGCCACCCCGGATCGACAATAGGGCGTGAAGCCATCCAGCCGTGTTGCGTCCCACTCACAAAAAAGCGACTTGGGAAATGGAGCTCAGGGGCACTGCACTTCCCAAACCTGCAGAGTTCTAAACGATAACTATCGCCCCAAAATATATTGAGGTCAGGCTACGAAGAGGCGCTGAACGCAAGGCAGAACTGCAGGAAACGGATGTCAACGGGTACATCGGAATGGCCCCGATAGCACATGAAAAGCGCCAGAACGTGGACAATGATGCGGTTGGCCAAAAAGGGCGTATGCGTTTTTTCCTGAATATATTCAGGAAAAAATCGCATACGCCCTTTTTGGCCAACCAAGCAACCTGGGAGAGCAAATCAGCACTACAAAGAAATCTCTCGCCCCCCCCCCCCGGGTCAAAAGGGCCAGGCGCAAAAAGTCTAAAAACCAGAAAGGCAGGACAGCCCACGGAGTCAAGGGAGCCTTGTTAAGCTGATGGGCGGGATGTCAATGGCCAACAGCCAATCTTCACAAGTGTATCCTCTTTCCCAAACCATGGAAAACACAGAACCACAGAGCATAGGGCACTTCCACACATGGGCGTTGACCTTGGGAAAATGAAAAAATCAACCAGACACAGGGACCCCAAAGTTGAGGGCTGCTGTCTTGACAAGAACCTCCACTCCGGTACACGTTTCATATCCCAGGAAAGAGCCAAGTGGACAAAGACGAGTGGACAAGTGGACAAAGACAAGTGGACAAGTGGACAAGTGGTGCTACGTAGGTCCAATGGAGTGTCACTCAGCCATGAAATCCACGTCATGAGGCTGGTAGCAGCATCCTGAGTGGATTTAGGTACGATCATCCTCAGTGAAATAAGTCCCACAAAAAAAGAAACTTATGATATCACTTATCGAGGGAATGTAAAAATCGCTCCCCATGCACTGAATCCCCAAACAGAACAGAGTCACGCTTTTAGAAAACACACTTATGCCTGCTTCAGGGGAAAGGTGAGGTGGGGTGACGCATAAAACTCGAGTTTGAAATGAGCACAGATACCCTTCCGAAAACCGAATATGGAATGGACACGACCTACTCCTTGCTCAATCAACTGGACTCACCAGACCCTGTTCATCGCACAAGTATCTATCCGACTAGTAAGCATCTTCAAAGCTAAGTCTTGATATCTCTGTGTAAGTGCATCAAGTGTGTGTCAAGCGGCCTAAAACCAGCAGGGAAAATCAGCTCAGACCCATTCTGAGGATACATTTCCAACATAAAGAAGAAACAAGCAGGGCAAAACAGAGAGAAATTCTTCCAAAATGCGTTCAGGGACTGGCATGCAACCAGGATTGACCACATCTACAGCCCCAGCGGCAGAAGACATAAGGCTGGACACTCTTGGGGCTGAGACGATTGGTGAGGTTGGGAAAGCAAATGCAGACCCTTGAAAGGAATCCTGCGTGCTCCCCATTCCATGGGTCCCAACTCTCCAGGTTCAACGCAATCTTCCGACAGCGAAAGCACTCATTGGAAACCCAGCGGTTGCTACACCGTGGGATCGGGAAAGCTTTCTGAAACTCACCTCAGTTTTCATCTCCTGGTGCTCGTGTTCTCCATTCAGGCCCCCTTACTAACAATCTCCCCACTTGGAGACTCGGCGCCTTTCCATGCCTCTTTCGTACCGTCTGCAATTTGTCCGCAGGATGAACTGCAAGAGGGGGAACCAATGAGAGACTCGCTGGAGGTGTTTGGTCGGGCACATGTCACTCTCATTTCCCATCACGAAGAAGAATTCACCAGCGGTTCAGCCTGCCACCCCGGATCGACAATAGGGCGTGAAGCCATCCAGCCGTGTTGCGTCCCACTCACAAAAAAGCGACTTGGGAAATGGAGCTCAGGGGCACTGCACTTCCCAAACCTGCAGAGTTCTAAACGATAACTATCGCCCCAAAATATATTGAGGTCAGGCTACGAAGAGGCGCTGAACGCAAGGCAGAACTGCAGGAAACGGATGTCAACGGGTACATCGGAATGGCCCCGATAGCACATGAAAAGCGCCAGAACGTGGACAATGATGCGGTTGGCCAAAAAGGGCGTATGCGTTTTTTCCTGAATATATTCAGGAAAAAATCGCATACGCCCTTTTTGGCCAACCAAGCAACCTGGGAGAGCAAATCAGCACTACAAAGAAATCTCTCGCCCCCCACCCCCGGGTCAAAAGGGCCAGGCGCAAAAAGTCTAAAAACCAGAAAGGCAGGACAGCCCACGGAGTCAAGGGAGCCTTGTTAAGCTGATGGGCGGGATGTCAATGGCCAACAGCCAATCTTCACAAGTGTATCCTCTTTCCCAAACCATGGAAAACACAGAACCACAGAGCATAGGGCACTTCCACACATGGGCGTTGACCTTGGGAAAATGAAAAAATCAACCAGACACAGGGACCCCAAAGTTGAGGGCTGCTGTCTTGACAAGAACCTCCACTCCGGTACACGTTTCATATCCCAGGAAAGAGCCAAGTGGACAAAGACGAGTGGACAAGTGGACAAAGACAAGTGGACAAGTGGACAAGTGGTGCTACGTAGGTCCAATGGAGTGTCACTCAGCCATGAAATCCACGTCATGAGGCTGGTAGCAGCATCCTGAGTGGATTTAGGTACGATCATCCTCAGTGAAATAAGTCCCACAAAAAAAGAAACTTATGATATCACTTATCGAGGGAATGTAAAAATCGCTCCCCATGCACTGAATCCCCAAACAGAACAGAGTCACGCTTTTAGAAAACACACTTATGCCTGCTTCAGGGGAAAGGTGAGGTGGGGTGACGCATAAAACTCGAGTTTGAAATGAGCACAGATACCCTTCCGAAAACCGAATATGGAATGGACACGACCTACTCCTTGCTCAATCAACTGGACTCACCAGACCCTGTTCATCGCACAAGTATCTATCCGACTAGTAAGCATCTTCAAAGCTAAGTCTTGATATCTCTGTGTAAGTGCATCAAGTGTGTGTCAAGCGGCCTAAAACCAGCAGGGAAAATCAGCTCAGACCCATTCTGAGGATACATTTCCAACATAAAGAAGAAACAAGCAGGGCAAAACAGAGAGAAATTCTTCCAAAATGCGTTCAGGGACTGGCATGCAACCAGGATTGACCACATCTACAGCCCCAGCGGCAGAAGACATAAGGCTGGACACTCTTGGGGCTGAGACGATTGGTGAGGTTGGGAAAGCAAATGCAGACCCTTGAAAGGAATCCTGCGTGCTCCCCATTCCATGGGTCCCAACTCTCCAGGTTCAACACAATCTTCCGACAGCGAAAGCACTCATTGGAAACCCAGCGGATGCTACACCGTGGGATCGGGAAAGCTTTCTGAAACTCACCTCAGTTTTCATCTCCTGGTGCTCGTGTTCTCCATTCAGGCCCCCTTACTAACAATCTCCCCACTTGGAGACTCGGCGCCTTTCCATGCCTCTTTCGTACCGTCTGCAATTTGTCCGCAGGATGAACTGCAAGAGGGGGAACCAATGAGAGACTCGCTGGAGGTGTTTGGTCGGGCACATGTCACTCTCATTTCCCATCACGAAGAAGAATTCACCAGCGGTTCAGCCTGCCACCCCGGATCGACAATAGGGCGTGAAGCCATCCAGCCGTGTTGCGTCCCACTCACAAAAAAGCGACTTGGGAAATGGAGCTCAGGGGCACTGCACTTCCCAAACCTGCAGAGTTCTAAACGATAACTATCGCCCCAAAATATATTGAGGTCAGGCTACGAAGAGGCGCTGAACGCAAGGCAGAACTGCAGGAAACGGATGTCAACGGGTACATCGGAATGGCCCCGATAGCACATGAAAAGCGCCAGAACGTGGACAATGATGCGGTTGGCCAAAAAGGGCGTATGCGTTTTTTCCTGAATATATTCAGGAAAAAACGCATACGCCCTTTTTGGCCAACCAAGCAACCTGGGAGAGCAAATCAGCACTACAAAGAAATCTCTCGCCCCCCCCCCCCCGGGGCAAAAGGGCCAGGCGAAAAAAGTCTAAAAACCAGAAAGGCAGGACAGGCCACGGAGTCAAGGGAGCCTTGTTAAGCTGATGGGCGGGATGTCAATGGCCAACAGCCAATCTTCACAAGTGTATCCTCTTTCCCAAACCATGGAAAACACAGAACCACAGAGCATAGGGCACTTCCACACATGGGCGTTGACCTTGGGAAAATGAAAAAATCAACCAGACACAGGGACCCCAAAGTTGAGGGCTGCTGTCTTGACAAGAACCTCCACTCCGGTACACGTTTCATATCCCAGGAAAGAGCCAAGTGGACAAAGACGAGTGCACAAGTGGACAAAGACAAGTGGACAAGTGGACAAGTGGTGCTACGTAGGTCCAATGGAGTGTCACTCAGCCATGAAATCCACGTCATGAGGCTGGTAGCAGCATCCTGAGTGGATTTAGGTACGATCATCCTCAGTGAAATAAGTCCCACAAAAAAAGAAACTTATGATATCACTTATCGAGGGAATGTAAAAATCGCTCCCCATGCACTGAATCCCCAAACAGAACAGAGTCACGCTTTTAGAAAACACACTTATGCCTGCTTCAGGGGAAAGGTGAGGTGGGGTGACGCATAAAACTCGAGTTTGAAATGAGCACAGATACCCTTCCGAAAACCGAATATGGAATGGACACGACCTACTCCTTGCTCAATCAACTGGACTCACCAGACCCTGTTCATCGCACAAGTATCTATCCGACTAGTAAGCATCTTCAAAGCTAAGTCTTGATATCTCTGTGTAAGTGCATCAAGTGTGTGTAAAGCGGCCTAAAACCAGCAGGGAAAATCAGCTCAGACCCATTCTGAGGATACATTTCCAACATAAAGAAGAAACAAGCAGGGCAAAACAGAGAGAAATTCTTCCAAAATGCGTTCAGGGACTGGCATGCAACCAGGATTGACCACATCTACAGCCCCAGCGGCAGAAGACATAAGGCTGGACACTCTTGGGGCTGAGACGATTGGTGAGGTTGGGAAAGCAAATGCAGACCCTTGAAAGGAATCCTGCGTGCTCCCCATTCCATGGGTCCCAACTCTCCAGGTTCAACGCAATCTTCCGACAGCGAAAGCACTCATTGGAAACCCAGCGGATGCTACACCGTGGGATCGGGAAAGCTTTCTGAAACTCACCTCAGTTTTCATCTCCTGGTGCTCGTGTTCTCCATTCAGGCCCCCTTACTAACAATCTCCCCACTTGGAGACTCGGCGCCTTTCCATGCCTCTTTCGTACCGTCTGCAATTTGTCCGCAGGATGAACTGCAAGAGGGGGAACCAATGACAGACTCGCTGGAGGTGTTTGGTCGGGCACATGTCACTCTCATTTCCCATCACGAAGAAGAATTCACCAGCGGTTCAGCCTGCCACCCCGGATAGACAATAGGACGTGAAGCCATCCAGCCGTGTTGCGTCCCACTCACAAAAAAGCGACTTGGGAAATGGAGCTCAGGGGCACTGCACTTCCCAAACCTGCAGAGTTCTAAACGATAACTATCGCCCCAAAATATATTGAGGTCAGGCTACGAAGAGGAGCTGAACGCAAGGCAGAACTGCAGGAAACGGATGTCAACGGGTACATCGGAATGGCCCCGATAGCACATGAAAAGCGCCAGAACGTGGACAATGATGCGGTTGGCCAAAAAGGGCGTATGCGTTTTTTCCTGAATATATTCAGGAAAAAACGCATACGCCCTTTTTGGCCAACCAAGCAACCTGGGAGAGCAAATCAGCACTACAAAGAAATCTCTCGCCCCCCCCCCCCCGGGGCAAAAGGGCCAGGCGAAAAAAGTCTAAAAACCAGAAAGGCAGGACAGGCCACGGAGTCAAGGGAGCCTTGTTAAGCTGATGGGCGGGATGTCAATGGCCAACAGCCAATCTTCACAAGTGTATCCTCTTTCCCAAACCATGGAAAACACAGAACCACAGAGCATAGGGCACTTCCACACATGGGCGTTGACCTTGGGAAAATGAAAAAATCAACCAGACACAGGGACCCCAAAGTTGAGGGCTGCTGTCTTGACAAGAACCTCCACTCCGGTACACGTTTCATATCCCAGGAAAGAGCCAAGTGGACAAAGACGAGTGGACAAGTGGACAAAGACAAGTGGACAAGTGGACAAGTGGTGCTACGTAGGTCCAATGGAGTGTCACTCAGCCATGAAATCCACGTCATGAGGCTGGTAGCAGCATCCTGAGTGGATTTAGGTACGATCATCCTCAGTGAAATAAGTCCCACAAAAAAAGAAACTTATGATATCACTTATCGAGGGAATGTAAAAATCGCTCCCCATGCACTGAATCCCCAAACAGAACAGAGTCACGCTTTTAGAAAACACACTTATGCCTGCTTCAGGGGAAAGGTGAGGTGGGGTGACCCATAAAACTCGAGTTTGAAATGAGCACAGATACCCTTCCGAAAACCGAATATGGAATGGACACGACCTACTCCTTGCTCAATCAAGTGGACTCACCAGACCCTGTTCATCGCACAAGTATCTATCCGACTAGTAAGCATCTTCAAAGCTAAGTCTTGATATCTCTGTGTAAGTGCATCAAGTGTGTGTCAAGCGGCCTAAAACCAGCAGGGAAAATCAGCTCAGACCCATTCTGAGGATACATTTCCAACATAAAGAAGAAACAAGCAGGGCAAAACAGAGAGAAATTCTTCCAAAATGCGTTCAGGGACTGGCATGCAACCAGGATTGACCACATCTACAGCCCCAGCGGCAGAAGACATAAGGCTGGACACTCTTGGGGCTGAGACGATTGGTGAGGTTGGGAAAGCAAATGCAGACCCTTGAAAGGAATCCTGCGTGCTCCCCATTCCATGGGTCCCAACTCTCCAGGTTCAACGCAATCTTCCGACAGCGAAAGCACTCATTGGAAACCCAGCGGATGCTACACCGTGGGATCGGGAAAGCTTTCTGAAACTCACCTCAGTTTTCATCTCCTGGTGCTCGTGTTCTCCATTCAGGCCCCCTTACTAACAATCTCCCCACTTGGAGACTCGGCGCCTTTCCATGCCTCTTTCGTACCGTCTGCAATTTGTCCGCAGGATGAACTGCAAGAGGGGGAACCAATGAGAGACTCGCTGGAGGTGTTTGGTGGGGCACATGTCACTCTCATTTCCCATCACGAAGAAGAATTCACCAGCGGTTCAGCCTGCCACCCCGGATCGACAATAGGGCGTGAAGCCATCCAGCCGTGTTGCGTCCCACTCACAAAAAAGCGACTTGGGAAATGGAGCTCAGGGGCACTGCACTTCCCAAACCTGCAGAGTTCTAAACGATAACTATCGCCCCAAAATATATTGAGGTCAGGCTACGAAGAGGCGCTGAACGCAAGGCAGAACTGCAGGAAACGGATGTCAACGGCTACATCGGAATGGCCCCGATAGCACATGAAAAGCGCCAGAACGTGGACAATGATGCGGTTGGCCAAAAAGGGCGTATGCGTTTTTTCCTGAATATATTCAGGAAAAAACGCATACGCCCTTTTTGGCCAACCAAGCAACCTGGGAGAGCAAATCAGCACTACAAAGAAATCTCTCGCCCCCCCCCGGGGCAAAAGGGCCAGGCGCAAAAAGTCTAAAAACCAGAAAGGCAGGACAGCCCACGGAGTCAAGGGAGCCTTGTTAAGCTGATGGGCGGGATGTCAATGGCCAACAGCCAATCTTCACAAGTGTATCCTCTTTCCCAAACCATGGAAAACACAGAACCACAGAGCATAGGGCACTTCCACACATGGGCGTTGACCTTGGGAAAATGAAAAAATCAACCAGACACAGGGACCCCAAAGTTGAGGGCTGCTGTCTTGACAAGAACCTCCACTCCGGTACACGTTTCATATCCCAGGAAAGAGCCAAGTGGACAAAGATGAGTGGACAAGTGGACAAAGACAAGTGGACAAGTGGACAAGTGGTGCTACGTAGGTCCAATGGAGTGTCACTCAGCCATGAAATCCACGTCATGAGGCTGGTAGCAGCATCCTGAGTGGATTTAGGTACGATCATCCTCAGTGAAATAAGTCCCACAAAAAAAGAAACTTATGATATCACTTATCGAGGGAATGTAAAAATCGCTCCCCATGCACTGAATCCCCAAACAGAACAGAGTCACGCTTTTAGAAAACACACTTATGCCTGCTTCAGGGGAAAGGTGAGGTGGGGTGACGCATAAAACTCGAGTTTGAAATGAGCACAGATACCCTTCCGAAAACCGAATATGGAATGGACACGACCTACTCCTTGCTCAATCAAGTGGACTCACCAGACCCTGTTCATCGCACAAGTATCTATCCGACTAGTAAGCATCTTCAAAGCTAAGTCTTGATATCTCTGTGTAAGTGCATCAAGTGTGTGTCAAGCGGCCTAAAACCAGCAGGGAAAATCAGCTCAGACCCATTCTGAGGATACATTTCCAACATAAAGAAGAAACAAGCAGGGCAAAACAGAGAGAAATTCTTCCAAAATGCGTTCAGGGACTGGCATGCAACCAGGATTGACCACATCTACAGCCCCAGCGGCAGAAGACATAAGGCTGGACACTCTTGGGGCTGAGACGATTGGTGAGGTTGGGAAAGCAAATGCAGACCCTTGAAAGGAATCCTGCGTGCTCCCCATTCCATGGGTCCCAACTCTCCAGGTTCAACGCAATCTTCCGACAGCGAAAGCACTCATTGGAAACCCAGCGGTTGCTACACCGTGGGATCGGGAAAGCTTTCTGAAACTCACCTCAGTTTTCATCTCCTGGTGCTCGTGTTCTCCATTCAGGCCCCCTTACTAACAATCTCCCCACTTGGAGACTCGGCGCCTTTCCATGCCTCTTTCGTACCGTCTGCAATTTGTCCGCAGGATGAACTGCAAGAGGGGGAACCAATGAGAGACTCGCTGG
Organism: Kogia breviceps; assembly: GCF_026419965.1. NCBI lineage: Eukaryota > Metazoa > Chordata > Mammalia > Artiodactyla > Physeteridae > Kogia > Kogia breviceps. The sequence continues at coordinate 96,469,642 of NC_081310.1, forward strand.
AGGTGTTTGGTCGGGCACATGTCACTCTCATTTCCCATCACGAAGAAGAATTCACCAGCGGTTCAGCCTGCCACCCCGGATCGACAATAGGGCGTGAAGCCATCCAGCCGTGTTGCGTCCCACTCACAAAAAAGCGACTTGGGAAATGGAGCTCAGGGGCACTGCACTTCCCAAACCTGCAGAGTTCTAAACGATAACTATCGCCCCAAAATATATTGAGGTCAGGCTACGAAGAGGCGCTGAACGCAAGGCAGAACTGCAGGAAACGGATGTCAACGGGTACATCGGAATGGCCCCGATAGCACATGAAAAGCGCCAGAACGTGGACAATGATGCGGTTGGCCAAAAAGGGCGTATGCGTTTTTTCCTGAATATATTCAGGAAAAAACGCATATGCCCTTTGTGGCCAACCAAGCAACCTGGGAGAGCAAATCAGCACTACAAAGAAATCTCTCGCCCCCCCCCCCGGGGCAAAAGGGCCAGGCGAAAAAAGTCTAAAAACCAGAAAGGCAGGACAGCCCACGGAGTCAAGGGAGCCTTGTTAAGCTGATGGGCGGGATGTCAATGGCCAACAGCCAATCTTCACAAGTGTATCCTCTTTCCCAAACCATGTAAAACACAGAACCACAGAGCATAGGGCACTTCCACACATGGGCGTTGACCTTGGGAAAATGAAAAAATCAACCAGACACAGGGACCCCAAAGTTGAGGGCTGCTGTCTTGACAAGAACCTCCACTCCGGTACACGTTTCATATCCCAGGAAAGAGCCAAGTGGACAAAGACGAGTGGACAAGTGGACAAAGACAAGTGGACAAGTGGACAAGTGGTGCTACGTAGGTCCAATGGAGTGTCACTCAGCCATGAAATCCACGTCATGAGGCTGGTAGCAGCATCCTGAGTGGATTTAGGTACGATCATCCTCAGTGAAATAAGTCCCACAAAAAAAGAAACTTATGATATCACTTATCGAGGGAATGTAAAAATCGCTCCCCATGCACTGAATCCCCAAACAGAACAGAGTCACGCTTTTAGAAAACACACTTATGCCTGCTTCAGGGGAAAGGTGAGGTGGGGTGACGCATAAAACTCGAGTTTGAAATGAGCACAGATACCCTTCCGAAAACCGAATATGGAATGGACACGACCTACTCCTTGCTCAATCAAGTGGACTCACCAGACCCTGTTCATCGCACAAGTATCTATCCGACTAGTAAGCATCTTCAAAGCTAAGTCTTGATATCTCTGTGTAAGTGCATCAAGTGTGTGTCAAGCGGCCTAAAACCAGCAGGGAAAATCAGCTCAGACCCATTCTGAGGATACATTTCCAACATAAAGAAGAAACAAGCAGGGCAAAACAGAGAGAAATTCTTCCAAAATGCGTTCAGGGACTGGCATGCAACCACGATTGACCACATCTACAGCCCCAGCGGCACAAGACATAAGGCTGGACACTCTTGGGGCTGAGACGATTGGTGAGGTTGGGAAAGCAAATGCAGACCCTTGAAAGGAATCCTGCGTGCTCCCCATTCCATGGGTCCCAACTCTCCAGGTTCAACGCAATCTTCCGACAGCGAAAGCACTCATTGGAAACCCAGCGGTTGCTACACCGTGGGATCGGGAAAGCTTTCTGAAACTCACCTCAGTTTTCATCTCCTGGTGCTCGTGTTCTCCATTCAGGCCCCCTTACTAACAATCTCCCCACTTGGAGACTCGGCGCCTTTCCATGCCTCTTTCGTACCGTCTGCAATTTGTCCGCAGGATGAACTGCAAGAGGGGGAACCAATGAGAGACTCGCTGGAGGTGTTTGGTCGGGCACATGTCACTCTCATTTCCCATCACGAAGAAGAATTCACCAGCGGTTCAGCCTGCCACCCCGGATCGACAATAGGGCGTGAAGCCATCCAGCCGTGTTGCGTCCCACTCACAAAAAAGCGACTTGGGAAATGGAGCTCAGGGGCACTGCACTTCCCAAACCTGCAGAGTTCTAAACGATAACTATCGCCCCAAAATATATTGAGGTCAGGCTACGAAGAGGCGCTGAACGCAAGGCAGAACTGCAGGAAACGGATGTCAACGGCTACATCGGAATGGCCCCGATAGCACATGAAAAGCGCCAGAACGTGGACAATGATGCGGTTGGCCAAAAAGGGCGTATGCGTTTTTTCCTGAATATATTCAGGAAAAAACGCATACGCCCTTTGTGGCCAACCAAGCAACCTGGGAGAGCAAATCAGCACTACAAAGAAATCTCTCGCCCCCCCCCCGGGGCAAAAGGGCCAGGCGAAAAAAGTCTAAAAACCAGAAAGGCAGGACAGGCCACGGAGTCAAGGGAGCCTTGTTAAGCTGATGGGCGGGATGTCAATGGCCAACAGCCAATCTTCACAAGTGTATCCTCTTTCCCAAACCATGGAAAACACAGAACCACAGAGCATAGGGCACTTCCACACATGGGCGTTGACCTTGGGAAAATGAAAAAATCAACCAGACACAGGGACCCCAAAGTTGAGGGCTGCTGTCTTGACAAGAACCTCCACTCCGGTACACGTTTCATAGCCCAGGAAAGAGCCAAGTGGACAAAGATGAGTGGACAAGTGGACAAAGACAAGTGGATAAGTGGACAAGTGGTGCTACGTAGGTCCAATGGAGTGTCACTCAGCCATGAAATCCACGTCATGAGGCTGGTAGCAGCATCCTGAGTGGATTTAGGTACGATCATCCTCAGTGAAATAAGTCCCACAAAAAAAGAAACTTATGATATCACTTATCGAGGGAATGTAAAAATCGCTCCCCATGCACTGAATCCCCAAACAGAACAGAGTCACGCTTTTAGAAAACACACTTATGCCTGCTTCAGGGGAAAGGTGAGGTGGGGTGACGCATAAAACTCGAGTTTGAAATGAGCACAGATACCCTTCCGAAAACCGAATATGGAATGGACACGACCTACTCCTTGCTCAATCAACTGGACTCACCAGACCCTGTTCATCGCACAAGTATCTATCCGACTAGTAAGCATCTTCAAAGCTAAGTCTTGATATCTCTGTGTAAGTGCATCAAGTGTGTGTCAAGCGGCCTAAAACCAGCAGGGAAAATCAGCTCAGACCCATTCTGAGGATACATTTCCAACATAAAGAAGAAACAAGCAGGGCAAAACAGAGAGAAATTCTTCCAAAATGCGTTCAGGGACTGGCATGCAACCAGGATTGACCACATCTACAGCCCCAGCGGCAGAAGACATAAGGCTGGACACTCTTGGGGCTGAGACGATTGGTGAGGTTGGGAAAGCAAATGCAGACCCTTGAAAGGAATCCTGCGTGCTCCCCATTCCATGGGTCCCAACTCTCCAGGTTCAACGCAATCTTCCGACAGCGAAAGCACTCATTGGAAACCCAGCGGTTGCTACACCGTGGGATCGGGAAAGCTTTCTGAAACTCACCTCAGTTTTCATCTCCTGGTGCTCGTGTTCTCCATTCAGGCCCCCTTACTAACAATCTCCCCACTTGGAGACTCGGCGCCTTTCCATGCCTCTTTCGTACCGTCTGCAATTTGTCCGCAGGATGAACTGCAAGAGGGGGAACCAATGAGAGACTCGCTGGAGGTGTTTGGTCGGGCACATGTCACTCTCATTTCCCATCACGAAGAAGAATTCACCAGCGGTTCAGCCTGCCACCCCGGATCGACAATAGGGCGTGAAGCCATCCAGCCGTGTTGCGTCCCACTCACAAAAAAGCGACTTGGGAAATGGAGCTCAGGGGCACTGCACTTCCCAAACCTGCAGAGTTCTAAACGATAACTATCGCCCCAAAATATATTGAGGTCAGGCTACGAAGAGGCGATGAACGCAAGGCAGAACTGCAGGAAACGGATGTCAACGGGTACATCGGAATGGCCCCGATAGCACATGAAAAGCGCCAGAACGTGGACAATGATGCGGTTGGCCAAAAAGGGCGTATGCGTTTTTTCCTGAATATATTCAGGAAAAAACGCATACGCCCTTTTTGGCCAACCAAGCAACCTGGGAGAGCAAATCAGCACTACAAAGAAATCTCTCGCCCCCCCCCCGGGGCAAAAGGGCCAGGCGAAAAAAGTCTAAAAACCAGAAAGGCAGGACAGGCCGCGGAGTCAAGGGAGCCTTGTTAAGCTGATGGGCGGGATGTCAATGGCCAACAGCCAATCTTCACAAGTGTATCCTCTTTCCCAAACCATGTAAAACACAGAACCACAGAGCATAGGGCACTTCCACACATGGGCGTTGACCTTGGGAAAATGAAAAAATCAACCAGACACAGGGACCCCAAAGTTGAGGGCTGCTGTCTTGACAAGAACCTCCACTCCGGTACACGTTTCATAGCCCAGGAAAGAGCCAAGTGGACAAAGACGAGTGCACAAGTGGACAAAGACAAGTGGACAAGTGGACAAGTGGTGCTACGTAGGTCCAATGGAGTGTCACTCAGCCATGAAATCCACGTCATGAGGCTGGTAGCAGCATCCTGAGTGGATTTAGGTACGATCATCCTCAGTGAAATAAGTCCCACAAAAAAAGAAACTTATGATATCACTTATCGAGGGAATGTAAAAATCGCTCCCCATGCACTGAATCCCCAAACAGAACAGAGTCACGCTTTTAGAAAACACACTTATGCCTGCTTCAGGGGAAAGGTGAGGTGGGGTGACGCATAAAACTCGAGTTTGAAATGAGCACAGATACCCTTCCGAAAACCGAATATGGAATGGACACGACCTACTCCTTGCTCAATCAACTGGACTCACCAGACCCTGTTCATCGCACAAGTATCTATCCGACTAGTAAGCATCTTCAAAGCTAAGTCTTGATATCTCTGTGTAAGTGCATCAAGTGTGTGTCAAGCGGCCTAAAACCAGCAGGGAAAATCAGCTCAGACCCATTCTGAGGATACATTTCCAACATAAAGAAGAAACAAGCAGGGCAAAACAGAGAGAAATTCTTCCAAAATGCGTTCAGGGACTGGCATGCAACCAGGATTGACCACATCTACAGCCCCAGCGGCAGAAGACATAAGGCTGGACACTCTTGGGGCTGAGACGATTGGTGAGGTTGGGAAAGCAAATGCAGACCCTTGAAAGGAATCCTGCGTGCTCCCCATTCCATGGGTCCCAACTCTCCAGGTTCAACGCAATCTTCCGACAGCGAAAGCACTCATTGGAAACCCAGCGGTTGCTACACCGTGGGATCGGGAAAGCTTTCTGAAACTCACCTCAGTTTTCATCTCCTGGTGCTCGTGTTCTCCATTCAGGCCCCCTTACTAACAATCTCCCCACTTGGAGACTCGGCGCCTTTCCATGCCTCTTTCGTACCGTCTGCAATTTGTCCGCAGGATGAACTGCAAGAGGGGGAACCAATGAGAGACTCGCTGGAGGTGTTTGGTCGGGCACATGTCACTCTCATTTCCCATCACGAAGAAGAATTCACCAGCGGTTCAGCCTGCCACCCCGGATCGACAATAGGGCGTGAAGCCATCCAGCCGTGTTGCGTCCCACTCACAAAAAAGCGACTTGGGAAATGGAGCTCAGGGGCACTGCACTTCCCAAACCTGCAGAGTTCTAAACGATAACTATCGCCCCAAAATATATTGAGGTCAGGCTACGAAGAGGCGCTGAACGCAAGGCAGAACTGCAGGAAACGGATGTCAACGGGTACATCGGAATGGCCCCGATAGCACATGAAAAGCGCCAGAACGTGGACAATGATGCGGTTGGCCAAAAAGGGCGTATGCGTTTTTTCCTGAATATATTCAGGAAAAAACGCATACGCCCTTTTTGGCCAACCAAGCAACCTGGGAGAGCAAATCAGCACTACAAAGAAATCTCTCGCCCCCCCCCCCGGGGCAAAAGGGCCAGGCGAAAAAAGTCTAAAAACCAGAAAGGCAGGACAGGCCACGGAGTCAAGGGAGCCTTGTTAAGCTGATGGGCGGGATGTCAATGGCCAACAGCCAATCTTCACAAGTGTATCCTCTTTCCCAAACCATGTAAAACACAGAACCACAGAGCATAGGGCACTTCCACACATGGGCGTTGACCTTGGGAAAATGAAAAAATCAACCAGACACAGGGACCCCAAAGTTGAGGGCTGCTGTCTTGACAAGAACCTCCACTCCGGTACACGTTTCATATCCCAGGAAAGAGCCAAGTGGACAAAGACGAGTGGACAAGTGGACAAAGACAAGTGGACAAGTGGACAAGTGGTGCTACGTAGGTCCAATGGAGTGTCACTCAGCCATGAAATCCACGTCATGAGGCTGGTAGCAGCATCCTGAGTGGATTTAGGTACGATCATCCTCAGTGAAATAAGTCCCACAAAAAAAGAAACTTATGATATCACTTATCGAGGGAATGTAAAAATCGCTCCCCATGCACTGAATCCCCAAACAGAACAGAGTCACGCTTTTAGAAAACACACTTATGCCTGCTTCAGGGGAAAGGTGAGGTGGGGTGACGCATAAAACTCGAGTTTGAAATGAGCACAGATACCCTTCCGAAAACCGAATATGGAATGGACACGACCTACTCCTTGCTCAATCAAGTGGACTCACCAGACCCTGTTCATCGCACAAGTATCTATCCGACTAGTAAGCATCTTCAAAGCTAAGTCTTGATATCTCTGTGTAAGTGCATCAAGTGTGTGTCAAGCGGCCTAAAACCAGCAGGGAAAATCAGCTCAGACCCATTCTGAGGATACATTTCCAACATAAAGAAGAAACAAGCAGGGCAAAACAGAGAGAAATTCTTCCAAAATGCGTTCAGGGACTGGCATGCAACCAGGATTGACCACATCTACAGCCCCAGCGGCAGAAGACATAAGGCTGGACACTCTTGGGGCTGAGACGATTGGTGAGGTTGGGAAAGCAAATGCAGACCCTTGAAAGGAATCCTGCGTGCTCCCCATTCCATGGGTCCCAACTCTCCAGGTTCAACGCAATCTTCCGACAGCGAAAGCACTCATTGGAAACCCAGCGGTTGCTACACCGTGGGATCGGGAAAGCTTTCTGAAACTCACCTCAGTTTTCATCTCCTGGTGCTCGTGTTCTCCATTCAGGCCCCCTTACTAACAATCTCCCCACTTGGAGACTCGGCGCCTTTCCATGCCTCTTTCGTACCGTCTGCAATTTGTCCGCAGGATGAACTGCAAGAGGGGGAACCAATGAGAGACTCGCTGGAGGTGTTTGGTCGGGCACATGTCACTCTCATTTCCCATCACGAAGAAGAATTCACCAGCGGTTCAGCCTGCCACCCCGGATCGACAATAGGGCGTGAAGCCATCCAGCCGTGTTGCGTCCCACTCACAAAAAAGCGACTTGGGAAATGGAGCTCAGGGGCACTGCACTTCCCAAACCTGCAGAGTTCTAAACGATAACTATCGCCCCAAAATATATTGAGGTCAGGCTACGAAGAGGCGCTGAACGCAAGGCAGAACTGCAGGAAACGGATGTCAACGGCTACATCGGAATGGCCCCGATAGCACATGAAAAGCGCCAGAACGTGGACAATGATGCGGTTGGCCAAAATGGCGTATGCGTTTTTTCCTGAATATATTCAGGAAAAAACGCATACGCCCTTTTTGGCCAACCAAGCAACCTGGGAGAGCAAATCAGCACGACAAAGAAATCTCTCGCCCCCCCCCCGGGGCAAAAGGGCCAGGCGAAAAAAGTCTAAAAACCAGAAAGGCAGGACAGGCCACGGAGTCAAGGGAGCCTTGTTAAGCTGATGGGCGGGATGTCAATGGCCAACAGCCAATCTTCACAAGTGTATCCTCTTTCCCAAACCATGGAAAACACAGAACCACAGAGCATAGGGCACTTCCACACATGGGCGTTGACCTTGGGAAAATGAAAAAATCAACCAGACACAGGGACCCCAAAGTTGAGGGCTGCTGTCTTGACAAGAACCTCCACTCCGGTACACGTTTCATAGCCCAGGAAAGAGCCAAGTGGACAAAGACGAGTGGACAAGTGGACAAAGACAAGTGGACAAGTGGACAAGTGGTGCTACGTAGGTCCAATGGAGTGTCACTCAGCCATGAAATCCACGTCATGAGGCTGGTAGCAGCATCCTGAGTGGATTTAGGTACGATCATCCTCAGTGAAATAAGTCCCACAAAAAAAGAAACTTATGATATCACTTATCGAGGGAATGTAAAAATCGCTCCCCATGCACTGAATCCCCAAACAGAACAGAGTCACGCTTTTAGAAAACACACTTATGCCTGCTTCAGGGGAAAGGTGAGGTGGGGTGACGCATAAAACTCGAGTTTGAAATGAGCACAGATACCCTTCCGAAAACCGAATATGGAATGGACACGACCTACTCCTTGCTCAATCAACTGGACTCACCAGACCCTGTTCATCGCACAAGTATCTATCCGACTAGTAAGCATCTTCAAAGCTAAGTCTTGATATCTCTGTGTAAGTGCATCAAGTGTGTGTAAAGCGGCCTAAAACCAGCAGGGAAAATCAGCTCAGACCCATTCTGAGGATACATTTCCAACATAAAGAAGAAACAAGCAGGGCAAAACAGAGAGAAATTCTTCCAAAATGCGTTCAGGGACTGGCATGCAACCAGGATTGACCACATCTACAGCCCCAGCGGCAGAAGACATAAGGCTGGACACTCTTGGGGCTGAGACGATTGGTGAGGTTGGGAAAGCAAATGCAGACCCTTGAAAGGAATCCTGCGTGCTCCCCATTCCATGGGTCCCAACTCTCCAGGTTCAACGCAATCTTCCGACAGCGAAAGCACTCATTGGAAACCCAGCGGTTGCTACACCGTGGGATCGGGAAAGCTTTCTGAAACTCACCTCAGTTTTCATCTCCTGGTGCTCGTGTTCTCCATTCAGGCCCCCTTACTAACAATCTCCCCACTTGGAGACTCGGCGCCTTTCCATGCCTCTTTCGTACCGTCTGCAATTTGTCCGCAGGATGAACTGCAAGAGGGGGAACCAATGAGAGACTCGCTGGAGGTGTTTGGTCGGGCACATGTCACTCTCATTTCCCATCACGAAGAAGAATTCACCAGCGGTTCAGCCTGCCACCCCGGATCGACAATAGGGCGTGAAGCCATCCAGCCGTGTTGCGTCCCACTCACAAAAAAGCGACTTGGGAAATGGAGCTCAGGGGCACTGCACTTCCCAAACCTGCAGAGTTCTAAACGATAACTATCGCCCCAAAATATATTGAGGTCAGGCTACGAAGAGGCGCTGAACGCAAGGCAGAACTGCAGGAAACGGATGTCAACGGCTACATCGGAATGGCCCCGATAGCACATGAAAAGCGCCAGAACGTGGACAATGATGCGGTTGGCCAAAAAGGGCGTATGCGTTTTTTCCTGAATATATTCAGGAAAAAACGCATACGCCCTTTTTGGCCAACCAAGCAACCTGGGAGAGCAAATCAGCACTACAAAGAAATCTCTCGCCCCCCCCCTCGGGGCAAAAGGGCCAGGCGAAAAAAGTCTAAAAACCAGAAAGGCAGGACAGGCCACGGAGTCAAGGGAGCCTTGTTAAGCTGATGGGCGGGATGTCAATGGCCAACAGCCAATCTTCACAAGTGTATCCTCTTTCCCAAACCATGGAAAACACAGAACCACAGAGCATAGGGCACTTCCACACATGGGCGTTGACCTTGGGAAAATGAAAAAATCAACCAGACACAGGGACCCCAAAGTTGAGGGCTGCTGTCTTGACAAGAACCTCCACTCCGGTACACGTTTCATAGCCCAGGAAAGAGCCAAGTGGACAAAGATGAGTGGACAAGTGGACAAAGACAAGTGGACAAGTGGACAAGTGGTGCTACGTAGGTCCAATGGAGTGTCACTCAGCCATGAAATCCACGTCATGAGGCTGGTAGCAGCATCCTGAGTGGATTTAGGTACGATCATCCTCAGTGAAATAAGTCCCACAAAAAAAGAAACTTATGATATCACTTATCGAGGGAATGTAAAAATCGCTCCCCATGCACTGAATCCCCAAACAGAACAGAGTCACGCTTTTAGAAAACACACTTATGCCTGCTTCAGGGGAAAGGTGAGGTGGGGTGACGCATAAAACTCGAGTTTGAAATGAGCACAGATACCCTTCCGAAAACCGAATATGGAATGGACACGACCTACTCCTTGCTCAATCAACTGGACTCACCAGACCCTGTTCATCGCACAAGTATCTATCCGACTAGTAAGCATCTTCAAAGCTAAGTCTTGATATCTCTGTGTAAGTGCATCAAGTGTGTGTCAAGCGGCCTAAAACCAGCAGGGAAAATCAGCTCAGACCCATTCTGAGGATACATTTCCAACATAAAGAAGAAACAAGCAGGGCAAAACAGAGAGAAATTCTTCCAAAATGCGTTCAGGGACTGGCATGCAACCAGGATTGACCACATCTACAGCCCCAGCGGCAGAAGACATAAGGCTGGACACTCTTGGGGCTGAGACGATTGGTGAGGTTGGGAAAGCAAATGCAGACCCTTGAAAGGAATCCTGCGTGCTCCCCATTCCATGGGTCCCAACTCTCCAGGTTCAACGCAATCTTCCGACAGCGAAAGCACTCATTGGAAACCCAGCGGTTGCTACACCGTGGGATCGGGAAAGCTTTCTGAAACTCACCTCAGTTTTCATCTCCTGGTGCTCGTGTTCTCCATTCAGGCCCCCTTACTAACAATCTCCCCACTTGGAGACTCGGCGCCTTTCCATGCCTCTTTCGTACCGTCTGCAATTTGTCCGCAGGATGAACTGCAAGAGGGGGAACCAATGAGAGACTCGCTGGAGGTGTTTGGTCGGGCACATGTCACTCTCATTTCCCATCACGAAGAAGAATTCACCAGCGGTTCAGCCTGCCACCCCGGATCGACAATAGGGCGTGAAGCCATCCAGCCGTGTTGCGTCCCACTCACAAAAAAGTGACTTGGGAAATGGAGCTCAGGGGCACTGCACTTCCCAAACCTGCAGAGTTCTAAACGATAACTATCGCCCCAAAATATATTGAGGTCAGGCTACGAAGAGGCGCTGAACGCAAGGCAGAACTGCAGGAAACGGATGTCAACGGCTACATCGGAATGGCCCCGATAGCACATGAAAAGCGCCAGAACGTGGACAATGATGCGGTTGGCCAAAAAGGGCGTATGCGTTTTTTCCTGAATATATTCAGGAAAAAACGCATACGCCCTTTTTGGCCAACCAAGCAACCTGGGAGAGCAAATCAGCACTACAAAGAAATCTCTCGCCCCCCCCGCTCGGGGCAAAAGGGCCAGGCGAAAAAAGTCTAAAAACCAGAAAGGCAGGACAGGCCACGGAGTCAAGGGAGCCTTGTTAAGCTGATGGGCGGGATGTCAATGGCCAACAGCCAATCTTCACAAGTGTATCCTCTTTCCCAAACCATGGAAAACACAGAACCACAGAGCATAGGGCACTTCCACACATGGGCGTTGACCTTGGGAAAATGAAAAAATCAACCAGACACAGGGACCCCAAAGTTGAGGGCTGCTGTCTTGACAAGAACCTCCACTCCGGTACACGTTTCATAGCCCAGGAAAGAGCCAAGTGGACAAAGATGAGTGGACAAGTGGACAAAGACAAGTGGACAAGTGGACAAGTGGTGCTACGTAGGTCCAATGGAGTGTCACTCAGCCATGAAATCCACGTCATGAGGCTGGTAGCAGCATCCTGAGTGGATTTAGGTACGATCATCCTCAGTGAAATAAGTCCCACAAAAAAAGAAACTTATGATATCACTTATCGAGGGAATGTAAAAATCGCTCCCCATGCACTGAATCCCCAAACAGAACAGAGTCACGCTTTTAGAAAACACACTTATGCCTGCTTCAGGGGAAAGGTGAGGTGGGGTGACGCATAAAACTCGAGTTTGAAATGAGCACAGATACCCTTCCGAAAACCGAATATGGAATGGACACGACCTACTCCTTGCTCAATCAACTGGACTCACCAGACCCTGTTCATCGCACAAGTATCTATCCGACTAGTAAGCATCTTCAAAGCTAAGTCTTGATATCTCTGTGTAAGTGCATCAAGTGTGTGTCAAGCGGCCTAAAACCAGCAGGGAAAATCAGCTCAGACCCATTCTGAGGATACATTTCCAACATAAAGAAGAAACAAGCAGGGCAAAACAGAGAGAAATTCTTCCAAAATGCGTTCAGGGACTGGCATGCAACCAGGATTGACCACATCTACAGCCCCAGCGGCAGAAGACATAAGGCTGGACACTCTTGGGGCTGAGACGATTGGTGAGGTTGGGAAAGCAAATGCAGACCCTTGAAAGGAATCCTGCGTGCTCCCCATTCCATGGGTCCCAACTCTCCAGGTTCAACGCAATCTTCCGACAGCGAAAGCACTCATTGGAAACCCAGCGGTTGCTACACCGTGGGATCGGGAAAGCTTTCTGAAACTCACCTCAGTTTTCATCTCCTGGTGCTCGTGTTCTCCATTCAGGCCCCCTTACTAACAATCTCCCCACTTGGAGACTCGGCGCCTTTCCATGCCTCTTTCGTACCGTCTGCAATTTGTCCGCAGGATGAACTGCAAGAGGGGGAACCAATGAGAGACTCGCTGGAGGTGTTTGGTCGGGCACATGTCACTCTCATTTCCCATCACGAAGAAGAATTCACCAGCGGTTCAGCCTGCCACCCCGGATCGACAATAGGGCGTGAAGCCATCCAGCCGTGTTGCGTCCCACTCACAAAAAAGCGACTTGGGAAATGGAGCTCAGGGGCACTGCACTTCCCAAACCTGCAGAGTTCTAAACGATAACTATCGCCCCAAAATATATTGAGGTCAGGCTACGAAGAGGCGCTGAACGCAAGGCAGAACTGCAGGAAACGGATGTCAACGGCTACATCGGAATGGCCCCGATAGCACATGAAAAGCGCCAGAACGTGGACAATGATGCGGTTGGCCAAAAAGGGCGTATGCGTTTTTTCCTGAATATATTCAGGAAAAAACGCATACGCCCTTTTTGGCCAACCAAGCAACCTGGGAGAGCAAATCAGCACTACAAAGAAATCTCTCGCCCCCCCCCCTCGGGGCAAAAGGGCCAGGCGAAAAAAGTCTAAAAACCAGAAAGGCAGGACAGGCCACGGAGTCAAGGGAGCCTTGTTAAGCTGATGGGCGGGATGTCAATGGCCAACAGCCAATCTTCACAAGTGTATCCTCTTTCCCAAACCATGGAAAACACAGAACCACAGAGCATAGGGCACTTCCACACATGGGCGTTGACCTTGGGAAAATGAAAAAATCAACCAGACACAGGGACCCCAAAGTTGAGGGCTGCTGTCTTGACAAGAACCTCCACTCCGGTACACGTTTCATAGCCCAGGAAAGAGCCAAGTGGACAAAGATGAGTGGACAAGTGGACAAAGACAAGTGGACAAGTGGACAAGTGGTGCTACGTAGGTCCAATGGAGTGTCACTCAGCCATGAAATCCACGTCATGAGGCTGGTAGCAGCATCCTGAGTGGATTTAGGTACGATCATCCTCAGTGAAATAAGTCCCACAAAAAAAGAAACTTATGATATCACTTATCGAGGGAATGTAAAAATCGCTCCCCATGCACTGAATCCCCAAACAGAACAGAGTCACGCTTTTAGAAAACACACTTATGCCTGCTTCAGGGGAAAGGTGAGGTGGGGTGACGCATAAAACTCGAGTTTGAAATGAGCACAGATACCCTTCCGAAAACCGAATATGGAATGGACACGACCTACTCCTTGCTCAATCAAGTGGACTCACCAGACCCTGTTCATCGCACAAGTATCTATCCGACTAGTAAGCATCTTCAAAGCTAAGTCTTGATATCTCTGTGTAAGTGCATCAAGTGTGTGTCAAGCGGCCTAAAACCAGCAGGGAAAATCAGCTCAGACCCATTCTGAGGATACATTTCCAACATAAAGAAGAAACAAGCAGGGCAAAACAGAGAGAAATTCTTCCAAAATGCGTTCAGGGACTGGCATGCAACCAGGATTGACCACATCTACAGCCCCAGCGGCAGAAGACATAAGGCTGGACACTCTTGGGGCTGAGACGATTGGTGAGGTTGGGAAAGCAAATGCAGACCCTTGAAAGGAATCCTGCGTGCTCCCCATTCCATGGGTCCCAACTCTCCAGGTTCAACGCAATCTTCCGACAGCGAAAGCACTCATTGGAAACCCAGCGGTTGCTACACCGTGGGATCGGGAAAGCTTTCTGAAACTCACCTCAGTTTTCATCTCCTGGTGCTCGTGTTCTCCATTCAGGCCCCCTTACTAACAATCTCCCCACTTGGAGACTCGGCGCCTTTCCATGCCTCTTTCGTACCGTCTGCAATTTGTCCGCAGGATGAACTGCAAGAGGGGGAACCAATGAGAGACTCGCTGGAGGTGTTTGGTCGGGCACATGTCACTCTCATTTCCCATCACGAAGAAGAATTCACCAGCGGTTCAGCCTGCCACCCCGGATCGACAATAGGGCGTGAAGCCATCCAGCCGTGTTGCGTCCCACTCACAAAAAAGCGACTTGGGAAATGGAGCTCAGGGGCACTGCACTTCCCAAACCTGCAGAGTTCTAAACGATAACTATCGCCCCAAAATATATTGAGGTCAGGCTACGAAGAGGCGCTGAACGCAAGGCAGAACTGCAGGAAACGGATGTCAACGGCTACATCGGAATGGCCCCGATAGCACATGAAAAGCGCCAGAACGTGGACAATGATGCGGTTGGCCAAAAAGGGCGTATGCGTTTTTTCCTGAATATATTCAGGAAAAAACGCATACGCCCTTTTTGGCCAACCAAGCAACCTGGGAGAGCAAATCAGCACTACAAAGAAATCTCTCGCCCCCCCCCCCGGGGCAAAAGGGCCAGGCGAAAAAAGTCTAAAAACCAGAAAGGCAGGACAGCCCACGGAGTCAAGGGAGCCTTGTTAAGCTGATGGGCGGGATGTCAATGGCCAACAGCCAATCTTCACAAGTGTATCCTCTTTCCCAAACCATGTAAAACACAGAACCACAGAGCATAGGGCACTTCCACACATGGGCGTTGACCTTGGGAAAATGAAAAAATCAACCAGACACAGGGACCCCAAAGTTGAGGGCTGCTGTCTTGACAAGAACCTCCACTCCGGTACACGTTTCATATCCCAGGAAAGAGCCAAGTGGACAAAGACGAGTGCACAAGTGGACAAAGACAAGTGGACAAGTGGACAAGTGGTGCTACGTAGGTCCAATGGAGTGTCACTCAGCCATGAAATCCACGTCATGAGGCTGGTAGCAGCATCCTGAGTGGATTTAGGTACGATCATCCTCAGTGAAATAAGTCCCACAAAAAAAGAAACTTATGATATCACTTATCGAGGGAATGTAAAAATCGCTCCCCATGCACTGAATCCCCAAACAGAACAGAGTCACGCTTTTAGAAAACACACTTATGCCTGCTTCAGGGGAAAGGTGAGGTGGGGTGACGCATAAAACTCGAGTTTGAAATGAGCACAGATACCCTTCCGAAAACCGAATATGGAATGGACACGACCTACTCCTTGCTCAATCAACTGGACTCACCAGACCCTGTTCATCGCACAAGTATCTATCCGACTAGTAAGCATCTTAAAAGCTAAGTCTTGATATCTCTGTGTAAGTGCATCAAGTGTGTGTCAAGCGGCCTAAAACCAGCAGGGAAAATCAGCTCAGACCCATTCTGAGGATACATTTCCAACATAAAGAAGAAACAAGCAGGGCAAAACAGAGAGAAATTCTTCCAAAATGCGTTCAGGGACTGGCATGCAACCAGGATTGACCACATCTACAGCCCCAGCGGCAGAAGACATAAGGCTGGACACTCTTGGGGCTGAGACGATTGGTGAGGTTGGGAAAGCAAATGCAGACCCTTGAAAGGAATCCTGCGTGCTCCCCATTCCATGGGTCCCAACTCTCCAGGTTCAACGCAATCTTCCGACAGCGAAAGCACTCATTGGAAACCCAGCGGTTGCTACACCGTGGGATCGGGAAAGCTTTCTGAAACTCACCTCAGTTTTCATCTCCTGGTGCTCGTGTTCTCCATTCAGGCCCCCTTACTAACAATCTCCCCACTTGGAGACTCGGCGCCTTTCCATGCCTCTTTCGTACCGTCTGCAATTTGTCCGCAGGATGAACTGCAAGAGGGGGAACCAATGAGAGACTCGCTGGAGGTGTTTGGTCGGGCACATGTCACTCTCATTTCCCATCACGAAGAAGAATTCACCAGCGGTTCAGCCTGCCACCCCGGATCGACAATAGGGCGTGAAGCCATCCAGCCGTGTTGCGTCCCACTCACAAAAAAGCGACTTGGGAAATGGAGCTCAGGGGCACTGCACTTCCCAAACCTGCAGAGTTCTAAACGATAACTATCGCCCCAAAATATATTGAGGTCAGGCTACGAAGAGGCGCTGAACGCAAGGCAGAACTGCAGGAAACGGATGTCAACGGGTACATCGGAATGGCCCCGATAGCACATGAAAAGCGCCAGAACGTGGACAATGATGCGGTTGGCCAAAAAGGGCGTATGCGTTTTTTCCTGAATATATTCAGGAAAAAACGCATACGCCCTTTTTGGCCAACCAAGCAACCTGGGAGAGCAAATCAGCACTACAAAGAAATCTCTCGCCCCCCCCCCCCCCCCGGGGCAAAAGGGCCAGGCGAAAAAAGTCTAAAAACCAGAAAGGCAGGACAGCCCACGGAGTCAAGGGAGCCTTGTTAAGCTGATGGGCGGGATGTCAATGGCCAACAGCCAATCTTCACAAGTGTATCCTCTTTCCCAAACCATGGAAAACACAGAACCACAGAGCATAGGGCACTTCCACACATGGGCGTTGACCTTGGGAAAATGAAAAAATCAACCAGACACAGGGACCCCAAAGTTGAGGGCTGCTGTCTTGACAAGAACCTCCACTCCGGTACACGTTTCATATCCCAGGAAAGAGCCAAGTGGACAAAGACGAGTGCACAAGTGGACAAAGACAAGTGGACAAGTGGACAAGTGGTGCTACGTAGGTCCAATGGAGTGTCACTCAGCCATGAAATCCACGTCATGAGGCTGGTAGCAGCATCCTGAGTGGATTTAGGTACGATCATCCTCAGTGAAATAAGTCCCACAAAAAAAGAAACTTATGATATCACTTATCGAGGGAATGTAAAAATCGCTCCCCATGCACTGAATCCCCAAACAGAACAGAGTCACGCTTTTAGAAAACACACTTATGCCTGCTTCAGGGGAAAGGTGAGGTGGGGTGACGCATAAAACTCGAGTTTGAAATGAGCACAGATACCCTTCCGAAAACCGAATATGGAATGGACACGACCTACTCCTTGCTCAATCAACTGGACTCACCAGACCCTGTTCATCGCACAAGTATCTATCCGACTAGTAAGCATCTTCAAAGCTAAGTCTTGATATCTCTGTGTAAGTGCATCAAGTGTGTGTCAAGCGGCCTAAAACCAGCAGGGAAAATCAGCTCAGACCCATTCTGAGGATACATTTCCAACATAAAGAAGAAACAAGCAGGGCAAAACAGAGAGAAATTCTTCCAAAATGCGTTCAGGGACTGGCATGCAACCAGGATTGACCACATCTACAGCCCCAGCGGCAGAAGACATAAGGCTGGACACTCTTGGGGCTGAGACGATTGGTGAGGTTGGGAAAGCAAATGCAGACCCTTGAAAGGAATCCTGCGTGCTCCCCATTCCATGGGTCCCAACTCTCCAGGTTCAACGCAATCTTCCGACAGCGAAAGCACTCATTGGAAACCCAGCGGTTGCTACACCGTGGGATCGGGAAAGCTTTCTGAAACTCACCTCAGTTTTCATCTCCTGGTGCTCGTGTTCTCCATTCAGGCCCCCTTACTAACAATCTCCCCACTTGGAGACTCGGCGCCTTTCCATGCCTCTTTCGTACCGTCTGCAATTTGTCCGCAGGATGAACTGCAAGAGGGGGAACCAATGAGAGACTCGCTGGAGGTGTTTGGTCGGGCACATGTCACTCTCATTTCCCATCACGAAGAAGAATTCACCAGCGGTTCAGCCTGCCACCCCGGATCGACAATAGGGCGTGAAGCCATCCAGCCGTGTTGCGTCCCACTCACAAAAAAGCGACTTGGGAAATGGAGCTCAGGGGCACTGCACTTCCCAAACCTGCAGAGTTCTAAACGATAACTATCGCCCCAAAATATATTGAGGTCAGGCTACGAAGAGGCGCTGAACGCAAGGCAGAACTGCAGGAAACGGATGTCAACGGGTACATCGGAATGGCCCCGATAGCACATGAAAAGCGCCAGAACGTGGACAATGATGCGGTTGGCCAAAAAGGGCGTATGCGTTTTTTCCTGAATATATTCAGGAAAAAACGCATACGCCCTTTTTGGCCAACCAAGCAACCTGGGAGAGCAAATCAGCACTACAAAGAAATCTCTCGCCCCCCCCCCGGGGCAAAAGGGCCAGGCGAAAAAAGTCTAAAAACCAGAAAGGCAGGACAGGCCACGGAGTCAAGGGAGCCTTGTTAAGCTGATGGGCGGGATGTCAATGGCCAACAGCCAATCTTCACAAGTGTATCCTCTTTCCCAAACCATGTAAAACACAGAACCACAGAGCATAGGGCACTTCCACACATGGGCGTTGACCTTGGGAAAATGAAAAAATCAACCAGACACAGGGACCCCAAAGTTGAGGGCTGCTGTCTTGACAAGAACCTCCACTCCGGTACACGTTTCATATCCCAGGAAAGAGCCAAGTGGACAAAGACGAGTGGACAAGTGGACAAAGACAAGTGGACAAGTGGACAAGTGGTGCTACGTAGGTCCAATGGAGTGTCACTCAGCCATGAAATCCACGTCATGAGGCTGGTAGCAGCATCCTGAGTGGATTTAGGTACGATCATCCTCAGTGAAATAAGTCCCACAAAAAAAGAAACTTATGATATCACTTATCGAGGGAATGTAAAAATCGCTCCCCATGCACTGAATCCCCAAACAGAACAGAGTCACGCTTTTAGAAAACACACTTATGCCTGCTTCAGGGGAAAGGTGAGGTGGGGTGACGCATAAAACTCGAGTTTGAAATGAGCACAGATACCCTTCCGAAAACCGAATATGGAATGGACACGACCTACTCCTTGCTCAATCAACTGGACTCACCAGACCCTGTTCATCGCACAAGTATCTATCCGACTAGTAAGCATCTTCAAAGCTAAGTCTTGATATCTCTGTGTAAGTGCATCAAGTGTGTGTCAAGCGGCCTAAAACCAGCAGGGAAAATCAGCTCAGACCCATTCTGAGGATACATTTCCAACATAAAGAAGAAACAAGCAGGGCAAAACAGAGAGAAATTCTTCCAAAATGCGTTCAGGGACTGGCATGCAACCAGGATTGACCACATCTACAGCCCCAGCGGCAGAAGACATAAGGCTGGACACTCTTGGGGCTGAGACGATTGGTGAGGTTGGGAAAGCAAATGCAGACCCTTGAAAGGAATCCTGCGTGCTCCCCATTCCATGGGTCCCAACTCTCCAGGTTCAACGCAATCTTCCGACAGCGAAAGCACTCATTGGAAACCCAGCGGTTGCTACACCGTGGGATCGGGAAAGCTTTCTGAAACTCACCTCAGTTTTCATCTCCTGGTGCTCGTGTTCTCCATTCAGGCCCCCTTACTAACAATCTCCCCACTTGGAGACTCGGCGCCTTTCCATGCCTCTTTCGTACCGTCTGCAATTTGTCCGCAGGATGAACTGCAAGAGGGGGAACCAATGAGAGACTCGCTGGAGGTGTTTGGTCGGGCACATGTCACTCTCATTTCCCATCACGAAGAAGAATTCACCAGCGGTTCAGCCTGCCACCCCGGATCGACAATAGGGCGTGAAGCCATCCAGCCGTGTTGCGTCCCACTCACAAAAAAGCGACTTGGGAAATGGAGCTCAGGGGCACTGCACTTCCCAAACCTGCAGAGTTCTAAACGATAACTATCGCCCCAAAATATATTGAGGTCAGGCTACGAAGAGGCGCTGAACGCAAGGCAGAACTGCAGGAAACGGATGTCAACGGGTACATCGGAATGGCCCCGATAGCACATGAAAAGCGCCAGAACGTGGACAATGATGCGGTTGGCCAAAAAGGGCGTATGCGTTTTTTCCTGAATATATTCAGGAAAAAACGCATACGCCCTTTTTGGCCAACCAAGCAACCTGGGAGAGCAAATCAGCACTACAAAGAAATCTCTCGCCCCCCCCCCCCCGGGGCAAAAGGGCCAGGCGAAAAAAGTCTAAAAACCAGAAAGGCAGGACAGCCCACGGAGTCAAGGGAGCCTTGTTAAGCTGATGGGCGGGATGTCAATGGCCAACAGCCAATCTTCACAAGTGTATCCTCTTTCCCAAACCATGTAAAACACAGAACCACAGAGCATAGGGCACTTCCACACATGGGCGTTGACCTTGGGAAAATGAAAAAATCAACCAGACACAGGGACCCCAAAGTTGAGGGCTGCTGTCTTGACAAGAACCTCCACTCCGGTACACGTTTCATAGCCCAGGAAAGAGCCAAGTGGACAAAGACGAGTGCACAAGTGGACAAAGACAAGTGGACAAGTGGACAAGTGGTGCTACGTAGGTCCAATGGAGTGTCACTCAGCCATGAAATCCACGTCATGAGGCTGGTAGCAGCATCCTGAGTGGATTTAGGTACGATCATCCTCAGTGAAATAAGTCCCACAAAAAAAGAAACTTATGATATCACTTATCGAGGGAATGTAAAAATCGCTCCCCATGCACTGAATCCCCAAACAGAACAGAGTCACGCTTTTAGAAAACACACTTATGCCTGCTTCAGGGGAAAGGTGAGGTGGGGTGACGCATAAAACTCGAGTTTGAAATGAGCACAGATACCCTTCCGAAAACCGAATATGGAATGGACACGACCTACTCCTTGCTCAATCAACTGGACTCACCAGACCCTGTTCATCGCACAAGTATCTATCCGACTAGTAAGCATCTTCAAAGCTAAGTCTTGATATCTCTGTGTAAGTGCATCAAGTGTGTGTCAAGCGGCCTAAAACCAGCAGGGAAAATCAGCTCAGACCCATTCTGAGGATACATTTCCAACATAAAGAAGAAACAAGCAGGGCAAAACAGAGAGAAATTCTTCCAAAATGCGTTCAGGGACTGGCATGCAACCAGGATTGACCACATCTACAGCCCCAGCGGCAGAAGACATAAGGCTGGACACTCTTGGGGCTGAGACGATTGGTGAGGTTGGGAAAGCAAATGCAGACCCTTGAAAGGAATCCTGCGTGCTCCCCATTCCATGGGTCCCAACTCTCCAGGTTCAACGCAATCTTCCGACAGCGAAAGCACTCATTGGAAACCCAGCGGTTGCTACACCGTGGGATCGGGAAAGCTTTCTGAAACTCACCTCAGTTTTCATCTCCTGGTGCTCGTGTTCTCCATTCAGGCCCCCTTACTAACAATCTCCCCACTTGGAGACTCGGCGCCTTTCCATGCCTCTTTCGTACCGTCTGCAATTTGTCCGCAGGATGAACTGCAAGAGGGGGAACCAATGAGAGACTCGCTGGAGGTGTTTGGTCGGGCACATGTCACTCTCATTTCCCATCACGAAGAAGAATTCACCAGCGGTTCAGCCTGCCACCCCGGATCGACAATAGGGCGTGAAGCCATCCAGCCGTGTTGCGTCCCACTCACAAAAAAGCGACTTGGGAAATGGAGCTCAGGGGCACTGCACTTCCCAAACCTGCAGAGTTCTAAACGATAACTATCGCCCCAAAATATATTGAGGTCAGGCTACGAAGAGGCGCTGAACGCAAGGCAGAACTGCAGGAAACGGATGTCAACGGGTACATCGGAATGGCCCCGATAGCACATGAAAAGCGCCAGAACGTGGACAATGATGCGGTTGGCCAAAAAGGGCGTATGCGTTTTTTCCTGAATATATTCAGGAAAAAACGCATACGCCCTTTTTGGCCAACCAAGCAACCTGGGAGAGCAAATCAGCACTACAAAGAAATCTCTCGCCCCCCCCCCCCGGGGCAAAAGGGCCAGGCGAAAAAAGTCTAAAAACCAGAAAGGCAGGACAGGCCACGGAGGCAAGGGAGCCTTGTTAAGCTGATGGGCGGGATGTCAATGGCCAACAGCCAATCTTCACAAGTGTATCCTCTTTCCCAAACCATGTAAAACACAGAACCACAGAGCATAGGGCACTTCCACACATGGGCGTTGACCTTGGGAAAATGAAAAAATCAACCAGACACAGGGACCCCAAAGTTGAGGGCTGCTGTCTTGACAAGAACCTCCACTCCGGTACACGTTTCATATCCCAGGAAAGAGCCAAGTGGACAAAGACGAGTGGACAAGTGGACAAAGACAAGTGGACAAGTGGACAAGTGGTGCTACGTAGGTCCAATGGAGTGTCACTCAGCCATGAAATCCACGTCATGAGGCTGGTAGCAGCATCCTGAGTGGATTTAGGTACGATCATCCTCAGTGAAATAAGTCCCACAAAAAAAGAAACTTATGATATCACTTATCGAGGGAATGTAAAAATCGCTCCCCATGCACTGAATCCCCAAACAGAACAGAGTCACGCTTTTAGAAAACACACTTATGCCTGCTTCAGGGGAAAGGTGAGGTGGGGTGACGCATAAAACTCGAGTTTGAAATGAGCACAGATACCCTTCCGAAAACCGAATATGGAATGGACACGACCTACTCCTTGCTCAATCAACTGGACTCACCAGACCCTGTTCATCGCACAAGTATCTATCCGACTAGTAAGCATCTTAAAAGCTAAGTCTTGATATCTCTGTGTAAGTGCATCAAGTGTGTGTCAAGCGGCCTAAAACCAGCAGGGAAAATCAGCTCAGACCCATTCTGAGGATACATTTCCAACATAAAGAAGAAACAAGCAGGGCAAAACAGAGAGAAATTCTTCCAAAATGCGTTCAGGGACTGGCATGCAACCAGGATTGACCACATCTACAGCCCCAGCGGCAGAAGACATAAGGCTGGACACTCTTGGGGCTGAGACGATTGGTGAGGTTGGGAAAGCAAATGCAGACCCTTGAAAGGAATCCTGCGTGCTCCCCATTCCATGGGTCCCAACTCTCCAGGTTCAACGCAATCTTCCGACAGCAAAAGCACTCATTGGAAACCCAGCGGATGCTACACCGTGGGATCGGGAAAGCTTTCTGAAACTCACCTCAGTTTTCATCTCCTGGTGCTCGTGTTCTCCATTCAGGCCCCCTTACTAACAATCTCCCCACTTGGAGACTCGGCGCCTTTCCATGCCTCTTTCGTACCGTCTGCAATTTGTCCGCAGGATGAACTGCAAGAGGGGGAACCAATGAGAGACTCGCTGGAGGTGTTTGGTCGGGCACATGTCACTCTCATTTCCCATCACGAAGAAGAATTCACCAGCGGTTCAGCCTGCCACCCCGGATCGACAATAGGGCGTGAAGCCATCCAGCCGTGTTGCGTCCCACTCACAAAAAAGCGACTTGGGAAATGGAGCTCAGGGGCACTGCACTTCCCCAACCTGCAGAGTTCTAAACGATAACTATCGCCCCAAAATATATTGAGGTCAGGCTACGAAGAGGCGCTGAACGCAAGGCAGAACTGCAGGAAACGGATGTCAACGGGTACATCGGAATGGCCCCGATAGCACATGAAAAGCGCCAGAACGTGGACAATGATGCGGTTGGCCAAAAAGGGCGTATGCGTTTTTTCCTGAATATATTCAGGAAAAAACGCATACGCCCTTTTTGGCCAACCAAGCAACCTGGGAGAGCAAATCAGCACTACAAAGAAATCTCTAGCCCCCCCCCCCGGGCAAAAGGGCCAGGCGAAAAAAGTCTAAAAACCAGAAAGGCAGGACAGCCCACGGAGTCAAGGGAGTCTTGTTAAGCTGATGGGCGGGATGTCAATGGCCAACAGCCAATCTTCACAAGTGTATCCTCTTTCCCAAACCATGTAAAACACAGAACCACAGAGCATAGGGCACTTCCACACATGGGCGTTGACCTTGGGAAAATGAAAAAATCAACCAGACACAGGGACCCCAAAGTTGAGGGCTGCTGTCTTGACAAGAACCTCCACTCCGGTACACGTTTCATATCCCAGGAAAGAGCCAAGTGGACAAAGACGAGTGGACAAGTGGACAAAGACAAGTGGACAAGTGGACAAGTGGTGCTACGTAGGTCCAATGGAGTGTCACTCAGCCATGAAATCCACGTCATGAGGCTGGTAGCAGCATCCTGAGTGGATTTAGGTACGATCATCCTCAGTGAAATAAGTCCCACAAAAAAAGAAACTTATGATATCACTTATCGAGGGAATGTAAAAATCGCTCCCCATGCACTGAATCCCCAAACAGAACAGAGTCACGCTTTTAGAAAACACACTTATGCCTGCTTCAGGGGAAAGGTGAGGTGGGGTGACGCATAAAACTCGAGTTTGAAATGAGCACAGATACCCTTCCGAAAACCGAATATGGAATGGACACGACCTACTCCTTGCTCAATCAAGTGGACTCACCAGACCCTGTTCATCGCACAAGTATCTATCCGACTAGTAAGCATCTTCAAAGCTAAGTCTTGATATCTCTGTGTAAGTGCATCAAGTGTGTGTCAAGCGGCCTAAAACCAGCAGGGAAAATCAGCTCAGACCCATTCTGAGGATACATTTCCAACATAAAGAAGAAACAAGCAGGGCAAAACAGAGAGAAATTCTTCCAAAATGCGTTCAGGGACTGGCATGCAACCAGGATTGACCACATCTACAGCCCCAGCGGCAGAAGACATAAGGCTGGACACTCTTGGGGCTGAGACGATTGGTGAGGTTGGGAAAGCAAATGCAGACCCTTGAAAGGAATCCTGCGTGCTCCCCATTCCATGGGTCCCAACTCTCCAGGTTCAACGCAATCTTCCGACAGCGAAAGCACTCATTGGAAACCCAGCGGTTGCTACACCGTGGGATCGGGAAAGCTTTCTGAAACTCACCTCAGTTTTCATCTCCTGGTGCTCGTGTTCTCCATTCAGGCCCCCTTACTAACAATCTCCCCACTTGGAGACTCGGCGCCTTTCCATGCCTCTTTCGTACCGTCTGCAATTTGTCCGCAGGATGAACTGCAAGAGGGGGAACCAATGAGAGACTCGCTGGAGGTGTTTGGTCGGGCACATGTCACTCTCATTTCCCATCACGAAGAAGAATTCACCAGCGGTTCAGCCTGCCACCCCGGATCGACAATAGGGCGTGAAGCCATCCAGCCGTGTTGCGTCCCACTCACAAAAAAGCGACTTGGGAAATGGAGCTCAGGGGCACTGCACTTCCCAAACCTGCAGAGTTCTAAACGATAACTATCGCCCCAAAATATATTGAGGTCAGGCTACGAAGAGGCGCTGAACGCAAGGCAGAACTGCAGGAAACGGATGTCAACGGGTACATCGGAATGGCCCCGATAGCACATGAAAAGCGCCAGAACGTGGACAATGATGCGGTTGGCCAAAATGGCGTATGCGTTTTTTCCTGAATATATTCAGGAAAAAACGCATACGCCCTTTTTGGCCAACCAAGCAACCTGGGAGAGCAAATCAGCACTACAAAGAAATCTCTCGCCCCCCCCCCGGGGCAAAAGGGCCAGGCGAAAAAAGTCTAAAAACCAGAAAGGCAGGACAGGCCACGGAGTCAAGGGAGCCTTGTTAAGCTGATGGGCGGGATGTCAATGGCCAACAGCCAATCTTCACAAGTGTATCCTCTTTCCCAAACCATGGAAAACACAGAACCACAGAGCATAGGGCACTTCCACACATGGGCGTTGACCTTGGGAAAATGAAAAAATCAACCAGACACAGGGACCCCAAAGTTGAGGGCTGCTGTCTTGACAAGAACCTCCACTCCGGTACACGTTTCATATCCCAGGAAAGAGCCAAGTGGACAAAGACGAGTGGACAAGTGGACAAAGACAAGTGGACAAGTGGACAAGTGGTGCTACGTAGGTCCAATGGAGTGTCACTCAGCCATGAAATCCACGTCATGAGGCTGGTAGCAGCATCCTGAGTGGATTTAGGTACGATCATCCTCAGTGAAATAAGTCCCACAAAAAAAGAAACTTATGATATCACTTATCGAGGGAATGTAAAAATCGCTCCCCATGCACTGAATCCCCAAACAGAACAGAGTCACGCTTTTAGAAAACACACTTATGCCTGCTTCAGGGGAAAGGTGAGGTGGGGTGACGCATAAAACTCGAGTTTGAAATGAGCACAGATACCCTTCCGAAAACCGAATATGGAATGGACACGACCTACTCCTTGCTCAATCAACTGGACTCACCAGACCCTGTTCATCGCACAAGTATCTATCCGACTAGTAAGCATCTTCAAAGCTAAGTCTTGATATCTCTGTGTAAGTGCATCAAGTGTGTGTCAAGCGGCCTAAAACCAGCAGGGAAAATCAGCTCAGACCCATTCTGAGGATACATTTCCAACATAAAGAAGAAACAAGCAGGGCAAAACAGAGAGAAATTCTTCCAAAATGCGTTCAGGGACTGGCATGCAACCAGGATTGACCACATCTACAGCCCCAGCGGCAGAAGACATAAGGCTGGACACTCTTGGGGCTGAGACGATTGGTGAGGTTGGGAAAGCAAATGCAGACCCTTGAAAGGAATCCTGCGTGCTCCCCATTCCATGGGTCCCAACTCTCCAGGTTCAACGCAATCTTCCGACAGCGAAAGCACTCATTGGAAACCCAGCGGTTGCTACACCGTGGGATCGGGAAAGCTTTCTGAAACTCACCTCAGTTTTCATCTCCTGGTGCTCGTGTTCTCCATTCAGGCCCCCTTACTAACAATCTCCCCACTTGGAGACTCGGCGCCTTTCCATGCCTCTTTCGTACCGTCTGCAATTTGTCCGCAGGATGAACTGCAAGAGGGGGAACCAATGAGAGACTCGCTGGAGGTGTTTGGTCGGGCACATGTCACTCTCATTTCCCATCACGAAGAAGAATTCACCAGCGGTTCAGCCTGCCACCCCGGATCGACAATAGGGCGTGAAGCCATCCAGCCGTGTTGCGTCCCACTCACAAAAAAGCGACTTGGGAAATGGAGCTCAGGGGCACTGCACTTCCCAAACCTGCAGAGTTCTAAACGATAACTATCGCCCCAAAATATATTGAGGTCAGGCTACGAAGAGGCGCTGAACGCAAGGCAGAACTGCAGGAAACGGATGTCAACGGCTACATCGGAATGGCCCCGATAGCACATGAAAAGCGCCAGAACGTGGACAATGATGCGGTTGGCCAAAAAGGGCGTATGCGTTTTTTCCTGAATATATTCAGGAAAAAACGCATACGCCCTTTTTGGCCAACCAAGCAACCTGGGAGAGCAAATCAGCACTACAAAGAAATCTCTCGCCCCCCCCCCCTCGGGGCAAAAGGGCCAGGCGAAAAAAGTCTAAAAACCAGAAAGGCAGGACAGGCCACGGAGTCAAGGGAGCCTTGTTAAGCTGATGGGCGGGATGTCAATGGCCAACAGCCAATCTTCACAAGTGTATCCTCTTTCCCAAACCATGGAAAACACAGAACCACAGAGCATAGGGCACTTCCACACATGGGCGTTGACCTTGGGAAAATGAAAAAATCAACCAGACACAGGGACCCCAAAGTTGAGGGCTGCTGTCTTGACAAGAACCTCCACTCCGGTACACGTTTCATAGCCCAGGAAAGAGCCAAGTGGACAAAGATGAGTGGACAAGTGGACAAAGACAAGTGGACAAGTGGACAAGTGGTGCTACGTAGGTCCAATGGAGTGTCACTCAGCCATGAAATCCACGTCATGAGGCTGGTAGCAGCATCCTGAGTGGATTTAGGTACGATCATCCTCAGTGAAATAAGTCCCACAAAAAAAGAAACTTATGATATCACTTATCGAGGGAATGTAAAAATCGCTCCCCATGCACTGAATCCCCAAACAGAACAGAGTCACGCTTTTAGAAAACACACTTATGCCTGCTTCAGGGGAAAGGTGAGGTGGGGTGACGCATAAAACTCGAGTTTGAAATGAGCACAGATACCCTTCCGAAAACCGAATATGGAATGGACACGACCTACTCCTTGCTCAATCAACTGGACTCACCAGACCCTGTTCATCGCACAAGTATCTATCCGACTAGTAAGCATCTTCAAAGCTAAGTCTTGATATCTCTGTGTAAGTGCATCAAGTGTGTGTCAAGCGGCCTAAAACCAGCAGGGAAAATCAGCTCAGACCCATTCTGAGGATACATTTCCAACATAAAGAAGAAACAAGCAGGGCAAAACAGAGAGAAATTCTTCCAAAATGCGTTCAGGGACTGGCATGCAACCAGGATTGACCACATCTACAGCCCCAGCGGCAGAAGACATAAGGCTGGACACTCTTGGGGCTGAGACGATTGGTGAGGTTGGGAAAGCAAATGCAGACCCTTGAAAGGAATCCTGCGTGCTCCCCATTCCATGGGTCCCAACTCTCCAGGTTCAACGCAATCTTCCGACAGCGAAAGCACTCATTGGAAACCCAGCGGTTGCTACACCGTGGGATCGGGAAAGCTTTCTGAAACTCACCTCAGTTTTCATCTCCTGGTGCTCGTGTTCTCCATTCAGGCCCCCTTACTAACAATCTCCCCACTTGGAGACTCGGCGCCTTTCCATGCCTCTTTCGTACCGTCTGCAATTTGTCCGCAGGATGAACTGCAAGAGGGGGAACCAATGAGAGACTCGCTGGAGGTGTTTGGTCGGGCACATGTCACTCTCATTTCCCATCACGAAGAAGAATTCACCAGCGGTTCAGCCTGCCACCCCGGATCGACAATAGGGCGTGAAGCCATCCAGCCGTGTTGCGTCCCACTCACAAAAAAGCGACTTGGGAAATGGAGCTCAGGGGCACTGCACTTCCCAAACCTGCAGAGTTCTAAACGATAACTATCGCCCCAAAATATATTGAGGTCAGGCTACGAAGAGGCGCTGAACGCAAGGCAGAACTGCAGGAAACGGATGTCAACGGGTACATCGGAATGGCCCCGATAGCACATGAAAAGCGCCAGAACGTGGACAATGATGCGGTTGGCCAAAAAGGGCGTATGCGTTTTTTCCTGAATATATTCAGGAAAAAACGCATACGCCCTTTTTGGCCAACCAAGCAACCTGGGAGAGCAAATCAGCACTACAAAGAAATCTCTCGCCCCCCCCCCCCCGGGGCAAAAGGGCCAGGCGAAAAAAGTCTAAAAACCAGAAAGGCAGGACAGCCCACGGAGTCAAGGGAGCCTTGTTAAGCTGATGGGCGGGATGTCAATGGCCAACAGCCAATCTTCACAAGTGTATCCTCTTTCCCAAACCATGTAAAACACAGAACCACAGAGCATAGGGCACTTCCACACATGGGCGTTGACCTTGGGAAAATGAAAAAATCAACCAGACACAGGGACCCCAAAGTTGAGGGCTGCTGTCTTGACAAGAACCTCCACTCCGGTACACGTTTCATATCCCAGGAAAGAGCCAAGTGGACAAAGACGAGTGCACAAGTGGACAAAGACAAGTGGACAAGTGGACAAGTGGTGCTACGTAGGTCCAATGGAGTGTCACTCAGCCATGAAATCCACGTCATGAGGCTGGTAGCAGCATCCTGAGTGGATTTAGGTACGATCATCCTCAGTGAAATAAGTCCCACAAAAAAAGAAACTTATGATATCACTTATCGAGGGAATGTAAAAATCGCTCCCCATGCACTGAATCCCCAAACAGAACAGAGTCACGCTTTTAGAAAACACACTTATGCCTGCTTCAGGGGAAAGGTGAGGTGGGGTGACGCATAAAACTCGAGTTTGAAATGAGCACAGATACCCTTCCGAAAACCGAATATGGAATGGACACGACCTACTCCTTGCTCAATCAACTGGACTCACCAGACCCTGTTCATCGCACAAGTATCTATCCGACTAGTAAGCATCTTCAAAGCTAAGTCTTGATATCTCTGTGTAAGTGCATCAAGTGTGTGTCAAGCGGCCTAAAACCAGCAGGGAAAATCAGCTCAGACCCATTCTGAGGATACATTTCCAACATAAAGAAGAAACAAGCAGGGCAAAACAGAGAGAAATTCTTCCAAAATGCGTTCAGGGACTGGCATGCAACCAGGATTGACCACATCTACAGCCCCAGCGGCACAAGACATAAGGCTGGACACTCTTGGGGCTGAGACGATTGGTGAGGTTGGGAAAGCAAATGCAGACCCTTGAAAGGAATCCTGCGTGCTCCCCATTCCATGGGTCCCAACTCTCCAGGTTCAACGCAATCTTCCGACAGCGAAAGCACTCATTGGAAACCCAGCGGTTGCTACACCGTGGGATCGGGAAAGCTTTCTGAAACTCACCTCCGTTTTCATCTCCTGGTGCTCGTGTTCTCCATTCAGGCCCCCTTACTAACAATCTCCCCACTTGGAGACTCGGCGCCTTTCCATGCCTCTTTCGTACCGTCTGCAATTTGTCCGCAGGATGAACTGCAAGAGGGGGAACCAATGAGAGACTCGCTGGAGGTGTTTGGTCGGGCACATGTCACTCTCATTTCCCATCACGAAGAAGAATTCACCAGCGGTTCAGCCTGCCACCCCGGATCGACAATAGGGCGTGAAGCCATCCAGCCGTGTTGCGTCCCACTCACAAAAAAGCGACTTGGGAAATGGAGCTCAGGGGCACTGCACTTCCCAAACCTGCAGAGTTCTAAACGATAACTATCGCCCCAAAATATATTGAGGTCAGGCTACGAAGAGGCGCTGAACGCAAGGCAGAACTGCAGGAAACGGATGTCAACGGGTACATCGGAATGGCCCCGATAGCACATGAAAAGCGCCAGAACGTGGACAATGATGCGGTTGGCCAAAAAGGGCGTATGCGTTTTTTCCTGAATATATTCAGGAAAAAACGCATACGCCCTTTTTGGCCAACCAAGCAACCTGGGAGAGCAAATCAGCACTACAAAGAAATCTCTCGCCCCCCCCCCCCCGGGGCAAAAGGGCCAGGCGAAAAAAGTCTAAAAACCAGAAAGGCAGGACAGCCCACGGAGTCAAGGGAGCCTTGTTAAGCTGATGGGCGGGATGTCAATGGCCAACAGCCAATCTTCACAAGTGTATCCTCTTTCCCAAACCATGTAAAACACAGAACCACAGAGCATAGGGCACTTCCACACATGGGCGTTGACCTTGGGAAAATGAAAAAATCAACCAGACACAGGGACCCCAAAGTTGAGGGCTGCTGTCTTGACAAGAACCTCCACTCCGGTACACGTTTCATATCCCAGGAAAGAGCCAAGTGGACAAAGACGAGTGCACAAGTGGACAAAGACAAGTGGACAAGTGGACAAGTGGTGCTACGTAGGTCCAATGGAGTGTCACTCAGCCATGAAATCCACGTCATGAGGCTGGTAGCAGCATCCTGAGTGGATTTAGGTACGATCATCCTCAGTGAAATAAGTCCCACAAAAAAAGAAACTTATGATATCACTTATCGAGGGAATGTAAAAATCGCTCCCCATGCACTGAATCCCCAAACAGAACAGAGTCACGCTTTTAGAAAACACACTTATGCCTGCTTCAGGGGAAAGGTGAGGTGGGGTGACGCATAAAACTCGAGTTTGAAATGAGCACAGATACCCTTCCGAAAACCGAATATGGAATGGACACGACCTACTCCTTGCTCAATCAACTGGACTCACCAGACCCTGTTCATCGCACAAGTATCTATCCGACTAGTAAGCATCTTCAAAGCTAAGTCTTGATATCTCTGTGTAAGTGCATCAAGTGTGTGTCAAGCGGCCTAAAACCAGCAGGGAAAATCAGCTCAGACCCATTCTGAGGATACATTTCCAACATAAAGAAGAAACAAGCAGGGCAAAACAGAGAGAAATTCTTCCAAAATGCGTTCAGGGACTGGCATGCAACCAGGATTGACCACATCTACAGCCCCAGCGGCAGAAGACATAAGGCTGGACACTCTTGGGGCTGAGACGATTGGTGAGGTTGGGAAAGCAAATGCAGACCCTTGAAAGGAATCCTGCGTGCTCCCCATTCCATGGGTCCCAACTCTCCAGGTTCAACGCAATCTTCCGACAGCGAAAGCACTCATTGGAAACCCAGCGGTTGCTACACCGTGGGATCGGGAAAGCTTTCTGAAACTCACCTCAGTTTTCATCTCCTGGTGCTCGTGTTCTCCATTCAGGCCCCCTTACTAACAATCTCCCCACTTGGAGACTCGGCGCCTTTCCATGCCTCTTTCGTACCGTCTGCAATTTGTCCGCAGGATGAACTGCAAGAGGGGGAACCAATGAGAGACTCGCTGGAGGTGTTTGGTCGGGCACATGTCACTCTCATTTCCCATCACGAAGAAGAATTCACCAGCGGTTCAGCCTGCCACCCCGGATCGACAATAGGGCGTGAAGCCATCCAGCCGTGTTGCGTCCCACTCACAAAAAAGCGACTTGGGAAATGGAGCTCAGGGGCACTGCACTTCCCAAACCTGCAGAGTTCTAAACGATAACTATCGCCCCAAAATATATTGAGGTCAGGCTACGAAGAGGCGCTGAACGCAAGGCAGAACTGCAGGAAACGGATGTCAACGGGTACATCGGAATGGCCCCGATAGCACATGAAAAGCGCCAGAACGTGGACAATGATGCGGTTGGCCAAAAAGGGCGTATGCGTTTTTTCCTGAATATATTCAGGAAAAAACGCATACGCCCTTTTTGGCCAACCAAGCAACCTGGGAGAGCAAATCAGCACTACAAAGAAATCTCTCGCCCCCCCCCCGGGGCAAAAGGGCCAGGCGAAAAAAGTCTAAAAACCAGAAAGGCAGGACAGCCCACGGAGTCAAGGGAGCCTTGTTAAGCTGATGGGCGGGATGTCAATGGCCAACAGCCAATCTTCACAAGTGTATCCTCTTTCCCAAACCATGTAAAACACAGAACCACAGAGCATAGGGCACTTCCACACATGGGCGTTGACCTTGGGAAAATGAAAAAATCAACCAGACACAGGGACCCCAAAGTTGAGGGCTGCTGTCTTGACAAGAACCTCCACTCCGGTACACGTTTCATATCCCAGGAAAGAGCCAAGTGGACAAAGACGAGTGCACAAGTGGACAAAGACAAGTGGACAAGTGGACAAGTGGTGCTACGTAGGTCCAATGGAGTGTCACTCAGCCATGAAATCCACGTCATGAGGCTGGTAGCAGCATCCTGAGTGGATTTAGGTACGATCATCCTCAGTGAAATAAGTCCCACAAAAAAAGAAACTTATGATATCACTTATCGAGGGAATGTAAAAATCGCTCCCCATGCACTGAATCCCCAAACAGAACAGAGTCACGCTTTTAGAAAACACACTTATGCCTGCTTCAGGGGAAAGGTGAGGTGGGGTGACGCATAAAACTCGAGTTTGAAATGAGCACAGATACCCTTCCGAAAACCGAATATGGAATGGACACGACCTACTCCTTGCTCAATCAAGTGGACTCACCAGACCCTGTTCATCGCACAAGTATCTATCCGACTAGTAAGCATCTTCAAAGCTAAGTCTTGATATCTCTGTGTAAGTGCATCAAGTGTGTGTCAAGCGGCCTAAAACCAGCAGGGAAAATCAGCTCAGACCCATTCTGAGGATACATTTCCAACATAAAGAAGAAACAAGCAGGGCAAAACAGAGAGAAATTCTTCCAAAATGCGTTCAGGGACTGGCATGCAACCAGGATTGACCACATCTACAGCCCCAGCGGCAGAAGACATAAGGCTGGACACTCTTGGGGCTGAGACGATTGGTGAGGTTGGGAAAGCAAATGCAGACCCTTGAAAGGAATCCTGCGTGCTCCCCATTCCATGGGTCCCAACTCTCCAGGTTCAACGCAATCTTCCGACAGCGAAAGCACTCATTGGAAACCCAGCGGTTGCTACACCGTGGGATCGGGAAAGCTTTCTGAAACTCACCTCCGTTTTCATCTCCTGGTGCTCGTGTTCTCCATTCAGGCCCCCTTACTAACAATCTCCCCACTTGGAGACTCGGCGCCTTTCCATGCCTCTTTCGTACCGTCTGCAATTTGTCCGCAGGATGAACTGCAAGAGGGGGAACCAATGAGAGACTCGCTGGAGGTGTTTGGTCGGGCACATGTCACTCTCATTTCCCATCACGAAGAAGAATTCACCAGCGGTTCAGCCTGCCACCCCGGATCGACAATAGGGCGTGAAGCCATCCAGCCGTGTTGCGTCCCACTCACAAAAAAGCGACTTGGGAAATGGAGCTCAGGGGCACTGCACTTCCCAAACCTGCAGAGTTCTAAACGATAACTATCGCCCCAAAATATATTGAGGTCAGGCTACGAAGAGGCGCTGAACGCAAGGCAGAACTGCAGGAAACGGATGTCAACGGGTACATCGGAATGGCCCCGATAGCACATGAAAAGCGCCAGAACGTGGACAATGATGCGGTTGGCCAAAAAGGGCGTATGCGTTTTTTCCTGAATATATTCAGGAAAAAACGCATACGCCCTTTTTGGCCAACCAAGCAACCTGGGAGAGCAAATCAGCACTACAAAGAAATCTCTCGCCCCCCCCCCCCGGGGCAAAAGTGCCAGGCGAAAAAAGTCTAAAAACCAGAAAGGCAGGACAGCCCACGGAGTCAAGGGAGCCTTGTTAAGCTGATGGGCGGGATGTCAATGGCCAACAGCCAATCTTCACAAGTGTATCCTCTTTCCCAAACCATGGAAAACACAGAACCACAGAGCATAGGGCACTTCCACACATGGGCGTTGACCTTGGGAAAATGAAAAAATCAACCAGACACAGGGACCCCAAAGTTGAGGGCTGCTGTCTTGACAAGAACCTCCACTCCGGTACACGTTTCATATCCCAGGAAAGAGCCAAGTGGACAAAGACGAGTGGACAAGTGGACAAAGACAAGTGGACAAGTGGACAAGTGGTGCTACGTAGGTCCAATGGAGTGTCACTCAGCCATGAAATCCACGTCATGAGGCTGGTAGCAGCATCCTGAGTGGATTTAGGTACGATCATCCTCAGTGAAATAAGTCCCACAAAAAAAGAAACTTATGATATCACTTATCGAGGGAATGTAAAAATCGCTCCCCATGCACTGAATCCCCAAACAGAACAGAGTCACGCTTTTAGAAAACACACTTATGCCTGCTTCAGGGGAAAGGTGAGGTGGGGTGACGCATAAAACTCGAGTTTGAAATGAGCACAGATACCCTTCCGAAAACCGAATATGGAATGGACACGACCTACTCCTTGCTCAATCAACTGGACTCACCAGACCCTGTTCATCGCACAAGTATCTATCCGACTAATAAGCATCTTCAAAGCTAAGTCTTGATATCTCTGTGTAAGTGCATCAAGTGTGTGTCAAGCGGCCTAAAACCAGCAGGGAAAATCAGCTCAGACCCATTCTGAGGATACATTTCCAACATAAAGAAGAAACAAGCAGGGCAAAACAGAGAGAAATTCTTCCAAAATGCGTTCAGGGACTGGCATGCAACCAGGATTGACCACATCTACAGCCCCAGCGGCAGAAGACATAAGGCTGGACACTCTTGGGGCTGAGACGATTGGTGAGGTTGGGAAAGCAAATGCAGACCCTTGAAAGGAATCCTGCGTGCTCCCCATTCCATGGGTCCCAACTCTCCAGGTTGAACGCAATCTTCCGACAGCGAAAGCACTCATTGGAAACCCAGCGGATGCTACACCGTGGGATCGGGAAAGCTTTCTGAAACTCACCTCAGTTTTCATCTCCTGGTGCTCGTGTTCTCCATTCAGGCCCCCTTACTAACAATCTCCCCACTTGGAGACTCGGCGCCTTTCCATGCCTCTTTCGTACTGTCTGCAATTTGTCCGCAGGATGAACTGCAAGAGGGGGAACCAATGAGAGACTCGCTGGAGGTGTTTGGTCGGGCACATGTCACTCTCATTTCCCATCACGAAGAAGAATTCACCAGCGGTTCAGCCTGCCACCCCGGATCGACAATAGGGCGTGAAGCCATCCAGCCGTGTTGCGTCCCACTCACAAAAAAGCGACTTGGGAAATGGAGCTCAGGGGCACTGCACTTCCCAAACCTGCAGAGTTCTAAACGATAACTATCGCCCCAAAATATATTGAGGTCAGGCTACGAAGAGGCGCTGAACGCAAGGCAGAACTGCAGGAAACGGATGTCAACGGGTACATCGGAATGGCCCCGATAGCACATGAAAAGCGCCAGAACGTGGACAATGATGCGGTTGGCCAAAAAGGGCGTATGCGTTTTTTCCTGAATATATTCAGGAAAAAACGCATACGCCCTTTTTGGCCAACCAAGCAACCTGGGAGAGCAAATCAGCACTACAAAGAAATCTCTCGCCCCCCCCCGGGGCAAAAGGGCCAGGCGAAAAAAGTCTAAAAACCAGAAAGGCAGGACAGCCCACGGAGTCAAGGGAGCCTTGTTAAGCTGATGGGCGGGATGTCAATGGCCAACAGCCAATCTTCACAAGTGTATTCTCTTTCCCAAACCATGTAAAACACAGAACCACAGAGCATAGGGCACTTCCACACATGGGCGTTGACCTTGGGAAAATGAAAAAGTCAACCAGACACAGGGACCCCAAAGTTGAGGGCTTCTGTCTTGACAAGAACCTCCACTCCGGTACACGTTTCATATCCCAGGAAAGAGCCAAGTGGACAAAGACGAGTGGACAAGTGGACAAAGACAAGTGGACAAGTGGACAAGTGGTGCTACGTAGGTCCAATGGAGTGTCACTCAGCCATGAAATCCACGTCATGAGGCTGGTAGCAGCATCCTGAGTGGATTTAGGTACGATCATCCTCAGTGAAATAAGTCCCACAAAAAAAGAAACTTATGATATCACTTATCGAGGGAATGTAAAAATCGCTCCCCATGCACTGAATCCCCAAACAGAACAGAGTCACGCTTTTAGAAAACACACTTATGCCTGCTTCAGGGGAAAGGTGAGGTGGGGTGACGCATAAAACTCGAGTTTGAAATGAGCACAGATACCCTTCCGAAAACCGAATATGGAATGGACACGACCTACTCCTTGCTCAATCAACTGGACTCACCAGACCCTGTTCATCGCACAAGTATCTATCCGACTAGTAAGCATCTTCAAAGCTAAGTCTTGATATCTCTGTGTAAGTGCATCAAGTGTGTGTCAAGCGGCCTAAAACCAGCAGGGAAAATCAGCTCAGACCCATTCTGAGGATACATTTCCAACATAAAGAAGAAACAAGCAGGGCAAAACAGAGAGAAATTCTTCCAAAATGCGTTCAGGGACTGGCATGCAACCAGGATTGACCACATCTACAGCCCCAGCGGCAGAAGACATAAGGCTGGACACTCTTGGGGCTGAGACGATTGGTGAGGTTGGGAAAGCAAATGCAGACCCTTGAAAGGAATCCTGCGTGCTCCCCATTCCATGGGTCCCAACTCTCCAGGTTCAACGCAATCTTCCGACAGCGAAAGCACTCATTGGAAACCCAGCGGATGCTACACCGTGGGATCGGGAAAGCTTTCTGAAACTCACCTCAGTTTTCATCTCCTGGTGCTCGTGTTCTCCATTCAGGCCCCCTTACTAACAATCTCCCCACTTGGAGACTCGGCGCCTTTCCATGCCTCTTTCGTACCGTCTGCAATTTGTCCGCAGGATGAACTGCAAGAGGGGGAACCAATGAGAGACTCGCTGGAGGTGTTTGGTCGGGCACATGTCACTCTCATTTCCCATCACGAAGAAGAATTCACCAGCGGTTCAGCCTGCCACCCCGGATCGACAATAGGGCGTGAAGCCATCCAGCCGTGTTGCGTCCCACTCACAAAAAAGCGACTTGGGAAATGGAGCTCAGGGGCACTGCACTTCCCAAACCTGCAGAGTTCTAAACGATAACTATCGCCCCAAAATATATTGAGGTCAGGCTACGAAGAGGCGCTGAACGCAAGGCAGAACTGCAGGAAACGGATGTCAACGGGTACATCGGAATGGCCCCGATAGCACATGAAAAGCGCCAGAACGTGGACAATGATGCGGTTGGCCAAAAAGGGCGTATGCGTTTTTTCCTGAATATATTCAGGAAAAAACGCATACGCCCTTTTTGGCCAACCAAGCAACCTGGGAGAGCAAATCAGCACTACAAAGAAATCTCTCGCCCCCCCCCGGGGCAAAAGGGCCAGGCGAAAAAAGTCTAAAAACCAGAAAGGCAGGACAGCCCACGGAGTCAAGGGAGCCTTGTTAAGCTGATGGGCGGGATGTCAATGGCCAACAGCCAATCTTCACAAGTGTATCCTCTTTCCCAAACCATGTAAAACACAGAACCACAGAGCATAGGGCACTTCCACACATGGGCGTTGACCTTGGGAAAATGAAAAAATCAACCAGACACAGGGACCCCAAATTTGAGGGCTTCTGTCTTGACAAGAACCTCCACTCCGGTACACGTTTCATATCCCAGGAAAGAGCCAAGTGGACAAAGACGAGTGGACAAGTGGACAAAGACAAGTGGACAAGTGGACAAGTGGTGCTACGTAGGTCCAATGGAGTGTCACTCAGCCATGAAATCCACGTCATGAGGCTGGTAGCAGCATCCTGAGTGGATTTAGGTACGATCATCCTCAGTGAAATAAGTCCCACAAAAAAAGAAACTTATGATATCACTTATCGAGGGAATGTAAAAATCGCTCCCCATGCACTGAATCCCCAAACAGAACAGAGTCACGCTTTTAGAAAACACACTTATGCCTGCTTCAGGGGAAAGGTGAGGTGGGGTGACGCATAAAACTCGAGTTTGAAATGAGCACAGATACCCTTCCGAAAACCGAATATGGAATGGACACGACCTACTCCTTGCTCAATCAACTGGACTCACCAGACCCTGTTCATCGCACAAGTATCTATCCGACTAGTAAGCATCTTAAAAGCTAAGTCTTGATATCTCTGTGTAAGTGCATCAAGTGTGTGTCAAGCGGCCTAAAACCAGCAGGGAAAATCAGCTCAGACCCATTCTGAGGATACATTTCCAACATAAAGAAGAAACAAGCAGGGCAAAACAGAGAGAAATTCTTCCAAAATGCGTTCAGGGACTGGCATGCAACCAGGATTGACCACATCTACAGCCCCAGCGGCAGAAGACATAAGGCTGGACACTCTTGGGGCTGAGACGATTGGTGAGGTTGGGAAAGCAAATGCAGACCCTTGAAAGGAATCCTGCGTGCTCCCCATTCCATGGGTCCCAACTCTCCAGGTTCAACGCAATCTTCCGACAGCGAAAGCACTCATTGGAAACCCAGCGGTTGCTACACCGTGGGATCGGGAAAGCTTTCTGAAACTCACCTCAGTTTTCATCTCCTGGTGCTCGTGTTCTCCATTCAGGCCCCCTTACTAACAATCTCCCCACTTGGAGACTCGGCGCCTTTCCATGCCTCTTTCGTACCGTCTGCAATTTGTCCGCAGGATGAACTGCAAGAGGGGGAACCAATGAGAGACTCGCTGGAGGTGTTTGGTCGGGCACATGTCACTCTCATTTCCCATCACGAAGAAGAATTCACCAGCGGTTCAGCCTGCCACCCCGGATCGACAATAGGGCGTGAAGCCATCCAGCCGTGTTGCGTCCCACTCACAAAAAAGCGACTTGGGAAATGGAGCTCAGGGGCACTGCACTTCCCAAACCTGCAGAGTTCTAAACGATAACTATCGCCCCAAAATATATTGAGGTCAGGCTACGAAGAGGCGCTGAACGCAAGGCAGAACTGCAGGAAACGGATGTCAACGGGTACATCGGAATGGCCCCGATAGCACATGAAAAGCGCCAGAACGTGGACAATGATGCGGTTGGCCAAAAAGGGCGTATGCGTTTTTTCCTGAATATATTCAGGAAAAAACGCATACGCCCTTTTTGGCCAACCAAGCAACCTGGGAGAGCAAATCAGCACTACAAAGAAATCTCTCGCCCCCCTCCCCGGGGCAAAAGGGCCAGGCGAAAAAAGTCTAAAAACCAGAAAGGCAGGACAGCCCACGGAGTCAAGGGAGCCTTGTTAAGCTGATGGGCGGGATGTCAATGGCCAACAGCCAATCTTCACAAGTGTATCCTCTTTCCCAAACCATGTAAAACACAGAACCACAGAGCATAGGGCACTTCCACACATGGGCGTTGACCTTGGGAAAATGAAAAAATCAACCAGACACAGGGACCCCAAAGTTGAGGGCTGCTGTCTTGACAAGAACCTCCACTCCGGTACACGTTTCATATCCCAGGAAAGAGCCAAGTGGACAAAGACGAGTGGACAAGTGGACAAAGACAAGTGGACAAGTGGACAAGTGGTGCTACGTAGGTCCAATGGAGTGTCACTCAGCCATGAAATCCACGTCATGAGGCTGGTAGCAGCATCCTGAGTGGATTTAGGTACGATCATCCTCAGTGAAATAAGTCCCACAAAAAAAGAAACTTATGATATCACTTATCGAGGGAATGTAAAAATCGCTCCCCATGCACTGAATCCCCAAACAGAACAGAGTCACGCTTTTAGAAAACACACTTATGCCTGCTTCAGGGGAAAGGTGAGGTGGGGTGACGCATAAAACTCGAGTTTGAAATGAGCACAGATACCCTTCCGAAAACCGAATATGGAATGGACACGACCTACTCCTTGCTCAATCAACTGGACTCACCAGACCCTGTTCATCGCACAAGTATCTATCCGACTAGTAAGCATCTTCAAAGCTAAGTCTTGATATCTCTGTGTAAGTGCATCAAGTGTGTGTCAAGCGGCCTAAAACCAGCAGGGAAAATCAGCTCAGACCCATTCTGAGGATACATTTCCAACATAAAGAAGAAACAAGCAGGGCAAAACAGAGAGAAATTCTTCCAAAATGCGTTCAGGGACTGGCATGCAACCAGGATTGACCACATCTACAGCCCCAGCGGCAGAAGACATAAGGCTGGACACTCTTGGGGCTGAGACGATTGGTGAGGTTGGGAAAGCAAATGCAGACCCTTGAAAGGAATCCTGCGTGCTCCCCATTCCATGGGTCCCAACTCTCCAGGTTCAACGCAATCTTCCGACAGCGAAAGCACTCATTGGAAACCCAGCGGTTGCTACACCGTGGGATCGGGAAAGCTTTCTGAAACTCACCTCAGTTTTCATCTCCTGGTGCTCGTGTTCTCCATTCAGGCCCCCTTACTAACAATCTCCCCACTTGGAGACTCGGCGCCTTTCCATGCCTCTTTCGTACCGTCTGCAATTTGTCCGCAGGATGAACTGCAAGAGGGGGAACCAATGAGAGACTCGCTGGAGGTGTTTGGTCGGGCACATGTCACTCTCATTTCCCATCACGAAGAAGAATTCACCAGCGGTTCAGCCTGCCACCCCGGATCGACAATAGGGCGTGAAGCCATCCAGCCGTGTTGCGTCCCACTCACAAAAAAGCGACTTGGGAAATGGAGCT
This sequence comes from Kogia breviceps, assembly GCF_026419965.1. Taxonomy (NCBI): domain Eukaryota; kingdom Metazoa; phylum Chordata; class Mammalia; order Artiodactyla; family Physeteridae; genus Kogia; species Kogia breviceps. The sequence goes on from NC_081310.1 coordinate 96,511,176, forward strand.
CAGGGGCACTGCACTTCCCCAACCTGCAGAGTTCTAAACGATAACTATCGCCCCAAAATATATTGAGGTCAGGCTACGAAGAGGCGCTGAACGCAAGGCAGAACTGCAGGAAACGGATGTCAACGGCTACATCGGAATGGCCCCGATAGCACATGAAAAGCGCCAGAACGTGGACAATGATGCGGTTGGCCAAAAAGGGCGTATGCGTTTTTTCCTGAATATATTCAGGAAAAAACGCATACGCCCTTTTTGGCCAACCAAGCAACCTGGGAGAGCAAATCAGCACTACAAAGAAATCTCTCGCCCCCCTCCCCGGGGCAAAAGGGCCAGGCGAAAAAAGTCTAAAAACCAGAAAGGCAGGACAGCCCACGGAGTCAAGGGAGCCTTGTTAAGCTGATGGGCGGGATGTCAATGGCCAACAGCCAATCTTCACAAGTGTATCCTCTTTCCCAAACCATGGAAAACACAGAACCACAGAGCATAGGGCACTTCCACACATGGGCGTTGACCTTGGGAAAATGAAAAAATCAACCAGACACAGGGACCCCAAAGTTGAGGGCTGCTGTCTTGACAAGAACCTCCACTCCGGTACACGTTTCATATCCCAGGAAAGAGCCAAGTGGACAAAGACGAGTGGACAAGTGGACAAAGACAAGTGGACAAGTGGACAAGTGGTGCTACGTAGGTCCAATGGAGTGTCACTCAGCCATGAAATCCACGTCATGAGGCTGGTAGCAGCATCCTGAGTGGATTTAGGTACGATCATCCTCAGTGAAATAAGTCCCACAAAAAAAGAAACTTATGATATCACTTATCGAGGGAATGTAAAAATCGCTCCCCATGCACTGAATCCCCAAACAGAACAGAGTCACGCTTTTAGAAAACACACTTATGCCTGCTTCAGGGGAAAGGTGAGGTGGGGTGACGCATAAAACTCGAGTTTGAAATGAGCACAGATACCCTTCCGAAAACCGAATATGGAATGGACACGACCTACTCCTTGCTCAATCAACTGGACTCACCAGACCCTGTTCATCGCACAAGTATCTATCCGACTAGTAAGCATCTTCAAAGCTAAGTCTTGATATCTCTGTGTAAGTGCATCAAGTGTGTGTCAAGCGGCCTAAAACCAGCAGGGAAAATCAGCTCAGACCCATTCTGAGGATACATTTCCAACATAAAGAAGAAACAAGCAGGGCAAAACAGAGAGAAATTCTTCCAAAATGCGTTCAGGGACTGGCATGCAACCAGGATTGACCACATCTACAGCCCCAGCGGCAGAAGACATAAGGCTGGACACTCTTGGGGCTGAGACGATTGGTGAGGTTGGGAAAGCAAATGCAGACCCTTGAAAGGAATCCTGCGTGCTCCCCATTCCATGGGTCCCAACTCTCCAGGTTCAACGCAATCTTCCGACAGCGAAAGCACTCATTGGAAACCCAGCGGATGCTACACCGTGGGATCGGGAAAGCTTTCTGAAACTCACCTCAGTTTTCATCTCCTGGTGCTCGTGTTCTCCATTCAGGCCCCCTTACTAACAATCTCCCCACTTGGAGACTCGGCGCCTTTCCATGCCTCTTTCGTACCGTCTGCAATTTGTCCGCAGGATGAACTGCAAGAGGGGGAACCAATGAGAGACTCGCTGGAGGTGTTTGGTCGGGCACATGTCACTCTCATTTCCCATCACGAAGAAGAATTCACCAGCGGTTCAGCCTGCCACCCCGGATCGACAATAGGGCGTGAAGCCATCCAGCCGTGTTGCGTCCCACTCACAAAAAAGCGACTTGGGAAATGGAGCTCAGGGGCACTGCACTTCCCAAACCTGCAGAGTTCTAAACGATAACTATCGCCCCAAAATATATTGAGGTCAGGCTACGAAGAGGCGCTGAACGCAAGGCAGAACTGCAGGAAACGGATGTCAACGGGTACATCGGAATGGCCCCGATAGCACATGAAAAGCGCCAGAACGTGGACAATGATGCGGTTGGCCAAAAAGGGCGTATGCGTTTTTTCCTGAATATATTCAGGAAAAAACGCATACGCCCTTTTTGGCCAACCAAGCAACCTGGGAGAGCAAATCAGCACTACAAAGAAATCTCTCGCCCCCCCCCCGGGGCAAAAGGGCCAGGCGAAAAAAGTCTAAAAACCAGAAAGGCAGGACAGCCCACGGAGTCAAGGGAGCCTTGTTAAGCTGATGGGCGGGATGTCAATGGCCAACAGCCAATCTTCACAAGTGTATCCTCTTTCCCAAACCATGTAAAACACAGAACCACAGAGCATAGGGCACTTCCACACATGGGCGTTGACCTTGGGAAAATGAAAAAATCAACCAGACACAGGGACCCCAAAGTTGAGGGCTTCTGTCTTGACAAGAACCTCCACTCCGGTACACGTTTCATATCCCAGGAAAGAGCCAAGTGGACAAAGACGAGTGGACAAGTGGACAAAGACAAGTGGACAAGTGGACAAGTGGTGCTACGTAGGTCCAATGGAGTGTCACTCAGCCATGAAATCCACGTCATGAGGCTGGTAGCAGCATCCTGAGTGGATTTAGGTACGATCATCCTCAGTGAAATAAGTCCCACAAAAAAAGAAACTTATGATATCACTTATCGAGGGAATGTAAAAATCGCTCCCCATGCACTGAATCCCCAAACAGAACAGAGTCACGCTTTTAGAAAACACACTTATGCCTGCTTCAGGGGAAAGGTGAGGTGGGGTGACGCATAAAACTCGAGTTTGAAATGAGCACAGATACCCTTCCGAAAACCGAATATGGAATGGACACGACCTACTCCTTGCTCAATCAACTGGACTCACCAGACCCTGTTCATCGCACAAGTATCTATCCGACTAGTAAGCATCTTAAAAGCTAAGTCTTGATATCTCTGTGTAAGTGCATCAAGTGTGTGTCAAGCGGCCTAAAACCAGCAGGGAAAATCAGCTCAGACCCATTCTGAGGATACATTTCCAACATAAAGAAGAAACAAGCAGGGCAAAACAGAGAGAAATTCTTCCAAAATGCGTTCAGGGACTGGCATGCAACCAGGATTGACCACATCTACAGCCCCAGCGGCAGAAGACATAAGGCTGGACACTCTTGGGGCTGAGACGATTGGTGAGGTTGGGAAAGCAAATGCAGACCCTTGAAAGGAATCCTGCGTGCTCCCCATTCCATGGGTCCCAACTCTCCAGGTTCAACGCAATCTTCCGACAGCGAAAGCACTCATTGGAAACCCAGCGGATGCTACACCGTGGGATCGGGAAAGCTTTCTGAAACTCACCTCAGTTTTCATCTCCTGGTGCTCGTGTTCTCCATTCAGGCCCCCTTACTAACAATCTCCCCACTTGGAGACTCGGCGCCTTTCCATGCCTCTTTCGTACCGTCTGCAATTTGTCCGCAGGATGAACTGCAAGAGGGGGAACCAATGAGAGACTCGCTGGAGGTGTTTGGTCGGGCACATGTCACTCTCATTTCCCATCACGAAGAAGAATTCACCAGCGGTTCAGCCTGCCACCCCGGATCGACAATAGGGCGTGAAGCCATCCAGCCGTGTTGCGTCCCACTCACAAAAAAGCGACTTGGGAAATGGAGCTCAGGGGCACTGCACTTCCCCAACCTGCAGAGTTCTAAACGATAACTATCGCCCCAAAATATATTGAGGTCAGGCTACGAAGAGGCGCTGAACGCAAGGCAGAACTGCAGGAAACGGATGTCAACGGGTACATCGGAATGGCCCCGATAGCACATGAAAAGCGCCAGAACGTGGACAATGATGCGGTTGGCCAAAAAGGGCGTATGCGTTTTTTCCTGAATATATTCAGGAAAAAACGCATACGCCCTTTTTGGCCAACCAAGCAACCTGGGAGAGCAAATCAGCACTACAAAGAAATCTCTCGCCCCCCTCCCCGGGGCAAAAGGGCCAAGCGAAAAAAGTCTAAAAACCAGAAAGGCAGGACAGCCCACGGAGTCAAGGGAGCCTTGTTAAGCTGATGGGCGGGATGTCAATGGCCAACAGCCAATCTTCACAAGTGTATCCTCTTTCCCAAACCATGGAAAACACAGAACCACAGAGCATAGGGCACTTCCACACATGGGCGTTGACCTTGGGAAAATGAAAAAATCAACCAGACACAGGGACCCCAAAGTTGAGGGCTGCTGTCTTGACAAGAACCTCCACTCCGGTACACGTTTCATATCCCAGGAAAGAGCCAAGTGGACAAAGACGAGTGGACAAGTGGACAAAGACAAGTGGACAAGTGGACAAGTGGTGCTACGTAGGTCCAATGGAGTGTCACTCAGCCATGAAATCCACGTCATGAGGCTGGTAGCAGCATCCTGAGTGGATTTAGGTACGATCATCCTCAGTGAAATAAGTCCCACAAAAAAAGAAACTTATGATATCACTTATCGAGGGAATGTAAAAATCGCTCCCCATGCACTGAATCCCCAAACAGAACAGAGTCACGCTTTTAGAAAACACACTTATGCCTGCTTCAGGGGAAAGGTGAGGTGGGGTGACGCATAAAACTCGAGTTTGAAATGAGCACAGATACCCTTCCGAAAACCGAATATGGAATGGACACGACCTACTCCTTGCTCAATCAACTGGACTCACCAGACCCTGTTCATCGCACAAGTATCTATCCGACTAGTAAGCATCTTCAAAGCTAAGTCTTGATATCTCTGTGTAAGTGCATCAAGTGTGTGTCAAGCGGCCTAAAACCAGCAGGGAAAATCAGCTCAGACCCATTCTGAGGATACATTTCCAACATAAAGAAGAAACAAGCAGGGAAAAACAGAGAGAAATTCTTCCAAAATGCGTTCAGGGACTGGCATGCAACCAGGATTGACCACATCTACAGCCCCAGCGGCAGAAGACATAAGGCTGGACACTCTTGGGGCTGAGACGATTGGTGAGGTTGGGAAAGCAAATGCAGACCCTTGAAAGGAATCCTGCGTGCTCCCCATTCCATGGGTCCCAACTCTCCAGGTTCAACGCAATCTTCCGACAGCGAAAGCACTCATTGGAAACCCAGCGGTTGCTACACCGTGGGATCGGGAAAGCTTTCTGAAACTCACCTCAGTTTTCATCTCCTGGTGCTCGTGTTCTCCATTCAGGCCCCCTTACTAACAATCTCCCCACTTGGAGACTCGGCGCCTTTCCATGCCTCTTTCGTACCGTCTGCAATTTGTCCGCAGGATGAACTGCAAGAGGGGGAACCAATGAGAGACTCGCTGGAGGTGTTTGGTCGGGCACATGTCACTCTCATTTCCCATCACGAAGAAGAATTCACCAGCGGTTCAGCCTGCCACCCCGGATCGACAATAGGGCGTGAAGCCATCCAGCCGTGTTGCGTCCCACTCACAAAAAAGCGACTTGGGAAATGGAGCTCAGGGGCACTGCACTTCCCAAACCTGCAGAGTTCTAAACGATAACTATCGCCCCAAAATATATTGAGGTCAGGCTACGAAGAGGCGCTGAACGCAAGGCAGAACTGCAGGAAACGGATGTCAACGGGTACATCGGAATGGCCCCGATAGCACATGAAAAGCGCCAGAACGTGGACAATGATGCGGTTGGCCAAAAAGGGCGTATGCGTTTTTTCCTGAATATATTCAGGAAAAAACGCATACGCCCTTTTTGGCCAACCAAGCAACCTGGGAGAGCAAATCAGCACTACAAAGAAATCTCTCGCCCCCCCCCCCCCGGGTCAAAAGGGCCAGGCGCAAAAAGTCTAAAAACCAGAAAGGCAGGACAGCCCACGGAGTCAAGGGAGCCTTGTTAAGCTGATGGGCGGGATGTCAATGGCCAACAGCCAATCTTCACAAGTGTATCCTCTTTCCCAAACCATGGAAAACACAGAACCACAGAGCATAGGGCACTTCCACACATGGGCGTTGACCTTGGGAAAATGAAAAAATCAACCAGACACAGGGACCCCAAAGTTGAGGGCTGCTGTCTTGACAAGAACCTCCACTCCGGTACACGTTTCATATCCCAGGAAAGAGCCAAGTGGACAAAGACGAGTGGACAAGTGGACAAAGACAAGTGGACAAGTGGACAAGTGGTGCTACGTAGGTCCAATGGAGTGTCACTCAGCCATGAAATCCACGTCATGAGGCTGGTAGCAGCATCCTGAGTGGATTTAGGTACGATCATCCTCAGTGAAATAAGTCCCACAAAAAAAGAAACTTATGATATCACTTATCGAGGGAATGTAAAAATCGCTCCCCATGCACTGAATCCCCAAACAGAACAGAGTCACGCTTTTAGAAAACACACTTATGCCTGCTTCAGGGGAAAGGTGAGGTGGGGTGACGCATAAAACTCGAGTTTGAAATGAGCACAGATACCCTTCCGAAAACCGAATATGGAATGGACACGACCTACTCCTTGCTCAATCAACTGGACTCACCAGACCCTGTTCATCGCACAAGTATCTATCCGACTAGTAAGCATCTTCAAAGCTAAGTCTTGATATCTCTGTGTAAGTGCATCAAGTGTGTGTCAAGCGGCCTAAAACCAGCAGGGAAAATCAGCTCAGACCCATTCTGAGGATACATTTCCAACATAAAGAAGAAACAAGCAGGGCAAAACAGAGAGAAATTCTTCCAAAATGCGTTCAGGGACTGGCATGCAACCAGGATTGACCACATCTACAGCCCCAGCGGCAGAAGACATAAGGCTGGACACTCTTGGGGCTGAGACGATTGGTGAGGTTGGGAAAGCAAATGCAGACCCTTGAAAGGAATCCTGCGTGCTCCCCATTCCATGGGTCCCAACTCTCCAGGTTCAACGCAATCTTCCGACAGCGAAAGCACTCATTGGAAACCCAGCGGATGCTACACCGTGGGATCGGGAAAGCTTTCTGAAACTCACCTCAGTTTTCATCTCCTGGTGCTCGTGTTCTCCATTCAGGCCCCCTTACTAACAATCTCCCCACTTGGAGACTCGGCGCCTTTCCATGCCTCTTTCGTACCGTCTGCAATTTGTCCGCAGGATGAACTGCAAGAGGGGGAACCAATGAGAGACTCGCTGGAGGTGTTTGGTCGGGCACATGTCACTCTCATTTCCCATCACGAAGAAGAATTCACCAGCGGTTCAGCCTGCCACCCCGGATCGACAATAGGGCGTGAAGCCATCCAGCCGTGTTGCGTCCCACTCACAAAAAAGCGACTTGGGAAATGGAGCTCAGGGGCACTGCACTTCCCCAACCTGCAGAGTTCTAAACGATAACTATCGCCCCAAAATATATTGAGGTCAGGCTACGAAGAGGCGCTGAACGCAAGGCAGAACTGCAGGAAACGGATGTCAACGGGTACATCGGAATGGCCCCGATAGCACATGAAAAGCGCCAGAACGTGGACAATGATGCGGTTGGCCAAAAAGGGCGTATGCGTTTTTTCCTGAATATATTCAGGAAAAAACGCATACGCCCTTTTTGGCCAACCAAGCAACCTGGGAGAGCAAATCAGCACTACAAAGAAATCTCTCGCCCCCCTCCCCGGGGCAAAAGGGCCAAGCGAAAAAAGTCTAAAAACCAGAAAGGCAGGACAGCCCACGGAGTCAAGGGAGCCTTGTTAAGCTGATGGGCGGGATGTCAATGGCCAACAGCCAATCTTCACAAGTGTATCCTCTTTCCCAAACCATGGAAAACACAGAACCACAGAGCATAGGGCACTTCCACACATGGGCGTTGACCTTGGGAAAATGAAAAAATCAACCAGACACAGGGACCCCAAAGTTGAGGGCTGCTGTCTTGACAAGAACCTCCACTCCGGTACACGTTTCATATCCCAGGAAAGAGCCAAGTGGACAAAGACGAGTGGACAAGTGGACAAAGACAAGTGGACAAGTGGACAAGTGGTGCTACGTAGGTCCAATGGAGTGTCACTCAGCCATGAAATCCACGTCATGAGGCTGGTAGCAGCATCCTGAGTGGATTTAGGTACGATCATCCTCAGTGAAATAAGTCCCACAAAAAAAGAAACTTATGATATCACTTATCGAGGGAATGTAAAAATCGCTCCCCATGCACTGAATCCCCAAACAGAACAGAGTCACGCTTTTAGAAAACACACTTATGCCTGCTTCAGGGGAAAGGTGAGGTGGGGTGACGCATAAAACTCGAGTTTGAAATGAGCACAGATACCCTTCCGAAAACCGAATATGGAATGGACACGACCTACTCCTTGCTCAATCAACTGGACTCACCAGACCCTGTTCATCGCACAAGTATCTATCCGACTAGTAAGCATCTTCAAAGCTAAGTCTTGATATCTCTGTGTAAGTGCATCAAGTGTGTGTCAAGCGGCCTAAAACCAGCAGGGAAAATCAGCTCAGACCCATTCTGAGGATACATTTCCAACATAAAGAAGAAACAAGCAGGGAAAAACAGAGAGAAATTCTTCCAAAATGCGTTCAGGGACTGGCATGCAACCAGGATTGACCACATCTACAGCCCCAGCGGCAGAAGACATAAGGCTGGACACTCTTGGGGCTGAGACGATTGGTGAGGTTGGGAAAGCAAATGCAGACCCTTGAAAGGAATCCTGCGTGCTCCCCATTCCATGGGTCCCAACTCTCCAGGTTCAACGCAATCTTCCGACAGCGAAAGCACTCATTGGAAACCCAGCGGTTGCTACACCGTGGGATCGGGAAAGCTTTCTGAAACTCACCTCAGTTTTCATCTCCTGGTGCTCGTGTTCTCCATTCAGGCCCCCTTACTAACAATCTCCCCACTTGGAGACTCGGCGCCTTTCCATGCCTCTTTCGTACCGTCTGCAATTTGTCCGCAGGATGAACTGCAAGAGGGGGAACCAATGAGAGACTCGCTGGAGGTGTTTGGTCGGGCACATGTCACTCTCATTTCCCATCACGAAGAAGAATTCACCAGCGGTTCAGCCTGCCACCCCGGATCGACAATAGGGCGTGAAGCCATCCAGCCGTGTTGCGTCCCACTCACAAAAAAGCGACTTGGGAAATGGAGCTCAGGGGCACTGCACTTCCCAAACCTGCAGAGTTCTAAACGATAACTATCGCCCCAAAATATATTGAGGTCAGGCTACGAAGAGGCGCTGAACGCAAGGCAGAACTGCAGGAAACGGATGTCAACGGGTACATCGGAATGGCCCCGATAGCACATGAAAAGCGCCAGAACGTGGACAATGATGCGGTTGGCCAAAAAGGGCGTATGCGTTTTTTCCTGAATATATTCAGGAAAAAACGCATACGCCCTTTTTGGCCAACCAAGCAACCTGGGAGAGCAAATCAGCACTACAAAGAAATCTCTCGCCCCCCCCCCCCCGGGGCAAAAGGGCCAGGCGCAAAAAGTCTAAAAACCAGAAAGGCAGGACAGCCCACGGAGTCAAGGGAGCCTTGTTAAGCTGATGGGCGGGATGTCAATGGCCAACAGCCAATCTTCACAAGTGTATCCTCTTTCCCAAACCATGGAAAACACAGAACCACAGAGCATAGGGCACTTCCACACATGGGCGTTGACCTTGGGAAAATGAAAAAATCAACCAGACACAGGGACCCCAAAGTTGAGGGCTGCTGTCTTGACAAGAACCTCCACTCCGGTACACGTTTCATATCCCAGGAAAGAGCCAAGTGGACAAAGACGAGTGGACAAGTGGACAAAGACAAGTGGACAAGTGGACAAGTGGTGCTACGTAGGTCCAATGGAGTGTCACTCAGCCATGAAATCCACGTCATGAGGCTGGTAGCAGCATCCTGAGTGGATTTAGGTACGATCATCCTCAGTGAAATAAGTCCCACAAAAAAAGAAACTTATGATATCACTTATCGAGGGAATGTAAAAATCGCTCCCCATGCACTGAATCCCCAAACAGAACAGAGTCACGCTTTTAGAAAACACACTTATGCCTGCTTCAGGGGAAAGGTGAGGTGGGGTGACGCATAAAACTCGAGTTTGAAATGAGCACAGATACCCTTCCGAAAACCGAATATGGAATGGACACGACCTACTCCTTGCTCAATCAACTGGACTCACCAGACCCTGTTCATCGCACAAGTATCTATCCGACTAGTAAGCATCTTCAAAGCTAAGTCTTGATATCTCTGTGTAAGTGCATCAAGTGTGTGTCAAGCGGCCTAAAACCAGCAGGGAAAATCAGCTCAGACCCATTCTGAGGATACATTTCCAACATAAAGAAGAAACAAGCAGGGCAAAACAGAGAGAAATTCTTCCAAAATGCGTTCAGGGACTGGCATGCAACCAGGATTGACCACATCTACAGCCCCAGCGGCAGAAGACATAAGGCTGGACACTCTTGGGGCTGAGACGATTGGTGAGGTTGGGAAAGCAAATGCAGACCCTTGAAAGGAATCCTGCGTGCTCCCCATTCCATGGGTCCCAACTCTCCAGGTTCAACGCAATCTTCCGACAGCGAAAGCACTCATTGGAAACCCAGCGGTTGCTACACCGTGGGATCGGGAAAGCTTTCTGAAACTCACCTCAGTTTTCATCTCCTGGTGCTCGTGTTCTCCATTCAGGCCCCCTTACTAACAATCTCCCCACTTGGAGACTCGGCGCCTTTCCATGCCTCTTTCGTACCGTCTGCAATTTGTCCGCAGGATGAACTGCAAGAGGGGGAACCAATGAGAGACTCGCTGGAGGTGTTTGGTCGGGCACATGTCACTCTCATTTCCCATCACGAAGAAGAATTCACCAGCGGTTCAGCCTGCCACCCCGGATCGACAATAGGGCGTGAAGCCATCCAGCCGTGTTGCGTCCCACTCACAAAAAAAGCGACTTGGGAAATGGAGCTCAGGGGCACTGCACTTCCCCAACCTGCAGAGTTCTAAACGATAACTATCGCCCCAAAATATATTGAGGTCAGGCTACGAAGAGGCGCTGAACGCAAGGCAGAACTGCAGGAAACGGATGTCAACGGGTACATCGGAATGGCCCCGATAGCACATGAAAAGCGCCAGAACGTGGACAATGATGCGGTTGGCCAAAAAGGGCGTATGCGTTTTTTCCTGAATATATTCAGGAAAAAACGCATACGCCCTTTTTGGCCAACCAAGCAACCTGGGAGAGCAAATCAGCACTACAAAGAAATCTCTCGCCCCCACCCCCGGGGCAAAAGGGCCAGGCGCAAAAAGTCTAAAAACCAGAAAGGCAGGACAGCCCACGGAGTCAAGGGAGCCTTGTTAAGCTGATGGGCGGGATGTCAATGGCCAACAGCCAATCTTCACAAGTGTATCCTCTTTCCCAAACCATGGAAAACACAGAACCACAGAGCATAGGGCACTTCCACACATGGGCGTTGACCTTGGGAAAATGAAAAAATCAACCAGACACAGGGACCCCAAAGTTGAGGGCTGCTGTCTTGACAAGAACCTCCACTCCGGTACACGTTTCATATCCCAGGAAAGAGCCAAGTGGACAAAGACGAGTGGACAAGTGGACAAAGACAAGTGGACAAGTGGACAAGTGGTGCTACGTAGGTCCAATGGAGTGTCACTCAGCCATGAAATCCACGTCATGAGGCTGGTAGCAGCATCCTTAGTGGATTTAGGTGCGATCATCCTCAGTGAAATAAGTCCCACAAAAGAAGAAACTTATGATATCACTTATCGAGGGAATGTAAAAATCGCTCCCCATGCACTGAATCCCCAAACAGAACAGAGTCACGCTTTTAGAAAACACACTTATGCCTGCTTCAGGGGAAAGGTGAGGTGGGGTGACGCATAAAACTCGAGTTTGAAATGAGCACAGATACCCTTCCGAAAACCGAATATGGAATGGACACGACCTACTCCTTGCTCAATCAACTGGACTCACCAGACCCTGTTCATCGCACAAGTATCTATCCGACTAGTAAGCATCTTCAAAGCTAAGTCTTGATATCTCTGTGTAAGTGCATCAAGTGTGTGTCAAGCGGCCTAAAACCAGCAGGGAAAATCAGCTCAGACCCATTCTGAGGATACATTTCCAACATAAAGAAGAAACAAGCAGGGAAAAACAGAGAGAAATTCTTCCAAAATGCGTTCAGGGACTGGCATGCAACCAGGATTGACCACATCTACAGCCCCAGCGGCAGAAGACATAAGGCTGGACACTCTTGGGGCTGAGACGATTGGTGAGGTTGGGAAAGCAAATGCAGACCCTTGAAAGGAATCCTGCGTGCTCCCCATTCCATGGGTCCCAACTCTCCAGGTTCAACGCAATCTTCCGACAGCGAAAGCACTCATTGGAAACCCAGCGGTTGCTACACCGTGGGATCGGGAAAGCTTTCTGAAACTCACCTCAGTTTTCATCTCCTGGTGCTCGTGTTCTCCATTCAGGCCCCCTTACTAACAATCTCCCCACTTGGAGACTCGGCGCCTTTCCATGCCTCTTTCGTACCGTCTGCAATTTGTCCGCAGGATGAACTGCAAGAGGGGGAACCAATGAGAGACTCGCTGGAGGTGTTTGGTCGGGCACATGTCACTCTCATTTCCCATCACGAAGAAGAATTCACCAGCGGTTCAGCCTGCCACCCCGGATCGACAATAGGGCGTGAAGCCATCCAGCCGTGTTGCGTCCCACTCACAAAAAAGCGACTTGGGAAATGGAGCTCAGGGGCACTGCACTTCCCAAACCTGCAGAGTTCTAAACGATAACTATCGCCCCAAAATATATTGAGGTCAGGCTACGAAGAGGCGCTGAACGCAAGGCAGAACTGCAGGAAACGGATGTCAACGGGTACATCGGAATGGCCCCGATAGCACATGAAAAGCGCCAGAACGTGGACAATGATGCGGTTGGCCAAAAAGGGCGTATGCGTTTTTTCCTGAATATATTCAGGAAAAAACGCATACGCCCTTTTTGGCCAACCAAGCAACCTGGGAGAGCAAATCAGCACTACAAAGAAATCTCTCGCCCCCCCCCCGGGGCAAAAGGGCCAGGCGAAAAAAGTCTAAAAACCAGAAAGGCAGGACAGCCCACGGAGTCAAGGGAGCCTTGTTAAGCTGATGGGCGGGATGTCAATGGCCAACAGCCAATCTTCACAAGTGTATCCTCTTTCCCAAACCATGGAAAACACAGAACCACAGAGCATAGGGCACTTCCACACATGGGCGTTGACCTTGGGAAAATGAAAAAATCAACCAGACACAGGGACCCCAAAGTTGAGGGCTGCTGTCTTGACAAGAACCTCCACTCCGGTACACGTTTCATATCCCAGGAAAGAGCCAAGTGGACAAAGACGAGTGGACAAGTGGACAAAGACAAGTGGACAAGTGGACAAGTGGTGCTACGTAGGTCCAATGGAGTGTCACTCAGCCATGAAATCCACGTCATGAGGCTGGTAGCAGCATCCTGAGTGGATTTAGGTACGATCATCCTCAGTGAAATAAGTCCCACAAAAAAAGAAACTTATGATATCACTTATCGAGGGAATGTAAAAATCGCTCCCCATGCACTGAATCCCCAAACAGAACAGAGTCACGCTTTTAGAAAACACACTTATGCCTGCTTCAGGGGAAAGGTGAGGTGGGGTGACGCATAAAACTCGAGTTTGAAATGAGCACAGATACCCTTCCGAAAACCGAATATGGAATGGACACGACCTACTCCTTGCTCAATCAACTGGACTCACCAGACCCTGTTCATCGCACAAGTATCTATCCGACTAGTAAGCATCTTCAAAGCTAAGTCTTGATATCTCTGTGTAAGTGCATCAAGTGTGTGTCAAGCGGCCTAAAACCAGCAGGGAAAATCAGCTCAGACCCATTCTGAGGATACATTTCCAACATAAAGAAGAAACAAGCAGGGCAAAACAGAGAGAAATTCTTCCAAAATGCGTTCAGGGACTGGCATGCAACCAGGATTGACCACATCTACAGCCCCAGCGGCAGAAGACATAAGGCTGGACACTCTTGGGGCTGAGACGATTGGTGAGGTTGGGAAAGCAAATGCAGACCCTTGAAAGGAATCCTGCGTGCTCCCCATTCCATGGGTCCCAACTCTCCAGGTTCAACGCAATCTTCCGACAGCGAAAGCACTCATTGGAAACCCAGCGGTTGCTACATCGTGGGATCGGGAAAGCTTTCTGAAACTCACCTCAGTTTTCATCTCCTGGTGTTCGTGTTCTCCATTCAGGCCCCCTTACTAACAATCTCCCCACTTGGAGACTCGGCGCCTTTCCATGCCTCTTTCGTACCGTCTGCAATTTGTCCGCAGGATGAACTGCAAGAGGGGGAACCAATGAGAGACTCGCTGGAGGTGTTTGGTCGGGCACATGTCACTCTCATTTCCCATCACGAAGAAGAATTCACCAGCGGTTCAGCCTGCCACCCCGGATCGACAATAGGGCGTGAAGCCATCCAGCCGTGTTGCGTCCCACTCACAAAAAAGCGACTTGGGAAATGGAGCTCAGGGGCACTGCACTTCCCCAACCTGCAGAGTTCTAAACGATAACTATCGCCCCAAAATATATTGAGGTCAGGCTACGAAGAGGCGCTGAACGCAAGGCAGAACTGCAGGAAACGGATGTCAACGGGTACATCGGAATGGCCCCGATAGCACATGAAAAGCGCCAGAACGTGGACAATGATGCGGTTGGCCAAAAAGGGCGTATGCGTTTTTTCCTGAATATATTCAGGAAAAAACGCATACGCCCTTTTTGGCCAACCAAGCAACCTGGGAGAGCAAATCAGCACTACAAAGAAATCTCTCGCCCCCCTCCCCGGGGCAAAAGGGCCAGGCGAAAAAAGTCTAAAAACCAGAAAGGCACGACAGCCCACGGAGTCAAGGGAGCCTTGTTAAGCTGATGGGCGGGATGTCAATGGCCAACAGCCAATCTTCACAAGTGTATCCTCTTTCCCAAACCATGGAAAACACAGAACCACAGAGCATAGGGCACTTCCACACATGGGCGTTGACCTTGGGAAAATGAAAAAATCAACCAGACACAGGGACCCCAAAGTTGAGGGCTGCTGTCTTGACAAGAACCTCCACTCCGGTACACGTTTCATATCCCAGGAAAGAGCCAAGTGGACAAAGACGAGTGGACAAGTGGACAAAGACAAGTGGACAAGTGGACAAGTGGTGCTACGTAGGTCCAATGGAGTGTCACTCAGCCATGAAATCCACGTCATGAGGCTGGTAGCAGCATCCTGAGTGGATTTAGGTACGATCATCCTCAGTGAAATAAGTCCCACAAAAAAAGAAACTTATGATATCACTTATCGAGGGAATGTAAAAATCGCTCCCCATGCACTGAATCCCCAAACAGAACAGAGTCACGCTTTTAGAAAACACACTTATGCCTGCTTCAGGGGAAAGGTGAGGTGGGGTGACGCATAAAACTCGAGTTTGAAATGAGCACAGATACCCTTCCGAAAACCGAATATGGAATGGACACGACCTACTCCTTGCTCAATCAACTGGACTCACCAGACCCTGTTCATCGCACAAGTATCTATCCGACTAGTAAGCATCTTCAAAGCTAAGTCTTGATATCTCTGTGTAAGTGCATCAAGTGTGTGTCAAGCGGCCTAAAACCAGCAGGGAAAATCAGCTCAGACCCATTCTGAGGATACATTTCCAACATAAAGAAGAAACAAGCAGGGCAAAACAGAGAGAAATTCTTCCAAAATGCGTTCAGGGACTGGCATGCAACCAGGATTGACCACATCTACAGCCCCAGCGGCAGAAGACATAAGGCTGGACACTCTTGGGGCTGAGACGATTGGTGAGGTTGGGAAAGCAAATGCAGACCCTTGAAAGGAATCCTGCGTGCTCCCCATTCCATGGGTCCCAACTCTCCAGGTTCAACGCAATCTTCCGACAGCGAAAGCACTCATTGGAAACCCAGCGGTTGCTACACCGTGGGATCGGGAAAGCTTTCTGAAACTCACCTCAGTTTTCATCTCCTGGTGCTCGTGTTCTCCATTCAGGCCCCCTTACTAACAATCTCCCCACTTGGAGACTCGGCGCCTTTCCATGCCTCTTTCGTACCGTCTGCAATTTGTCCGCAGGATGAACTGCAAGAGGGGGAACCAATGAGAGACTCGCTGGAGGTGTTTGGTCGGGCACATGTCACTCTCATTTCCCATCACGAAGAAGAATTCACCAGCGGTTCAGCCTGCCACCCCGGATCGACAATAGGGCGTGAAGCCATCCAGCCGTGTTGCGTCCCACTCACAAAAAAAGCGACTTGGGAAATGGAGCTCAGGGGCACTGCACTTCCCCAACCTGCAGAGTTCTAAACGATAACTATCGCCCCAAAATATATTGAGGTCAGGCTACGAAGAGGCGCTGAACGCAAGGCAGAACTGCAGGAAACGGATGTCAACGGGTACATCGGAATGGCCCCGATAGCACATGAAAAGCGCCAGAACGTGGACAATGATGCGGTTGGCCAAAAAGGGCGTATGCGTTTTTTCCTGAATATATTCAGGAAAAAACGCATACGCCCTTTTTGGCCAACCAAGCAACCTGGGAGAGCAAATCAGCACTACAAAGAAATCTCTCGCCCCCCCCCCCCGGGGCAAAAGGGCCAGGCGCAAAAAGTCTAAAAACCAGAAAGGCAGGACAGCCCACGGAGTCAAGGGAGCCTTGTTAAGCTGATGGGCGGGATGTCAATGGCCAACAGCCAATCTTCACAAGTGTATCCTCTTTCCCAAACCATGGAAAACACAGAACCACAGAGCATAGGGCACTTCCACACATGGGCGTTGACCTTGGGAAAATGAAAAAATCAACCAGACACAGGGACCCCAAAGTTGAGGGCTGCTGTCTTGACAAGAACCTCCACTCCGGTACACGTTTCATATCCCAGGAAAGAGCCAAGTGGACAAAGACGAGTGGACAAGTGGACAAAGACAAGTGGACAAGTGGACAAGTGGTGCTACGTAGGTCCAATGGAGTGTCACTCAGCCATGAAATCCACGTCATGAGGCTGGTAGCAGCATCCTTAGTGGATTTAGGTGCGATCATCCTCAGTGAAATAAGTCCCACAAAAGAAGAAACTTATGATATCACTTATCGAGGGAATGTAAAAATCGCTCCCCATGCACTGAATCCCCAAACAGAACAGAGTCACGCTTTTAGAAAACACACTTATGCCTGCTTCAGGGGAAAGGTGAGGTGGGGTGACGCATAAAACTCGAGTTTGAAATGAGCACAGATACCCTTCCGAAAACCGAATATGGAATGGACACGACCTACTCCTTGCTCAATCAACTGGACTCACCAGACCCTGTTCATCGCACAAGTATCTATCCGACTAGTAAGCATCTTCAAAGCTAAGTCTTGATATCTCTGTGTAAGTGCATCAAGTGTGTGTCAAGCGGCCTAAAACCAGCAGGGAAAATCAGCTCAGACCCATTCTGAGGATACATTTCCAACATAAAGAAGAAACAAGCAGGGCAAAACAGAGAGAAATTCTTCCAAAATGCGTTCAGGGACTGGCATGCAACCAGGATTGACCACATCTACAGCCCCAGCGGCAGAAGACATAAGGCTGGACACTCTTGGGGCTGAGACGATTGGTGAGGTTGGGAAAGCAAATGCAGACCCTTGAAAGGAATCCTGCGTGCTCCCCATTCCATGGGTCCCAACTCTCCAGGTTCAACGCAATCTTCCGACAGCGAAAGCACTCATTGGAAACCCAGCGGTTGCTACACCGTGGGATCGGGAAAGCTTTCTGAAACTCACCTCAGTTTTCATCTCCTGGTGCTCGTGTTCTCCATTCAGGCCCCCTTACTAACAATCTCCCCACTTGGAGACTCGGCGCCTTTCCATGCCTCTTTCGTACCGTCTGCAATTTGTCCGCAGGATGAACTGCAAGAGGGGGAACCAATGAGAGACTCGCTGGAGGTGTTTGGTCGGGCACATGTCACTCTCATTTCCCATCACGAAGAAGAATTCACCAGCGGTTCAGCCTGCCACCCCGGATCGACAATAGGGCGTGAAGCCATCCAGCCGTGTTGCGTCCCACTCACAAAAAAAGCGACTTGGGAAATGGAGCTCAGGGGCACTGCACTTCCCCAACCTGCAGAGTTCTAAACGATAACTATCGCCCCAAAATATATTGAGGTCAGGCTACGAAGAGGCGCTGAACGCAAGGCAGAACTGCAGGAAACGGATGTCAACGGGTACATCGGAATGGCCCCGATAGCACATGAAAAGCGCCAGAACGTGGACAATGATGCGGTTGGCCAAAAAGGGCGTATGCGTTTTTTCCTGAATATATTCAGGAAAAAACGCATACGCCCTTTTTGGCCAACCAAGCAACCTGGGAGAGCAAATCAGCACTACAAAGAAATCTCTCGCCCCCCCCCCGGGGCAAAAGGGCCAGGCGCAAAAAGTCTAAAAACCAGAAAGGCAGGACAGCCCACGGAGTCAAGGGAGCCTTGTTAAGCTGATGGGCGGGATGTCAATGGCCAACAGCCAATCTTCACAAGTGTATCCTCTTTCCCAAACCATGGAAAACACAGAACCACAGAGCATAGGGCACTTCCACACATGGGCGTTGACCTTGGGAAAATGAAAAAATCAACCAGACACAGGGACCCCAAAGTTGAGGGCTGCTGTCTTGACAAGAACCTCGACTCCGGTACACGTTTCATATCCCAGGAAAGAGCCAAGTGGACAAAGACGAGTGGACAAGTGGACAAAGACAAGTGGACAAGTGGACAAGTGGTGCTACGTAGGTCCAATGGAGTGTCACTCAGCCATGAAATCCACGTCATGAGGCTGGTAGCAGCATCCTTAGTGGATTTAGGTGCGATCATCCTCAGTGAAATAAGTCCCACAAAAGAAGAAACTTATGATATCACTTATCGAGGGAATGTAAAAATCGCTCCCCATGCACTGAATCCCCAAACAGAACAGAGTCACGCTTTTAGAAAACACACTTATGCCTGCTTCAGGGGAAAGGTGAGGTGGGGTGACGCATAAAACTCGAGTTTGAAATGAGCACAGATACCCTTCCGAAAACCGAATATGGAATGGACACGACCTACTCCTTGCTCAATCAACTGGACTCACCA
Organism: Kogia breviceps; assembly: GCF_026419965.1. Taxonomy (NCBI): domain Eukaryota; kingdom Metazoa; phylum Chordata; class Mammalia; order Artiodactyla; family Physeteridae; genus Kogia; species Kogia breviceps. The sequence goes on from NC_081310.1 coordinate 96,530,195, forward strand.
GACCCTGTTCATCGCACAAGTATCTATCCGACTAGTAAGCATCTTCAAAGCTAAGTCTTGATATCTCTGTGTAAGTGCATCAAGTGTGTGTCAAGCGGCCTAAAACCAGCAGGGAAAATCAGCTCAGACCCATTCTGAGGATACATTTCCAACATAAAGAAGAAACAAGCAGGGCAAAACAGAGAGAAATTCTTCCAAAATGCGTTCAGGGACTGGCATGCAACCAGGATTGACCACATCTACAGCCCCAGCGGCAGAAGACATAAGGCTGGACACTCTTGGGGCTGAGACGATTGGTGAGGTTGGGAAAGCAAATGCAGACCCTTGAAAGGAATCCTGCGTGCTCCCCATTCCATGGGTCCCAACTCTCCAGGTTCAACGCAATCTTCCGACAGCGAAAGCACTCATTGGAAACCCAGCGGTTGCTACACCGTGGGATCGGGAAAGCTTTCTGAAACTCACCTCAGTTTTCATCTCCTGGTGCTCGTGTTCTCCATTCAGGCCCCCTTACTAACAATCTCCCCACTTGGAGACTCGGCGCCTTTCCATGCCTCTTTCGTACCGTCTGCAATTTGTCCGCAGGATGAACTGCAAGAGGGGGAACCAATGAGAGACTCGCTGGAGGTGTTTGGTCGGGCACATGTCACTCTCATTTCCCATCACGAAGAAGAATTCACCAGCGGTTCAGCCTGCCACCCCGGATCGACAATAGGGCGTGAAGCCATCCAGCCGTGTTGCGTCCCACTCACAAAAAAGCGACTTGGGAAATGGAGCTCAGGGGCACTGCACTTCCCAAACCTGCAGAGTTCTAAACGATAACTATCGCCCCAAAATATATTGAGGTCAGGCTACGAAGAGGCGCTGAACGCAAGGCAGAACTGCAGGAAACGGATGTCAACGGGTACATCGGAATGGCCCCGATAGCACATGAAAAGCGCCAGAACGTGGACAATGATGCGGTTGGCCAAAAAGGGCGTATGCGTTTTTTCCTGAATATATTCAGGAAAAAACGCATACGCCCTTTTTGGCCAACCAAGCAACCTGGGAGAGCAAATCAGCACTACAAAGAAATCTCTCGCCCCCCCCCCCCCGGGGCAAAAGGGCCAGGCGAAAAAAGTCTAAAAACCAGAAAGGCAGGGCAGGCCACCGAGTCAAGGGAGCCTTGTTAAGCTGATGGGCGGGATGTCAATGGCCAACAGCCAATCTTCACAAGTGTATCCTCTTTCCCAAACCATGGAAAACACAGAACCACAGAGCATAGGGCACTTCCACACATGGGCGTTGACCTTGGGAAAATGAAAAAATCAACCAGACACAGGGACCCCAAAGTTGAGGGCTGCTGTCTTGACAAGAACCTCCACTCCGGTACACGTTTCATATCCCAGGAAAGAGCCAAGTGGACAAAGACGAGTGGACAAGTGGACAAAGACAAGTGGACAAGTGGACAAGTGGTGCTACGTAGGTCCAATGGAGTGTCACTCAGCCATGAAATCCACGTCATGAGGCTGGTAGCAGCATCCTGAGTGGATTTAGGTACGATCATCCTCAGTGAAATAAGTCCCACAAAAAAAGAAACTTATGATATCACTTATCGAGGGAATGTAAAAATCGCTCCCCATGCACTGAATCCCCAAACAGAACAGAGTCACGCTTTTAGAAAACACACTTATGCCTGCTTCAGGGGAAAGGTGAGGTGGGGTGACGCATAAAACTCGAGTTTGAAATGAGCACAGATACCCTTCCGAAAACCGAATATGGAATGGACACGACCTACTCCTTGCTCAATCAACTGGACTCACCAGACCCTGTTCATCGCACAAGTATCTATCCGACTAGTAAGCATCTTCAAAGCTAAGTCTTGATATCTCTGTGTAAGTGCATCAAGTGTGTGTCAAGCGGCCTAAAACCAGCAGGGAAAATCAGCTCAGACCCATTCTGAGGATACATTTCCAACATAAAGAAGAAACAAGCAGGGCAAAACAGAGAGAAATTCTTCCAAAATGCGTTCAGGGACTGGCATGCAACCAGGATTGACCACATCTACAGCCCCAGCGGCAGAAGACATAAGGCTGGACACTCTTGGGGCTGAGACGATTGGTGAGGTTGGGAAAGCAAATGCAGACCCTTGAAAGGAATCCTGCGTGCTCCCCATTCCATGGGTCCCAACTCTCCAGGTTCAACGCAATCTTCCGACAGCGAAAGCACTCATTGGAAACCCAGCGGTTGCTACACCGTGGGATCGGGAAAGCTTTCTGAAACTCACCTCAGTTTTCATCTCCTGGTGCTCGTGTTCTCCATTCAGGCCCCCTTACTAAAAATCTCCCCACTTGGAGACGCAGCGCCTTTCCATGCCTCTTTCGTACCGTCTGCAATTTGTCCGCAGGATGAACTGCAAGAGGGGGAACCAATGAGAGACTCGCTGGAGGGGTTTGGTCGGGCACATGTCACTCTCATTTCCCATCGCGAAGAAGAATTCACCAAAGGCTCAGCCTGCCACCCCGGATCGACAATAGGGCGTGAAGCCATCCAGCCGTGTTGCGTCCCACTCACAAAAAAGCGACTTGGGAAATGGAGCTCAGGGGCACTGCACTTCCCAAACCTGCAGAGTTCTAAACGATAACTATCGCCCCAAAATATATTGAGGTCAGGCTACGAAGAGGCGTTGAACGCAAGGCAGAACTGCAGGAAACGGATGTCAACGGCTACATCGGAATGGCCCCGATAGCACATGAAAAGCGCCAGAACGTGGACAATGATGCGGTTGGCCAAAAAGGGCGTATGCGTTTTTTCCTGAATATATTCAGGAAAAAACGCATACGCCCTTTTTGGCCAACCAAGCAACCTGGGAGAGCAAATCAGCACTACAAAGAAATCTCTCGCCCCCCCCCCCCCCGGGGCAAAAGGGCCAGGCGAAAAAAGTCTAAAAACCAGAAAGGCAGGGCAGGCCACCGAGTCAAGGGAGCCTTGTTAAGCTGATGGGCGGGATGTCAATGGCCAACAGCCAATCTTCACAAGTGTATCCTCTTTCCCAAAACATGTAAAACACAGAACCACAGAGCATAGGGCACTTCCACACATGGGCGTTCACCTTGGGAAAATGAAAAAATCAAGCAGACACAGGGACCCCATAGTTGAGGGCTGCTGTCTTGACAAGAACCTCGACTCCGGTACACGTTTCATATCCCAGGAAAGAGCCAAGTGGACAAAGACAAGTGGACAAGTGGACAAAGACAAGTGGACAAGTGGACAAGTGGTGCTACGTAGGTCCAATGGAGTGTCACTCAGCCATGAAATCCACGTCATGAGGCTGGTAGCAGCATCCTGAGTGGATTTAGGTACGATCATCCTCAGTGAAATAAGTCCCACAAAGACAGAAACTTATGATATCACTTATCGAGGGAATGTAAAAATCGCTCCCCATGAACTGAATCCCCAAACAGAACAGAGTCACGCTTTTAGAAAACACACTTAGGCCTGCTTCAGGGGAAAGGTGGGGTGGGGTGACGCATAAAACTCGAGTTTGAAATGAGCACAGATACCCTTCCGAAAACCGAATATGGAATGGACACGACCTACTCCTTGCTCAATCAACTGGACTCACCAGACCCTGTTCATCGCACAAGTATCTATCCGACTAGTAAGCATCTTAAAAGCTAAGTCTTGATATCTCTGTGTAAGTGCATCAAGTGTGTGTAAAGCGGCCTAAAAACAGCAGGGAAAATCAGCTCAGACCCATTCTGAGGATACATTTCCAACACAAAGAAGAAACAAGCAGGGCAAAACAGAGAGAAATTCTTCCAAAATGCTTTCAGGGACTGGCATGCAACCAGCATTGACCACATCTACAGCCCCAGCGGCAGAAGACATAAGGCTGGACACTCTTGGGGCTGAGACGATTGGTGAGGTTGGGAAAGCAAATGCAGACCCTTGAAAGGAATCCTGCCTGCTCCCCATTCCATGGGTCCCAACTCTCCAGGTTCAACGCAATCTTCCGACAGCGAAAGCACTCATTGGAAACCCAGCGGATGCTACACCGTGGGATCGGGAAAGCTTTCTGAAACTCACCTCACTTTTCATCTCCTGGTGCTCGTGTTCTCCATTCAGGCCCCCTTACTAACAATCTCCCCACTTGGAGACGCAGCGCCTTTCCATGCCTCTTTCGTACCGTCTGCAATTTGTCCGCAGGATGAACTGCAAGAGGGGGAACCAATGAGAGACTCGCTGGAGGTGTTCGGTCGGGCACATCTCACTCTCATTTCCCATCGCGAAGAAGAATTCACCAAAGGCTCAGCCTGCCACCCCGGATCGACAATAGGGCGTGAAGCCATCCAGCCGTGTTGCGTCCCACTCACAAAAAAGCGACTTGGGAAATGGAGCTCAGGGGCACTGCACTTCCCAATCCTGCAGAGTTCTAAACGATAACTATCGCCCCAAAATATATTGAGGTCAGGCTACAAAGAGGCGTTGAACGCAAGGCAGAACTGCAGGAAACGGATGTCAACGGCTACATCGGAATGGCCCCGATAGAACATGAAAAGCGCCAGAACGTGGACAATGATGCGGTTGGCCAAAAAGGGCGTATGCGTTTTTTCCTGAATATATTCAGGAAAAAACGCATACGCCCTTTTTGGCCAACCAAGCAACCTGGGAGAGCAAATCAGCACTACAAAGAAATCTCTCGGCCCCCCCCCCCGGGGCAAAAGGGCCAGGCGAAAAAAGTCTAAAAACCAGAAAGGCAGGGCAGGCCACCGAGTCAAGGGAGCCTTGTTAAGCTGATGGGCGGGATGTCAATGGCCAACAGTCAATCTTCACAAGTGTATCCTCTTTCCCAAAACATGTAAAACACAGAACCACAGAGCATAGGGCACTTCCACACATGGGCGTTGACCTTGGGAAAATGAAAAAATCAACCAGACACAGGGACCCCAAAGTTGAGGGCTGCTGTCTTGACAAGAACCTCGACTCCGGTACACGTTTCATATCCCAGGAAAGAGCCAAGTGGACAAAGACAAGTGGACAAGTGGACAAAGACAAGTGGACAAGTGGACCAGTGGTGCTACGTAGGTCCAATGGAGTGTCATTCAGCCATGAAATCCACGTCATGAGGCTGGTAGCAGCATCCTGAGTGGATTTAGGTACGATCATCCTCAGTGAAATAAGTCCCACAAAGACAGAAACTTATGATATCACTTATCGAGGGAATGTAAAAATCGCTCCCCATGCACTGAATCCCCAAACAGAACAGAGTCACGCTTTTAGAAAACACACTTAGGCCTGCTTCAGGGGAAAGGTGAGGTGGGGTGACGCATAAAACTCGAGTTTGAAATGAGCACAGATACCCTTCCGAAAACCGAATATGGAATGGACACGACCTACTCCTTGCTCAATCAACTGGACTCACCAGACCCTGTTCATCGCACAAGTATCTATCCGACTAGTAAGCATCTTCAAAGCTAAGTCTTGATATCTCTGTGTAAGTGCATCAAGTGTGTGTCAAGCGGCCTAAAAACAGCAGGGAAAATCAGCTCAGACCCATTCTGAGGATACATTTCCAACACAAAGAAGAAACAAGCAGGGCAAAACAGAGAGAAATTCTTCCAAAATGCGTTCAGGGACTGGCATGCAACCAGCATTGACCACATCTACAGCCCCAGCGGCAGAAGACATAAGGCTGGACACTCTTGGGGCTGAGACGATTGGTGAGGTTGGGAAAGCAAATGCAGACCCTTGAAAGGAATCCTGCCTGCTCCCCATTCCATGGGTCCCAACTCTCCAGGTTCAACGCAATCTTCCGACAGCGAAAGCACTCATTGGAAACCCAGCGGATGCTAAACCGTGGGATAGGGAAAGCTTTCTGAAACTCACCTCACTTTTCATCTCCTGGTGCTCGTGTTCTCCATTCAGGCCCCCTTACTAACAATCTCCCCACTTGGAGACTCGGCGCCTTTCCATGCCTCTTTGTACCGTCTGCAATTTGTCCGCAGGATGAACTGCAAGAGGGGGAACCAATGAGAGACTCGCTGGAGGTGTTTGGTCGGGCACATGTCACTCTCATTTCCCATCACGAAGAAGAATTCACCAAAGGCTCAGCCTGCCACCCCGGATCGACAATAGGGCGTGAAGCCATCCAGCCGTGTTGCGTCCCACTCACAAAAAAGCGACTTGGGAAATGGAGCTCAGGGGCACTGCACTTCCCAAACCTGCAGAGTTCTAAACGATAACTATCGCCCCAAAATGTATTGAGGTCAGGCTATGAAGAGGCGTTGAACGCAAGGCAGAACTGCAGGAAACGGATGTCAACGGGTACATGGGAATGGCCCCGATAGCACATGAAAAGCGCCAGAACGTGGACAATGATGCGGTTGGCCAAAAAGGGCGTATGCGTTTTTTCCTGAATATATTCAGGAAAAAACGCATACGCCCTTTTTGGCCAACCAAGCAACCTGGGAGAGCAAATCAGCACTACAAAGAAATCTCTCGCCCCCCCCCCCCCGGGGCAAAAGGGCCAGGCGAAAAAAGTCTAAAAACCAGAAAGGCAGGGCAGGCCACCGAGTCAAGGGAGCCTTGTTAAGCTGATGGGCGGGATGTCAATGGCCAACAGCCAATCTTCACAAGTGTATCCTCTTTCCCAAAACATGTAAAACACAGAACCACAGAGCATAGGGCACTTCCACACATGGGCGTTGACCTTGGGAAAATGAAAAAATCAACCAGACACAGGGACCCCAAAGTTGAGGGCTGCTGTCTTGACAAGAACCTCGACTCCGGTACACGTTTCATATCCCAGGAAAGAGCCAAGTGGACAAAGACAAGTGGACAAGTGGACAAAGACAAGTGGACAAGTGGACAAGTGGTGCTACGTAGGTCCAATGGAGTGTCACTCAGCCATGAAATCCACGTCATGAGGCTGGTAGCAGCATCCTGAGTGGATTTAGGTACGATCATCCTCAGTGAAATAAGTCCCACAAAGACAGAAACTTATGATATCACTTATCGAGGGAATGTAAAAATCGCTCCCCATGAACTGAATCCCCAAACAGAACAGAGTCACGCTTTTAGAAAACACACTTAGGCCTGCTTCAGGGGAAAGGTGGGGTGGGGTGACGCATAAAACTCGAGTTTGAAATGAGCACAGATACCCTTCCGAAAACCGAATATGGAATGGACACGACCTACTCCTTGCTCAATCAACTGGACTCACCAGACCCTGTTCATCGCACAAGTATCTATCCGACTAGTAAGCATCTTAAAAGCTAAGTCTTGATATCTCTGTGTAAGTGCATCAAGTGTGTGTAAAGCGGCCTAAAAACAGCAGGGAAAATCAGCTCAGACCCATTCTGAGGATACATTTCCAACACAAAGAAGAAACAAGCAGGGCAAAACAGAGAGAAATTCTTCCAAAATGCTTTCAGGGACTGGCATGCAACCAGCATTGACCACATCTACAGCCCCAGCGGCAGAAGACATAAGGCTGGACACTCTTGGGGCTGAGACGATTGGTGAGGTTGGGAAAGCAAATGCAGACCCTTGAAAGGAATCCTGCCTGCTCCCCATTCCATGGGTCCCAACTCTCCAGGTTCAACGCAATCTTCCGACAGCGAAAGCACTCATTGGAAACCCAGCGGATGCTACACCGTGGGATCGGGAAAGCTTTCTGAAACTCACCTCACTTTTCATCTCCTGGTGCTCGTGTTCTCCATTCAGGCCCCCTTACTAACAATCTCCCCACTTGGAGACGCAGCGCCTTTCCATGCCTCTTTCGTACCGTCTGCAATTTGTCCGCAGGATGAACTGCAAGAGGGGGAACCAATGAGAGACTCGCTGGAGGGGTTTGGTCGGGCACATGTCACTCTCATTTCCCATCGCGAAGAAGAATTCACCAAAGGCTCAGCCTGCCACCCCGGATCGACAATAGGGCGTGAAGCCATCCAGCCGTGTTGCGTCCCACTCACAAAAAAGCGACTTGGGAAATGGAGCTCAGGGGCACTGCACTTCCCAAACCTGCAGAGTTCTAAACGATAACTATCGCCCCAAAATGTATTGAGGTCAGGCTACGAAGAGGCGTTGAACGCAAGGCAGAACTGCAGGAAACGGATGTCAACGGGTACATGGGAATGGCCCCGATAGCACATGAAAAGCGCCAGAACGTGGACAATGATGCGGTTGGCCAAAAAGGGCGTATGCGTTTTTTCCTGAATATATTCAGGAAAAAACGCATACGCCCTTTTTGGCCAACCAAGCAACCTGGGAGAGCAAATCAGCACTACAAAGAAATCTCTCGCCCCCCCTCCCCGCGGGGCAAAAGGGCCAGGCGAAAAAAGTCTAAAAACCAGAAAGGCAGGGCAGGCCACCGAGTCAAGGGAGCCTTGTTAAGCTGATGGGCGGGATGTCAATGGCCAACAGCCAATCTTCACAAGTGTATCCTCTTTCCCAAAACATGTAAAACACAGAACCACAGAGCATAGGGCACTTCCACACATGGGCGTTGACCTTGGGCAAATGAAAAAATCAACCAGACACAGGGACCCCAAAGTTGAGGGCTGCTGTCTTGACAAGAACCTCGACTCCGGTACACGTTTCATATCCCAGGAAAGAGCCAAGTGGACAAAGACAAGTGGACAAGTGGACAAAGACAAGTGGACAAGTGGACAAGTGGTGCTACGTAGGTCCAATGGAGTGTCACTCAGCCATGAAATCCACGTCATGAGGCTGGTAGCAGCATCCTGAGTGGATTTAGGTACGATCATCCTCAGTGAAATAAGTCCCACAAAGACAGAAACTTATGATATCACTTATCGAGGGAATGTAAAAATCGCTCCCCATGAACTGAATCCCCAAACAGAACAGAGTCACGCTTTTAGAAAACACACTTAGGCCTGCTTCAGGGGAAAGGTGGGGTGGGGTGACGCATAAAACTCGAGTTTGAAATGAGCACAGATACCCTTCCGAAAACCGAATATGGAATGGACACGACCTACTCCTTGCTCAATCAACTGGACTCACCAGACCCTGTTCATCGCACAAGTATCTATCCGACTAGTAAGCATCTTAAAAGCTAAGTCTTGATATCTCTGTGTAAGTGCATCAAGTGTGTGTAAAGCGGCCTAAAAACAGCAGGGAAAATCAGCTCAGACCCATTCTGAGGATACATTTCCAACACAAAGAAGAAACAAGCAGGGCAAAACAGAGAGAAATTCTTCCAAAATGCGTTCAGGGACTGGCATGCAACCAGCATTGACCACATCTACAGCCCCAGCGGCAGAAGACATAAGGCTGGACACTCTTGGGGCTGAGACGATTGGTGAGGTTGGGAAAGCAAATGCAGACCCTTGAAACGAATCCTGCCTGCTCCCCATTCCATGGGTCCCAACTCTCCAGGTTCAACGCAATCTTCCGACAGCGAAAGCACTCATTGGAAACCCAGCGGATGCTACACCGTGGGATCGGGAAAGCTTTCTGAAACTCACCTCACTTTTCACCTCCTAATGCTCGTGTTCTCCATTCAGGCCCCCTTACTAACAATCTCCCCACTTGGAGACGCAGCGCCTTTCCATGCCTCTTTCGTACCGTCTGCAATTTGTCCGCAGGATGAACTGCAAGAGGGGGAACCAATGAGAGACTCGCTGGAGGTGTTTGGTCGGGCACATGTCACTATCATTTCCCATCGTGAAGAAGAATTCACCAAAGGCTCAGCCTGCCACCCCGGATCGACAATAGGGCGTGAAGCCATCCAGCCGTGTTGCGTTCCACTCACAAAAAAGCGACTTGGGAAATGGAGCTCAGGGGCACTGCACTTCCCAAACCTGCAGAGTTCTAAACGATAACTATCGCCCCAAAATGTATTGAGGTCAGGCTACGAAGAGGCGTTGAACGCAAGGCAGAACTGCAGGAAACGGATGTCAACGGGTACATGGGAATGGCCCCGATAGCACATGAAAAGCGCCAGAACGTGGACAATGATGCGGTTGGCCAAAAAGGGCGTATGCGTTTTTTCCTGAATATATTCAGGAAAAAACGCATACGCCCTTTTTGGCCAACCAAGCAACCTGGGAGAGCAAATCAGCACTACAAAGAAATCTCTCGCCCCCCCCCCCCGCGGGGCAAAAGGGCCAGGCGAAAAAAGTCTAAAAACCAGAAAGGCAGGGCAGGCCACCGAGTCAAGGGAGCCTTGTTAAGCTGATGGGCGGGATGTCAATGGCCAACAGCCAATCTTCACAAGTGTATCCTCTTTCCCAAAACATGTAAAACACAGAACCACAGAGCATAGGGCACTTCCACACATGGGCGTTGACCTTGGGAAAATGAAAAAATCAACCAGACACAGGGACCCCAAAGTTGAGGGCTGCTGTCTTGACAAGAACCTCGACTCCGGTACACGTTTCATATCCCAGGAAAGAGCCAAGTGGACAAAGACAAGTGGACAAGTGGACAAAGACAAGTGGACAAGTGGACAAGTGGTGCTACGTAGGTCCAATGGAGTGTCACTCAGCCATGAAATCCACGTCATGAGGCTGGTAGCAGCATCCTGAGTGGATTTAGGTACGATCATCCTCAGTGAAATAAGTCCCACAAAGACAGAAACTTATGATATCACTTATCGAGGGAATGTAAAAATCGCTCCCCATGAACTGAATCCCCAAACAGAACAGAGTCACGCTTTTAGAAAACACACTTAGGCCTGCTTCAGGGGAAAGGTGGGGTGGGGTGACGCATAAAACTCGAGTTTGAAATGAGCACAGATACCCTTCCGAAAACCGAATATGGAATGGACACGACCTACTCCTTGCTCAATCAACTGGACTCACCAGACCCTGTTCATCGCACAAGTATCTATCCGACTAGTAAGCATCTTAAAAGCTAAGTCTTGATATCTCTGTGTAAGTGCATCAAGTGTGTGTAAAGCGGCCTAAAACCAGCAGGGAAAATCAGCTCAGACCCATTCTGAGGATACATTTCCAACACAAAGAAGAAACAAGCAGGGCAAAACAGAGAGAAATTCTTCCAAAATGCGTTCAGGGACTGGCATGCAACCAGCATTGACCACATCTACAGCCCCAGCGGCAGAAGACATAAGGCTGGACACTCTTGGGGCTGAGACGATTGGTGAGGTTGGGAAAGCAAATGCAGACCCTTGAAAGGAATCCTGCGTGCTCCCCATTCCATGGGTCCCAACTCTCCAGGTTCAACGCAATCTTCCGACAGCGAAAGCACTCCTTGGAAACCCAGCGGATGCTACACCGTGGGATCGGGAAAGCTTTCTGAAACTCACCTCACTTTTCACCTCCTGATGCTCGTGTTCTCCATTCAGGCCCCCTTACTAACAATCTCCCCACTTGGAGACGCAGCGCCTTTCCATGCCTCTTTCGTACCGTCTGCAATTTGTCCGCAGGATGAACTGCAAGAGGGGGAACCAATGAGAGACTCGCTGGAGGTGTTTGGTCGGGCACATGTCACTATCATTTCCCATCGTGAAGAAGAATTCACCAAAGGCTCAGCCTGCCACCCCGGATCGACAATAGGGCGTGAAGCCATCCAGCCGTGTTGCGTTCCACTCACAAAAAAGCGACTTGGGAAATGGAGCTCAGGGGCACTGCACTTCCCAAACCTGCAGAGTTCTAAACGATAACTATCGCCCCAAAATGTATTGAGGTCAGGCTACGAAGAGGCGTTGAACGCAAGGCAGAACTGCAGGAAACGGATGTCAACGGGTACATGGGAATGGCCCCGATAGAACATGAAAAGCGCCAGAACGTGGACAATGATGCGGTTGGCCAAAAAGGGCGTATGCGTTTTTTCCTGAATATATTCAGGAAAAAACGCATACGCCCTTTTTGGCCAACCAAGCAACCTGGGAGAGCAAATCAGCACTACAAAGAAATCTCTCGCCCCCCCCCCCCCCGGGGAAAAAGGGCCAGGCGAAAAAAGTCTAAAAACCAGAAAGGCAGGGCAGGCCACCGAGTCAAGGGAGCCTTGTTAAGCTGATGGGCGGGGTGTCAATGGCCAACAGCCAATCTTCACAAGTGTATCCTCTTTCCCAAAACATGTAAAACACAGAACCACAGAGCATAGGGCACTACCACACATGAGCGTTGACCTTGGGAAAATGAAAAAATCAACCAGACACAGGGACCCCAAAGTTGAGGGCTGCTGTCTTGACAAGAACCTCCACTCCGGTACATGTTTCATATCCCAGGAAAGAGCCAAGTGGACAAAGACAAGTGGACAAGTGGACAAAGACAAGTGGACAAGTGGTGCTACGTAGGTCCAATGGAGTGTCACTCAGCCATGAAATCCACGTCATGAGGCTGGTAGCAGCATCCTGAGTGGATTTAGGTACGATCATCCTCAGTGAAATAAGTCCCACAAAGACAGAAACTTATGATATCACTTATCGAGGGAATGTAAAAATCGCTCCCCATGAACTGAATCCCCAAACAGAACAGAGTCACGCTTTTAGAAAACACACTTAGGCCTGCTTCAGGGGAAAGGTGAGGTGGGGTGACGCATAAAACTCGAGTTTGAAATGAGCACAGATACCCTTACGAAAACCGAATATGGAATGGACACGACCTACTCCTTGCTCAATCAACTGGACTCACCAGACCCTGTTCATCGCACAAGTATCTGTCCGACTAGTAAGCATCTTAAAAGCTAAGTCTTGATATCTCTGTGTAAGTGCATCAAGTGGGTGTAAAGCGGCCTAAAAACAGCAGGGAAAATCAGCTCAGACCCATTCTGAGGATACATTTCCAACACAAAGAAGAAACAAGCAGGGCAAAACAGAGAGAAATTCTTCCAAAATGCGTTCAGGGACTGGCATGCAACCAGCATTGACCACATCTACAGCCCCAGCGGCAGAAGACATAAGGCTGGACACTCTTGGGGCTGAGACGATTGGTGAGGTTGGGAAAGCAAATGCAGACCCTTGAAAGGAATCCTGCGTGCTCCCCATTCCATGGGTCCCAACTCTCCAGGTTCAACGCAATCTTCCGACAGCGAAAGCACTCATTGGAAACCCAGCGGATGCTACACCGTGGGATCGGGAAGGCTTTCTGAAACTCACCTCACTTTTCATCTCCTGGTGCTCGTGTTCTCCATTCAGGCCCCCTTACTAACAATCTCCCCACTTGGAGACTCGGCGCCTTTCCATGCCTCTTTCGTACCGTCTGCAATTTGTCCGCAGGATGAACTGCAAGAGGGGGAACCAATGAGAGACTCGCTCGAGGTGTTCGGTCGGGCACATGTCACTCTCATTTCCCATCGCGAAGAAGAATTCACCAAAGGCTCAGCCTGCCACCCCGGATCGACAATAGGGCGTGAAGCCATCCAGCCGTGTTGCGTCCCACTCACAAAAAAGCGACTTGGGAAATGGAGCTCAGGGGCACTGCACTTCCCAAACCTGCAGAGTTCTAAACGATAACTATCGCCCCAAAATGTATTGAGTTCAGGCTATGAAGAGTCGTTGAACGCAAGGCAGAACTGCAGGAAACGGATGTCAACGGGTACATGGGAATGGCCCCGATAGAACATGAAAAGCGCCAGAACGTGGACAATGATGCGGTTGGCCAAAAAGGGCGTATGCGTTTTTTCCTGAATATATTCAGGAAAAAACGCATACGCCCTTTTTGGCCAACCAAGAAACCTGGGAGAGCAAATCAGCACTACAAAGAAATCTATCGCCCCCCCACGGGGCAAAAGGGCCAGGCGAAAAAAGTCTAAAAACCAGAAAGGCAGGGCAGGCCACCAAGTCAAAGGAGCCTTGTTAAGCTGATGGGCGGGATGTCAATGGCCAATAGCCAATCTTCACAAGTGTATCCTCTTTCCCAAAACATGTAAAACACAGAACCACAGAGCATAGGGCACTTCCACACATGGGCGTTGACCTTGGGAAAATGAAAAAATCAACCAGACACAGGGACCCCAAAGTTGAGGGCTGCTGTCTTGACAAGAACCTCGACTCCGGTACACGTTTCATATCCCAGGAAAGAGCCAAGTGGACAAAGACAAGTGGACAAGTGGACAAAGACAAGTGGACAAGTGGACAAGTGGTGCTACGTAGGTCCAATGGAGTGTCACTCAGCCATGAAATCCACGTCATGAGGCTGGTAGCAGCATCCTGAGTGGATTTAGGTACGATCATCCTCAGTGAAATAAGTCCCACAAAGACAGAAACTTATGATATCACTTATCGAGGAAATGTAAAAATCGCTCCCCATGAACTGAATCCCCAAACAGAACAGAGTCACGCTTTTAGAAAACACACTTAGGCCTGCTTCAGGGGAAAGGTGAGGTGGGGTGACGCATAAAACTCGAGTTTGAAATGAGCACAGATACCCTTCCGAAAAGCGAATATGGAATGGACACGACCTACTCCTTGCTCAATCAACTGGACTCACCAGACCCTGTTCATCGCACAAGTATCTATCCGACTAGTAAGCATCTTAAAAGCTAAGTCTTGATATCTCTGTGTAAGTGCATCAAGTGTGTGTAAAGCGGCCTAAAAACAGCAGGGAAAATCAGCTCAGACCCATTCTGAGGATACATTTCCAACACAAAGAAGAAACAAGCAGGGCAAAACAGAGAGAAATTCTTCCAAAATGCTTTCAGGGACTGGCATGCAACCAGCATTGACCACATCTACAGCCCCAGCGGCAGAAGACATAAGGCTGGACACTCTTGGGGCTGAGACGATTGGTGAGGTTGGGAAAGCAAATGCAGACCCTTGAAAGGAATCCTGCCTGCTCCCCATTCCATGGGTCCCAACTCTCCAGGTTCAACGCAATCTTCCGACAGCGAAAGCACTCATTGGAAACCCAGCGGATGCTACACCGTGGGATCGGGAAAGCTTTCTGAAACTCACCTCACTTTTCATCTCCTGGTGCTCGTGTTCTCCATTCAGGCCCCCTTACTAACAATCTCCCCACTTGGAGACGCAGCGCCTTTCCATGCCTCTTTCGTACCGTCTGCAATTTGTCCGCAGGATGAACTGCAAGAGGGGGAACCAATGAGAGACTCGCTGGAGGGGTTTGGTCGGGCACATGTCACTCTCATTTCCCATCGCGAAGAAGAATTCACCAAAGGCTCAGCCTGCCACCCCGGATCGACAATAGGGCGTGAAGCCATCCAGCCGTGTTGCGTCCCACTCACAAAAAAGCGACTTGGGAAATGGAGCTCAGGGGCACTGCACTTCCCAAACCTGCAGAGTTCTAAACGATAACTATCGCCCCAAAATGTATTGAGGTCAGGCTACGAAGAGGCGTTGAACGCAAGGCAGAACTGCAGGAAACGGATGTCAACGGGTACATGGGAATGGCCCCGATAGCACATGAAAAGCGCCAGAACGTGGACAATGATGCGGTTGGCCAAAAAGGGCGTATGCGTTTTTTCCTGAATATATTCAGGAAAAAACGCATACGCCCTTTTTGGCCAACCAAGCAACCTGGGAGAGCAAATCAGCACTACAAAGAAATCTCTCGCCCCCCCCCCCCGCGGGGCAAAAGGGCCAGGCGAAAAAAGTCTAAAAACCAGAAAGGCAGGGCAGGCCACCGAGTCAAGGGAGCCTTGTTAAGCTGATGGGCGGGATGTCAATGGCCAACAGCCAATCTTCACAAGTGTATCCTCTTTCCCAAAACATGTAAAACACAGAACCACAGAGCATAGGGCACTTCCACACATGGGCGTTGACCTTGGGCAAATGAAAAAATCAACCAGACACAGGGACCCCAAAGTTGAGGGCTGCTGTCTTGACAAGAACCTCGACTCCGGTACACGTTTCATATCCCAGGAAAGAGCCAAGTGGACAAAGACAAGTGGACAAGTGGACAAAGACAAGTGGACAAGTGGACAAGTGGTGCTACGTAGGTCCAATGGAGTGTCACTCAGCCATGAAATCCACGTCATGAGGCTGGTAGCAGCATCCTGAGTGGATTTAGGTACGATCATCCTCAGTGAAATAAGTCCCACAAAGACAGAAACTTATGATATCACTTATCGAGGGAATGTAAAAATCGCTCCCCATGAACTGAATCCCCAAACAGAACAGAGTCACGCTTTTAGAAAACACACTTAGGCCTGCTTCAGGGGAAAGGTGGGGTGGGGTGACGCATAAAACTCGAGTTTGAAATGAGCACAGATACCCTTCCGAAAACCGAATATGGAATGGACACGACCTACTCCTTGCTCAATCAACTGGACTCACCAGACCCTGTTCATCGCACAAGTATCTATCCGACTAGTAAGCATCTTAAAAGCTAAGTCTTGATATCTCTGTGTAAGTGCATCAAGTGTGTGTAAAGCGGCCTAAAAACAGCAGGGAAAATCAGCTCAGACCCATTCTGAGGATACATTTCCAACACAAAGAAGAAACAAGCAGGGCAAAACAGAGAGAAATTCTTCCAAAATGCGTTCAGGGACTGGCATGCAACCAGCATTGACCACATCTACAGCCCCAGCGGCAGAAGACATAAGGCTGGACACTCTTGGGGCTGAGACGATTGGTGAGGTTGGGAAAGCAAATGCAGACCCTTGAAAGGAATCCTGCCTGCTCCCCATTCCATGGGTCCCAACTCTCCAGGTTCAACGCAATCTTCCGACAGCGAAAGCACTCATTGGAAACCCAGCGGATGCTACACCGTGGGATCGGGAAAGCTTTCTGAAACTCACCTCACTTTTCACCTCCTGATGCTCGTGTTCTCCATTCAGGCCCCCTTACTAACAATCTCCCCACTTGGAGACGCAGCGCCTTTCCATGCCTCTTTCGTACCGTCTGCAATTTGTCCGCAGGATGAACTGCAAGAGGGGGAACCAATGAGAGACTCGCTGGAGGTGTTTGGTCGGGCACATGTCACTATCATTTCCCATCGTGAAGAAGAATTCACCAAAGGCTCAGCCTGCCACCCCGGATCGACAATAGGGCGTGAAGCCATCCAGCCGTGTTGCGTTCCACTCACAAAAAAGCGACTTGGGAAATGGAGCTCAGGGGCACTGCACTTCCCAAACCTGCAGAGTTCTAAACGATAACTATCGCCCCAAAATGTATTGAGGTCAGGCTACGAAGAGGCGTTGAACGCAAGGCAGAACTGCAGGAAACGGATGTCAACGGGTACATGGGAATGGCCCCGATAGCACATGAAAAGCGCCAGAACGTGGACAATGATGCGGTTGGCCAAAAAGGGCGTATGCGTTTTTTCCTGAATATATTCAGGAAAAAACGCATACGCCCTTTTTGGCCAACCAAGCAACCTGGGAGAGCAAATCAGCACTACAAAGAAATCTCTCGCCCCCCCCCCCCCCCGGGGAAAAAGGGCCAGGCGAAAAAAGTCTAAAAACCAGAAAGGCAGGGCAGGCCACCGAGTCAAGGGAGCCTTGTTAAGCTGATGGGCGGGGTGTCAATGGCCAACAGCCAATCTTCAATAGTGTATCCTCTTTCCCAAAACATGTAAAACACAGAACCACAGAGCATAGGGCACTACCACACATGAGCGTTGACCTTGGGAAAATGAAAAAATCAACCAGACACAGGGACCCCAAAGTTGAGGGCTGCTGTCTTGACAAGAACCTCCACTCCGGTACATGTTTCATATCCCAGGAAAGAGCCAAGTGGACAAAGACAAGTGGACAAGTGGACAAAGACAAGTGGACAAGTGGTGCTACGTAGGTCCAATGGAGTGTCACTCAGCCATGAAATCCACGTCATGAGGCTGGTAGCAGCATCCTGAGTGGATTTAGGTACGATCATCCTCAGTGAAATAAGTCCCACAAAGACAGAAACTTATGATATCACTTATCGAGGGAATGTAAAAATCGCTCCCCATGAACTGAATCCCCAAACAGAACAGAGTCACGCTTTTAGAAAACACACTTAGGCCTGCTTCAGGGGAAAGGTGAGGTGGGGTGAGGCATAAAACTCGAGTTTGAAATGAGCACAGATACCCTTACGAAAACCGAATATGGAATGGACACGACCTACTCCTTGCTCAATCAACTGGACTCACCAGACCCTGTTCATCGCACAAGTATCTGTCCGACTAGTAAGCATCTTAAAAGCTAAGTCTTGATATCTCTGTGTAAGTGCATCAAGTGGGTGTAAAGCGGCCTAAAAACAGCAGGGAAAATCAGCTCAGACCCATTCTGAGGATACATTTCCAACACAAAGAAGAAACAAGCAGGGCAAAACAGAGAGAAATTCTTCCAAAATGCGTTCAGGGACTGGCATGCAACCAGCATTGACCACATCTACAGCCCCAGCGGCAGAAGACATAAGGCTGGACACTCTTGGGGCTGAGACGATTGGTGAGGTTGGGAAAGCAAATGCAGACCCTTGAAAGGAATCCTGCGTGCTCCCCATTCCATGGGTCCCAACTCTCCAGGTTCAACGCAATCTTCCGACAGCGAAAGCACTCATTGGAAACCCAGCGGATGCTACACCGTGGGATCGGGAAGGCTTTCTGAAACTCACCTCAGTTTTCATCTCCTGGTGCTCGTGTTCTCCATTCAGGCCCCCTTACTAACAATCTCCCCACTTGGAGACTCGGCGCCTTTCCATGCCTCTTTCGTACCGTCTGCAATTTGTCCGCAGGATGAACTGCAAGAGGGGGAACCAATGAGAGACTCGCTCGAGGTGTTCGGTCGGGCACATGTCACTCTCATTTCCCATCGCGAAGAAGAATTCACCAAAGGCTCAGCCTGCCACCCCGGATCGACAATAGGGCGTGAAGCCATCCAGCCGTGTTGCGTCCCACTCACAAAAAAGCGACTTGGGAAATGGAGCTCAGGGGCACTGCACTTCCCAAACCTGCAGAGTTCTAAACGATAACTATCGCCCCAAAATGTATTGAGTTCAGGCTATGAAGAGTCGTTGAACGCAAGGCAGAACTGCAGGAAACGGATGTCAACGGGTACATGGGAATGGCCCCGATAGCACATGAAAAGCGCCAGAACGTGGACAATGATGCGGTTGGCCAAAAAGGGCGTATGCGTTTTTTCCTGAATATATTCAGGAAAAAACGCATACGCCCTTTTTGGCCAACCAAGAAACCTGGGAGAGCAAATCAGCACTACAAAGAAATCTATCGCCCCCCCACGGGGCAAAAGGGCCAGGCGAAAAAAGTCTAAAAACCAGAAAGGCAGGGCAGGCCACCAAGTCAAGGGAGCCTTGTTAAGCTGATGGGCGGGATGTCAATGGCCAACAGCCAATCTTCACAAGTGTATCCTCTTTCCCAAAACATGTAAAACACAGAACCACAGAGCATAGGGCACTTCCACACATGGGCGTTGACCTTGGGAAAATGAAAAAATCAACCAGACACAGGGACCCCAAAGTTGAGGGCTGCTGTCTTGACAAGAACCTCGACTCCGGTACACGTTTCATATCCCAGGAAAGAGCCAAGTGGACAAAGACAAGTGGACAAGTGGACAAAGACAAGTGGACAAGTGGACAAGTGGTGCTACGTAGGTCCAATGGAGTGTCACTCAGCCATGAAATCCACGTCATGAGGCTGGTAGCAGCATCCTGAGTGGATTTAGGTACGATCATCCTCAGTGAAATAAGTCCCACAAAGACAGAAACTTATGATATCACTTATCGAGGAAATGTAAAAATCGCTCCCCATGAACTGAATCCCCAAACAGAACAGAGTCACGCTTTTAGAAAACACACTTAGGCCTGCTTCAGGGGAAAGGTGAGGTGGGGTGACGCATAAAACTCGAGTTTGAAATGAGCACAGATACCCTTCCGAAAAGCGAATATGGAATGGACACGACCTACTCCTTGCTCAATCAACTGGACTCACCAGACCCTGTTCATCGCACAAGTATCTATCCGACTAGTAAGCATCTTAAAAGCTAAGTCTTGATATCTCTGTGTAAGTGCATCAAGTGTGTGTAAAGCGGCCTAAAAACAGCAGGGAAAATCAGCTCAGACCCATTCTGAGGATACATTTCCAACACAAAGAAGAAACAAGCAGGGCAAAACAGAGAGAAATTCTTCCAAAATGCGTTCAGGGCCTGGCATGCAACCAGGATTGACCACATCTACAGCCCCAGCGGCAGAAGACATAAGGCTGGACACTCTTGGGGCTGAGACGATTGGTGAGGTTGGGAAAGCAAATGCAGACCCTTGAAAGGAATCCTGCGTGCTCCCCATTCCATGGGTCCCAACTCTCCAGGTTCAACGCAATCTTCCGACAGCGAAAGCACTCTTTGGAAACCCAGCGGATGCTACACCGTGGGATCGGGAAAGCTTTCTGAAACTCACCTCACTTTTCAGCTCCTGGTGCTCGTGTTCTCCATTCAGGCCCCCTTACTAACAATCTCCCCACTTGGAGACTCGGCGCCTTTCCATGCCTCTTTCGTTCCGTCTGCAATTTGTCCGCAGGATGAACTGCAAGAGGGGGAACCAATGAGAGACTCGCTGGAGGTGTTCGGTCGGGCACATGTCACTCTCATTTCCCATCGCGAAGAATTCACCAAAGGCTCAGCCTGCCACCCCGGATCGACAATAGGGCGTGAAGCCATCCAGCCGTGTTGCGTCCCACTCACAAAAAAGCGACTTGGGAAATGGAGCTCAGGGGCACTGCACTTCCCAAACCTGCAGAGTTCTAAACGATAACTATCGCCCCAAAATGTATTGAGGTCAGGCTACGAAGAGGCGTTGAACGCCAAGGCAGAACTGCAGGAAGCGGATGTCAACGGGTACATGGGAATGGCCCCGATAGCACATGAAAAGCGCCAGAACGTGGACAATGATGCGGTTGGCCAAAAAGGGCGTATGCGTTTTTTCCTGAATATATTCAGGAAAAAACGCATACGCCCTTTTTGGCCAACCAAGCAACCTGGGAGAGCAAATCAGCACTACAAAGAAATCTCTCGCCCCCCCCCCCCGGGGAAAAAGGGCCAGGCGAAAAAAGTCTAAAAACCAGAAAGCCAGGGCAGGCCACCGAGTCAAGGGAGCCTTGTTAATCTGATGGGCGGGATGTCAATGGCCAACAGCCAATCTTCACAAGTGTATCCTCTTTCCCAAAACATGTAAAACACAGAACCACAGAGCATAGGGCACTACCACACATGGGCGTTGACCTTGGGAAAATGAAAAAATCAACCAGACACAGGGACCCCAAAGTTGAGGGCTGCTGTCTTGACAAGAACCTCCACTCCGGTACACGTTTCATATCCCAGGAAAGAGCCAAGTGGACAAAGACAAGTGGACAAGTGGACAAAGACAAGTGGACAAGTGGACAAGTGGTGCTACGTAGGTCCAATGGAGTGTCACTCAGCCATGAAATCCACGTCATGAGGCTGGTAGCAGCATCCTGAGTGGATTTAGGTACGATCATCCTCAGTGAAATAAGTCCCACAAAGACAGAAACTTATGATATCACTTATCGAGGGAATGTAAAAATCGCTCCCCATGAACTGAATCCCCAAACAGAACAGAGTCACGCTTTTAGAAAACACACTTAGGCCTGCTTCAGGGGAAAGGTGAGGTGGGGTGACGCATAAAACTCGAGTTTGAAATGAGCACAGATACCCTTACGAAAACCGAATATGGAATGGACACGACCTAGTCTTTGCTCAATCAACTGGACTCACCAGACCCTGTTCATCGCACAAGTATCTATCCGACTAGTAAGCATCTTAAAAGCTAAGTCTTGATATCTCTGTGTAAGTGCATCAAGTGTGTGTAAAGCGGCCTAAAAACAGCAGGGAAAATCAGCTCAGACCCATTCTGAGGATACATTTCTAACACAAAGAAGAAACAAGCAGGGCAAAACAGAGAGAAATTCTTCCAAAATGCGTTCAGGGCCTGGCATGCAACCAGCATTGACCACATCTACAGCCCCAGCGGCAGAAGACATAAGGCTGGACACTCTTGGGGCTGAGACGATTGGTGAGGTTGGGAAAGCAAATGCAGACCCTTGAAAGGAATCCTGCGTGCTCCCCATTCCATGGGTCCCAACTCTCCAGGTTCAACGCAATCTTCCGACAGCGAAAGCACTCATTGGAAACCCAGCGGATGCTAAACCGTGGGATCGGGAAAGCTTTCTGAAACTCACCTCACTTTTCATCTCCTGGTGCTCGTGTTCTCCATTCAGGCCCCCTTACTAACAATCTCCCCACTTGGAGACTCGGCGCCTTTCCATGCCTCTTTCGTACCGTCTGCAATTTGTCCGCAGGATGAACTGCAAGAGGGGGAACCAATGAGAGACTCGCTGGAGGGGTTCGGTCGGGCACATGTCACTCTCATTTCCCATCGCGAAGAAGAATTCACCAAAGGCTCAGCCTGCCACCCCGGATCGACAATAGGGCGTGAAGCCATCCAGCCGTGTTGCGTCCCACTCACAAAAAAGCGACTTGGGAAATGGAGCTCAGGGGCACTGAACTTCCCAAACCTGCAGAGTTCTAAACGATAACTATCGCCCCAAAATATATTGAGGTCAGGCTACGAAGAGGCGTTGAACGCAAGGCAGAACTGCAGGAAACGGATGTCAACGGGTACATGGGAATGGCCCCGATAGAACATGAAAAGCGCCAGAACGTGGACAATGATGCGGTTGGCCAAAAAGGGCGTATGCGTTTTTTCCTGAATATATTCAGGAAAAAACGCATACGCCCTTTTTGGCCAACCAAGCAACCTGGGAGAGCAAATCAGCACTACAAAGAAATCTCTCGCCCCCCCCCCCGGGGAAAAAGGGCCAGGCGAAAAAAGTCTAAAAACCAGAAAGGCAGGGCAGGCCACCGAGTCAAGGGAGCCTTGTTAAGCTGATGGGCGGGGTGTCAATGGCCAACAGCCAATCTTCACAAGTGTATCCTCTTTCCCAAAACATGGAAAACACAGAACCACAGAGCATAGGGCACTACCACACATGGGCGTTGACCTTGGGAAAATGAAAAAATCAACCAGACACAGGGACCCCATAGTTGAGGGCTGCTGTCTTGACAAGAACCTCGACTCCGGTACACGTTTCATATCCCAGGAAAGAGCCAAGTGGACAAAGACAAGTGGACAAGTGGACAAAGACAAGTGGACAAGTGGACCAGTGGTGCTACGTAGGTCCAATGGAGTGTCACTCAGCCATGAAATCCACGTCATGAGGCTGGTAGCAGCATCCTGAGTGGATTTAGGTACGATCATCCTCAGTGAAATAAGTCCCACAAAGACAGAAACTTATGATATCACTTATCGAGGGAATGTAAAAATCGCTCCCCATGAACTGAATCCCCAAACAGAACAGAGTCACGCTTTTAGAAAACACACTTAGGCCTGCTTCAGGGGAAAGGTGAGGTGGGGTGACGCATAAAACTCGAGTTTGAAATGAGCACAGATACCCTTACGAAAACCGAATATGGAATGGACACGACCTACTCCTTGCTCAATCAACTGGACTCACCAGACCCTGTTCATCGCACAAGTATCTGTCCGACTAGTAAGCATCTTAAAAGCTAAGTCTTGATATCTCTGTGTAAGTGCATCAAGTGGGTGTAAAGCGGCCTAAAAACAGCAGGGAAAATCAGCTCAGACCCATTCTGAGGATACATTTCCAACACAAAGAAGAAACAAGCAGGGCAAAACAGAGAGAAATTCTTCCAAAATGCGTTCAGGGACTGGCATGCAACCAGCATTGACCACATCTACAGCCCCAGCGGCAGAAGACATAAGGCTGGACACTCTTGGGGCTGAGACGATTGGTGAGGTTGGGAAAGCAAATGCAGACCCTTGAAAGGAATCCTGCGTGCTCCCCATTCCATGGGTCCCAACTCTCCAGGTTCAACGCAATCTTCCGACAGCGAAAGCACTCATTGGAAACCCAGCGGATGCTACACCGTGGGATCGGGAAAGCTTTCTGAAACTCACCTCACTTTTCATCTCCTGGTGCTCGTGTTCTCCATTCAGGCCCCCTTACTAACAATCTCCCCACTTGGAGACTCGGCGCCTTTCCATGCCTCTTTCGTACCGTCTGCAATTTGTCCGCAGGATGAACTGCAAGAGGGGGAACCAATGAGAGACTCGCTGGAGGGGTTCGTTCGGGCACATGTCACTCTCATTTCCCATCGCGAAGAAGAATTCACCAAAGGCTCAGCCTGCCACCCCGGATCGACAATAGGGCGTGAAGCCATCCAGCCGTGTTGCGTCCCACTCACAAAAAAGCGACTTGGGAAATGGAGCTCAGGGGCACTGCACTTCCCAAACCTGCAGAGTTCTAAACGATAACTATCGCCCCTAAATGTATTGAGGTCAGGCTACGAAGAGGCGTTGAACGCAAGGCAGAACTGCAGGAAACGGATGTCAACGGCTACATCGGAATGGCCCCGATAGCACATGAAAAGCGCCAGAACGTGGACAATGATGCGGTTGGCCAAAAAGGGCGTATGCGTTTTTTCCTGAATATATTCAGGAAAAAACGCATACGCCCTTTTTGGCCAACCAAGCAACCTGGGAGAGCAAATCAGCACTACAAAGAAATCTCTCGGCCCCCCCCCCCCGGGGCAAAAGGGCCAGGCGAAAAAAGTCTAAAAACCAGAAAGGCAGGGCAGGCCACCGAGTCAAGGGAGCCTTGTTAAGCTGATGGGCGGGATGTCAATGGCCAACAGCCAATCTTCACAAGTGTATCCTCTTTCCCAAACCATGTAAAACACAGAACCACAGAGCATAGGGCACTTCCACACATGGGCGTTGACCTTGGGAAAATGAAAAAATCAACCAGACAGAGGGACCCCAAAGTTGAGGGCTGCTGTCTTGACAAGAACCTCGACTCCGGTACACGTTTCATATCCCAGGAAAGAGCCAAGTGGACAAAGACAAGTGGACAAGTGGACAAAGACAAGTGGACAAGTGGACAAGTGGTGCTACGTAGGTCCAATGGAGTGTCACTCAGCCATGAAATCCATGTCATGAGGCTGGTAGCAGCATCCTGAGTGGATTTAGGTACGATCATCCTCAGTGAAATAAGTCCCACAAAGACAGAAACTTATGATATCACTTATCGAGGGAATGTAAAAATCGCTCCCCATGAACTGAATCCCCAAACAGAACAAAGTCACGCTTTTAGAAAACACACTTAGGCCTGCTTCAGGGGAAAGGTGGGGTGGGGTGACGCATAAAACTCGAGTTTGAAATGAGCACAGATACCCTTCCGAAAAGCGAATATGGAATGGACACGACCTACTCCTTGCTCAATCAACTGGACTCACCAGACCCTGTTCATCGCACAAGTATCTATCCGACTAGTAAGCATCTTAAAAGCTAAGTCTTGATATCTCTGTGTAAGTGCATCAAGTGTGTGTAAAGCGGCCTAAAAACAGCAGGGAAAATCAGCTCAGACCCATTCTGAGGATACATTTCCAACACAAAGAAGAAACAAGCAGGGCAAAACAGAGAGAAATTCTTCCAAAATGCGTTCAGGGACTGGCATGCAACCAGGATTGACCACATCTACAGCCCCAGCGGCAGAAGACATAAGGCTGGACACTCTTGGGGCTGAGACGATTGGTGAGGTTGGGAAAGCAAATGCAGACCCTTGAAAGGAATCCTGCGTGCTCCCCATTCCATGGGTCCCAACTCTCCAGGTTCAACGCAATCTTCCGACAGCGAAAGCACTCTTTGGAAACCCAGCGGATGCTACACCGTGGGATCGGGAAAGCTTTCTGAAACTCACCTCACTTTTCAGCTCCTGGTGCTCGTGTTCTCCATTCAGGCCCCCTTACTAACAATCTCCCCACTTGGAGACTCGGCGCCTTTCCATGCCTCTTTCGTTCCGTCTGCAATTTGTCCGCAGGATGAACTGCAAGAGGGGGAACCAATGAGAGACTCGCTGGAGGTGTTCGGTCGGGCACATGTCACTCTCATTTCCCATCGCGAAGAATTCACCAAAGGCTCAGCCTGCCACCCCGGATCGACAATAGGGCGTGAAGCCATCCAGCCGTGTTGCGTCCCACTCACAAAAAAGCGACTTGGGAAATGGAGCTCAGGGGCACTGCACTTCCCAAACCTGCAGAGTTCTAAACGATAACTATCGCCCCAAAATGTATTGAGGTCAGGCTACGAAGAGGCGTTGAACGCCAAGGCAGAACTGCAGGAAGCGGATGTCAACGGGTACATGGGAATGGCCCCGATAGCACATGAAAAGCGCCAGAACGTGGACAATGATGCGGTTGGCCAAAAAGGGCGTATGCGTTTTTTCCTGAATATATTCAGGAAAAAACGCATACGCCCTTTTTGGCCAACCAAGCAACCTGGGAGAGCAAATCAGCACTACAAAGAAATCTCTCGCCCCCCCCCCCCCCCGCGGGGCAAAAGGGCCAGGCGAAAAAACTCTAAAAACCAGAAAGGCAGGGCAGGCCACCGAGTCAAGGGAGCCTTGTTAAGCTGATGGGCGGGATGTCAATGGCCAACAGCCAATCTTCACAAGTGTATCCTCTTTCCCAAAACATGTAAAACACAGAACCACAGAGCATAGGGCACTTCCACACATGGGCGTTGACCTTGGGCAAATGAAAAAATCAACCAGACACAGGGACCCCAAAGTTGAGGGCTGCTGTCTTGACAAGAACCTCGACTCCGGTACACGTTTCATATCCCAGGAAAGAGCCAAGTGGACAAAGACAAGTGGACAAGTGGACAAAGACAAGTGGACAAGTGGACAAGTGGTGCTACGTAGGTCCAATGGAGTGTCACTCAGCCATGAAATCCACGTCATGAGGCTGGTAGCAGCATCCTGAGTGGATTTAGGTACGATCATCCTCAGTGAAATAAGTCCCACAAAGACAGAAACTTATGATATCACTTATCGAGGGAATGTAAAAATCGCTCCCCATGAACTGAATCCCCAAACAGAACAGAGTCACGCTTTTAGAAAACACACTTAGGCCTGCTTCAGGGGAAAGGTGGGGTGGGGTGACGCATAAAACTCGAGTTTGAAATGAGCACAGATACCCTTCCGAAAACCGAATATGGAATGGACACGACCTACTCCTTGCTCAATCAACTGGACTCACCAGACCCTGTTCATCGCACAAGTATCTATCCGACTAGTAAGCATCTTAAAAGCTAAGTCTTGATATCTCTGTGTAAGTGCATCAAGTGTGTGTAAAGCGGCCTAAAAACAGCAGGGAAAATCAGCTCAGACCCATTCTGAGGATACATTTCCAACACAAAGAAGAAACAAGCAGGGCAAAACAGAGAGAAATTCTTCCAAAATGCGTTCAGGGACTGGCATGCAACCAGCATTGACCACATCTACAGCCCCAGCGGCAGAAGACATAAGGCTGGACACTCTTGGGGCTGAGACGATTGGTGAGGTTGGGAAAGCAAATGCAGACCCTTGAAAGGAATCCTGCCTGCTCCCCATTCCATGGGTCCCAACTCTCCAGGTTCAACGCAATCTTCCGACAGCGAAAGCACTCATTGGAAACCCAGCGGATGCTACACCGTGGGATCGGGAAAGCTTTCTGAAACTCACCTCACTTTTCACCTCCTGATGCTCGTGTTCTCCATTCAGGCCCCCTTACTAACAATCTCCCCACTTGGAGACGCAGCGCCTTTCCATGCCTCTTTCGTACCGTCTGCAATTTGTCCGCAGGATGAACTGCAAGAGGGGGAACCAATGAGAGACTCGCTGGAGGTGTTTGGTCGGGCACATGTCACTATCATTTCCCATCGTGAAGAAGAATTCACCAAAGGCTCAGCCTGCCACCCCGGATCGACAATAGGGCGTGAAGCCATCCAGCCGTGTTGCGTTCCACTCACAAAAAAGCGACTTGGGAAATGGAGCTCAGGGGCACTGCACTTCCCAAACCTGCAGAGTTCTAAACGATAACTATCGCCCCAAAATGTATTGAGGTCAGGCTACGAAGAGGCGTTGAACGCAAGGCAGAACTGCAGGAAACGGATGTCAACGGGTACATGGGAATGGCCCCGATAGCACATGAAAAGCGCCAGAACGTGGACAATGATGCGGTTGGCCAAAAAGGGCGTATGCGTTTTTTCCTGAATATATTCAGGAAAAAACGCATACGCCCTTTTTGGCCAACCAAGCAACCTGGGAGAGCAAATCAGCACTACAAAGAAATCTCTCGCCCCCCCCCCCCCCGCGGGGCAAAAGGGCCAGGCGAAAAAAGTCTAAAAACCAGAAAGGCAGGGCAGGCCACCGAGTCAAGGGAGCCTTGTTAAGCTGATGGGCGGGATGTCAATGGCCAACAGCCAATCTTCACAAGTGTATCCTCTTTCCCAAAACATGTAAAACACAGAACCACAGAGCATAGGGCACTTCCACACATGGGCGTTGACCTTGGGAAAATGAAAAAATCAACCAGACACAGGGACCCCAAAGTTGAGGGCTGCTGTCTTGACAAGAACCTCGACTCCGGTACACGTTTCATATCCCAGGAAAGAGCCAAGTGGACAAAGACAAGTGGACAAGTGGACAAAGACAAGTGGACAAGTGGACAAGTGGTGCTACGTAGGTCCAATGGAGTGTCACTCAGCCATGAAATCCACGTCATGAGGCTGGTAGCAGCATCCTGAGTGGATTTAGGTACGATCATCCTCAGTGAAATAAGTCCCACAAAGACAGAAACTTATGATATCACTTATCGAGGGAATGTAAAAATCGCTCCCCATGAACTGAATCCCCAAACAGAACAGAGTCACGCTTTTAGAAAACACACTTAGGCCTGCTTCAGGGGAAAGGTGGGGTGGGGTGACGCATAAAACTCGAGTTTGAAATGAGCACAGATACCCTTCCGAAAACCGAATATGGAATGGACACGACCTACTCCTTGCTCAATCAACTGGACTCACCAGACCCTGTTCATCGCACAAGTATCTATCCGACTAGTAAGCATCTTAAAAGCTAAGTCTTGATATCTCTGTGTAAGTGCATCAAGTGTGTGTAAAGCGGCCTAAAAACAGCAGGGAAAATCAGCTCAGACCCATTCTGAGGATACATTTCCAACACAAAGAAGAAACAAGCAGGGCAAAACAGAGAGAAATTCTTCCAAAATGCGTTCAGGGACTGGCATGCAACCAGCATTGACCACATCTACAGCCCCAGCGGCAGAAGACATAAGGCTGGACACTCTTGGGGCTGAGACGATTGGTGAGGTTGGGAAAGCAAATGCAGACCCTTGAAAGGAATCCTGCGTGCTCCCCATTCCATGGGTCCCAACTCTCCAGGTTCAACGCAATCTTCCGACAGCGAAAGCACTCCTTGGAAACCCAGCGGATGCTACACCGTGGGATCGGGAAAGCTTTCTGAAACTCACCTCACTTTTCACCTCCTGATGCTCGTGTTCTCCATTCAGGCCCCCTTACTAACAATCTCCACACTTGGAGACGCAGCGCCTTTCCATGCCTCTTTCGTACCGTCTGCAATTTGTCCGCAGGATGAACTGCAAGAGGGGGAACCAATGAGAGACTCGCTGGAGGTGTTTGGTCGGGCACATGTCACTATCATTTCCCATCGTGAAGAAGAATTCACCAAAGGCTCAGCCTGCCACCCCGGATCGACAATAGGGCGTGAAGCCATCCAGCCGTGTTGCGTTCCACTCACAAAAAAGCGACTTGGGAAATGGAGCTCAGGGGCACTGCACTTCCCAAACCTGCAGAGTTCTAAACGATAACTATCGCCCCAAAATGTATTGAGGTCAGGCTACGAAGAGGCGTTGAACGCAAGGCAGAACTGCAGGAAACGGATGTCAACGGGTACATGGGAATGGCCCCGATAGAACATGAAAAGCGCCAGAACGTGGACAATGATGCGGTTGGCCAAAAAGGGCGTATGCGTTTTTTCCTGAATATATTCAGGAAAAAACGCATACGCCCTTTTTGGCCAACCAAGCAACCTGGGAGAGCAAATCAGCACTACAAAGAAATCTCTCGCCCCCCCCCCCGGGGAAAAAGGGCCAGGCGAAAAAAGTCTAAAAACCAGAAAGGCAGGGCAGGCCACCGAGTCAAGGGAGCCTTGTTAAGCTGATGGGCGGGGTGTCAATGGCCAACAGCCAATCTTCACAAGTGTATCCTCTTTCCCAAAACATGTAAAACACAGAACCACAGAGCATAGGGCACTACCACACATGAGCGTTGACCTTGGGAAAATGAAAAAATCAACCAGACACAGGGACCCCAAAGTTGAGGGCTGCTGTCTTGACAAGAACCTCCACTCCGGTACATGTTTCATATCCCAGGAAAGAGCCAAGTGGACAAAGACAAGTGGACAAGTGGACAAAGACAAGTGGACAAGTGGTGCTACGTAGGTCCAATGGAGTGTCACTCAGCCATGAAATCCACGTCATGAGGCTGGTAGCAGCATCCTGAGTGGATTTAGGTACGATCATCCTCAGTGAAATAAGTCCCACAAAGACAGAAACTTATGATATCACTTATCGAGGGAATGTAAAAATCGCTCCCCATGAACTGAATCCCCAAACAGAACAGAGTCACGCTTTTAGAAAACACACTTAGGCCTGCTTCAGGGGAAAGGTGAGGTGGGGTGACGCATAAAACTCGAGTTTGAAATGAGCACAGATACCCTTACGAAAACCGAATATGGAATGGACACGACCTACTCCTTGCTCAATCAACTGGACTCACCAGACCCTGTTCATCGCACAAGTATCTGTCCGACTAGTAAGCATCTTAAAAGCTAAGTCTTGATATCTCTGTGTAAGTGCATCAAGTGGGTGTAAAGCGGCCTAAAAACAGCAGGGAAAATCAGCTCAGACCCATTCTGAGGATACATTTCCAACACAAAGAAGAAACAAGCAGGGCAAAACAGAGAGAAATTCTTCCAAAATGCGTTCAGGGACTGGCATGCAACCAGCATTGACCACATCTACAGCCCCAGCGGCAGAAGACATAAGGCTGGACACTCTTGGGGCTGAGACGATTGGTGAGGTTGGGAAAGCAAATGCAGACCCTTGAAAGGAATCCTGCGTGCTCCCCATTCCATGGGTCCCAACTCTCCAGGTTCAACGCAATCTTCCGACAGCGAAAGCACTCATTGGAAACCCAGCGGATGCTACACCGTGGGATCGGGAAGGCTTTCTGAAACTCACCTCAGTTTTCATCTCCTGGTGCTCGTGTTCTCCATTCAGGCCCCCTTACTAACAATCTCCCCACTTGGAGACTCGGCGCCTTTCCATGCCTCTTTCGTACCGTCTGCAATTTGTCCGCAGGATGAACTGCAAGAGGGGGAACCAATGAGAGACTCGCTCGAGGTGTTCGGTCGGGCACATGTCACTCTCATTTCCCATCGCGAAGAAGAATTCACCAAAGGCTCAGCCTGCCACCCCGGATCGACAATAGGGCGTGAAGCCATCCAGCCGTGTTGCGTCCCACTCACAAAAAAGCGACTTGGGAAATGGAGCTCAGGGGCACTGCACTTCCCAAACCTGCAGAGTTCTAAACGATAACTATCGCCCCAAAATGTATTGAGTTCAGGCTATGAAGAGTCGTTGAACGCAAGGCAGAACTGCAGGAAACGGATGTCAACGGGTACATGGGAATGGCCCCGATAGAACATGAAAAGCGCCAGAACGTGGACAATGATGCGGTTGGCCAAAAAGGGCGTATGCGTTTTTTCCTGAATATATTCAGGAAAAAACGCATACGCCCTTTTTGGCCAACCAAGAAACCTGGGAGAGCAAATCAGCACTACAAAGAAATCTATCGCCCCCCCACGGGGCAAAAGGGCCAGGCGAAAAAAGTCTAAAAACCAGAAAGGCAGGGCAGGCCACCAAGTCAAGGGAGCCTTGTTAAGCTGATGGGCGGGATGTCAATGGCCAACAGCCAATCTTCACAAGTGTATCCTCTTTCCCAAAACATGTAAAACACAGAACCACAGAGCATAGGGCACTTCCACACATGGGCGTTGACCTTGGGAAAATGAAAAAATCAACCAGACACAGGGACCCCAAAGTTGAGGGCTGCTGTCTTGACAAGAACCTCGACTCCGGTACACGTTTCATATCCCAGGAAAGAGCCAAGTGGACAAAGACAAGTGGACAAGTGGACAAAGACAAGTGGACAAGTGGACAAGTGGTGCTACGTAGGTCCAATGGAGTGTCACTCAGCCATGAAATCCACGTCATGAGGCTGGTAGCAGCATCCTGAGTGGATTTAGGTACGATCATCCTCAGTGAAATAAGTCCCACAAAGACAGAAACTTATGATATCACTTATCGAGGAAATGTAAAAATCGCTCCCCATGAACTGAATCCCCAAACAGAACAGAGTCACGCTTTTAGAAAACACACTTAGGCCTGCTTCAGGGGAAAGGTGAGGTGGGGTGACGCATAAAACTCGAGTTTGAAATGAGCACAGATACCCTTCCGAAAAGCGAATATGGAATGGACACGACCTACTCCTTGCTCAATCAACTGGACTCACCAGACCCTGTTCATCGCACAAGTATCTATCCGACTAGTAAGCATCTTAAAAGCTAAGTCTTGATATCTCTGTGTAAGTGCATCAAGTGTGTGTAAAGCGGCCTAAAAACAGCAGGGAAAATCAGCTCAGACCCATTCTGAGGATACATTTCCAACACAAAGAAGAAACAAGCAGGGCAAAACAGAGAGAAATTCTTCCAAAATGCGTTCAGGGACTGGCATGCAACCAGGATTGACCACATCTACAGCCCCAGCGGCAGAAGACATAAGGCTGGACACTCTTGGGGCTGAGACGATTGGTGAGGTTGGGAAAGCAAATGCAGACCCTTGAAAGGAATCCTGCGTGCTCCCCATTCCATGGGTCCCAACTCTCCAGGTTCAACGCAATCTTCCGACAGCGAAAGCACTCTTTGGAAACCCAGCGGATGCTACACCGTGGGATCGGGAAAGCTTTCTGAAACTCACCTCACTTTTCAGCTCCTGGTGCTCGTGTTCTCCATTCAGGCCCCCTTACTAACAATCTCCCCACTTGGAGACTCGGCGCCTTTCCATGCCTCTTTCGTTCCGTCTGCAATTTGTCCGCAGGATGAACTGCAAGAGGGGGAACCAATGAGAGACTCGCTGGAGGTGTTCGGTCGGGCACATGTCACTCTCATTTCCCATCGCGAAGAATTCACCAAAGGCTCAGCCTGCCACCCCGGATCGACAATAGGGCGTGAAGCCATCCAGCCGTGTTGCGTCCCACTCACAAAAAAGCGACTTGGGAAATGGAGCTCAGGGGCACTGCACTTCCCAAACCTGCAGAGTTCTAAACGATAACTATCGCCCCAAAATGTATTGAGGTCAGGCTACGAAGAGGCGTTGAACGCCAAGGCAGAACTGCAGGAAGCGGATGTCAACGGGTACATGGGAATGGCCCCGATAGCACATGAAAAGCGCCAGAACGTGGACAATGATGCGGTTGGCCAAAAAGGGCGTATGCGTTTTTTCCTGAATATATTCAGGAAAAAACGCATACGCCCTTTTTGGCCAACCAAGCAACCTGGGAGAGCAAATCAGCACTACAAAGAAATCTCTCGCCCCCCCCCCCCCCCGGGGAAAAAGGGCCAGGCGAAAAAAGTCTAAAAACCAGAAAGCCAGGGCAGGCCACCGAGTCAAGGGAGCCTTGTTAATCTGATGGGCGGGATGTCAATGGCCAACAGCCAATCTTCACAAGTGTATCCTCTTTCCCAAAACATGTAAAACACAGAACCACAGAGCATAGGGCACTACCACACATGGGCGTTGACCTTGGGAAAATGAAAAAATCAACCAGACACAGGGACCCCAAAGTTGAGGGCTGCTGTCTTGACAAGAACCTCCACTCCGGTACACGTTTCATATCCCAGGAAAGAGCCAAGTGGACAAAGACAAGTGGACAAGTGGACAAAGACAAGTGGACAAGTGGACAAGTGGTGCTACGTAGGTCCAATGGAGTGTCACTCAGCCATGAAATCCACGTCATGAGGCTGGTAGCAGCATCCTGAGTGGATTTAGGTACGATCATCCTCAGTGAAATAAGTCCCACAAAGACAGAAACTTATGATATCACTTATCGAGGGAATGTAAAAATCGCTCCCCATGAACTGAATCCCCAAACAGAACAGAGTCACGCTTTTAGAAAACACACTTAGGCCTGCTTCAGGGGAAAGGTGAGGTGGGGTGACGCATAAAACTCGAGTTTGAAATGAGCACAGATACCCTTACGAAAACCGAATATGGAATGGACACGACCTAGTCTTTGCTCAATCAACTGGACTCACCAGACCCTGTTCATCGCACAAGTATCTATCCGACTAGTAAGCATCTTAAAAGCTAAGTCTTGATATCTCTGTGTAAGTGCATCAAGTGTGTGTAAAGCGGCCTAAAAACAGCAGGGAAAATCAGCTCAGACCCATTCTGAGGATACATTTCTAACACAAAGAAGAAACAAGCAGGGCAAAACAGAGAGAAATTCTTCCAAAATGCGTTCAGGGCCTGGCATGCAACCAGCATTGACCACATCTACAGCCCCAGCGGCAGAAGACATAAGGCTGGACACTCTTGGGGCTGAGACGATTGGTGAGGTTGGGAAAGCAAATGCAGACCCTTGAAAGGAATCCTGCGTGCTCCCCATTCCATGGGTCCCAACTCTCCAGGTTCAACGCAATCTTCCGACAGCGAAAGCACTCATTGGAAACCCAGCGGATGCTAAACCGTGGGATCGGGAAAGCTTTCTGAAACTCACCTCACTTTTCATCTCCTGGTGCTCGTGTTCTCCATTCAGGCCCCCTTACTAACAATCTCCCCACTTGGAGACTCGGCGCCTTTCCATGCCTCTTTCGTACCGTCTGCAATTTGTCCGCAGGATGAACTGCAAGAGGGGGAACCAATGAGAGACTCGCTGGAGGGGTTCGGTCGGGCACATGTCACTCTCATTTCCCATCGCGAAGAAGAATTCACCAAAGGCTCAGCCTGCCACCCCGGATCGACAATAGGGCGTGAAGCCATCCAGCCGTGTTGCGTCCCACTCACAAAAAAGCGACTTGGGAAATGGAGCTCAGGGGCACTGAACTTCCCAAACCTGCAGAGTTCTAAACGATAACTATCGCCCCAAAATATATTGAGGTCAGGCTACGAAGAGGCGTTGAACGCAAGGCAGAACTGCAGGAAACGGATGTCAACGGGTACATGGGAATGGCCCCGATAGAACATGAAAAGCGCCAGAACGTGGACAATGATGCGGTTGGCCAAAAAGGGCGTATGCGTTTTTTCCTGAATATATTCAGGAAAAAACGCATACGCCCTTTTTGGCCAACCAAGCAACCTGGGAGAGCAAATCAGCACTACAAAGAAATCTCTCGCCCCCCCCCCCCGGGGAAAAAGGGCCAGGCGAAAAAAGTCTAAAAACCAGAAAGGCAGGGCAGGCCACCGAGTCAAGGGAGCCTTGTTAAGCTGATGGGCGGGGTGTCAATGGCCAACAGCCAATCTTCACAAGTGTATCCTCTTTCCCAAAACATGTAAAACACAGAACCACAGAGCATAGGGCACTTCCACACATGGGCGTTGACCTTGGGCAAATGAAAAAATCAACCAGACACAGGGACCCCAAAGTTGAGGGCTGCTGTCTTGACAAGAACCTCGACTCCGGTACACGTTTCATATCCCAGGAAAGAGCCAAGTGGACAAAGACAAGTGGACAAGTGGACAAAGACAAGTGGACAAGTGGACAAGTGGTGCTACGTAGGTCCAATGGAGTGTCACTCAGCCATGAAATCCACGTCATGAGGCTGGTAGCAGCATCCTGAGTGGATTTAGGTACGATCATCCTCAGTGAAATAAGTCCCACAAAGACAGAAACTTATGATATCACTTATCGAGGGAATGTAAAAATCGCTCCCCATGAACTGAATCCCCAAACAGAACAGAGTCACGCTTTTAGAAAACACACTTAGGCCTGCTTCAGGGGAAAGGTGAGGTGGGGTGACGCATAAAACTCGAGTTTGAAATGAGCACAGATACCCTTACGAAAACCGAATATGGAATGGACACGACCTACTCCTTGCTCAATCAACTGGACTCACCAGACCCTGTTCATCGCACAAGTATCTGTCCGACTAGTAAGCATCTTAAAAGCTAAGTCTTGATATCTCTGTGTAAGTGCATCAAGTGGGTGTAAAGCGGCCTAAAAACAGCAGGGAAAATCAGCTCAGACCCATTCTGAGGATACATTTCCAACACAAAGAAGAAACAAGCAGGGCAAAACAGAGAGAAATTCTTCCAAAATGCGTTCAGGGACTGGCATGCAACCAGCATTGACCACATCTACAGCCCCAGCGGCAGAAGACATAAGGCTGGACACTCTTGGGGCTGAGACGATTGGTGAGGTTGGGAAAGCAAATGCAGACCCTTGAAAGGAATCCTGCGTGCTCCCCATTCCATGGGTCCCAACTCTCCAGGTTCAACGCAATCTTCCGACAGCGAAAGCACTCATTGGAAACCCAGCGGATGCTACACCGTGGGATCGGGAAAGCTTTCTGAAACTCACCTCACTTTTCATCTCCTGGTGCTCGTGTTCTCCATTCAGGCCCCCTTACTAACAATCTCCCCACTTGGAGACTCGGCGCCTTTCCATGCCTCTTTCGTACCGTCTGCAATTTGTCCGCAGGATGAACTGCAAGAGGGGGAACCAATGAGAGACTCGCTGGAGGGGTTCGTTCGGGCACATGTCACTCTCATTTCCCATCGCGAAGAAGAATTCACCAAAGGCTCAGCCTGCCACCCCGGATCGACAATAGGGCGTGAAGCCATCCAGCCGTGTTGCGTCCCACTCACAAAAAAGCGACTTGGGAAATGGAGCTCAGGGGCACTGCACTTCCCAAACCTGCAGAGTTCTAAACGATAACTATCGCCCCTAAATGTATTGAGGTCAGGCTACGAAGAGGCGTTGAACGCAAGGCAGAACTGCAGGAAACGGATGTCAACGGCTACATCGGAATGGCCCCGATAGCACATGAAAAGCGCCAGAACGTGGACAATGATGCGGTTGGCCAAAAAGGGCGTATGCGTTTTTTCCTGAATATATTCAGGAAAAAACGCATACGCCCTTTTTGGCCAACCAAGCAACCTGGGAGAGCAAATCAGCACTACAAAGAAATCTCTCGGCCCCCCCCCCCCCGGGGCAAAAGGGCCAGGCGAAAAAAGTCTAAAAACCAGAAAGGCAGGGCAGGCCACCGAGTCAATGGAGCCTTGTTAAGCTGATGGGCGGGATGTCAATGGCCAACAGCCAATCTTCACAAGTGTATCCTCTTTCCCAAACCATGTAAAACACAGAACCACAGAGCATAGGGCACTTCCACACATGGGCGTTGACCTTGGGAAAATGAAAAAATCAACCAGACAGAGGGACCCCAAAGTTGAGGGCTGCTGTCTTGACAAGAACCTCGACTCCGGTACACGTTTCATATCCCAGGAAAGAGCCAAGTGGACAAAGACAAGTGGACAAGTGGACAAAGACAAGTGGACAAGTGGACAAGTGGTGCTACGTAGGTCCAATGGAGTGTCACTCAGCCATGAAATCCATGTCATGAGGCTGGTAGCAGCATCCTGAGTGGATTTAGGTACGATCATCCTCAGTGAAATAAGTCCCACAAAGACAGAAACTTATGATATCACTTATCGAGGGAATGTAAAAATCGCTCCCCATGAACTGAATCCCCAAACAGAACAAAGTCACGCTTTTAGAAAACACACTTAGGCCTGCTTCAGGGGAAAGGTGGGGTGGGGTGACGCATAAAACTCGAGTTTGAAATGAGCACAGATACCCTTCCGAAAAGCGAATATGGAATGGACACGACCTACTCCTTGCTCAATCAACTGGACTCACCAGACCCTGTTCATCGCACAAGTATCTATCCGACTAGTAAGCATCTTAAAAGCTAAGTCTTGATATCTCTGTGTAAGTGCATCAAGTGTGTGTAAAGCGGCCTAAAAACAGCAGGGAAAATCAGCTCAGACCCATTCTGAGGATACATTTCCAACACAAAGAAGAAACAAGCAGGGCAAAACAGAGAGAAATTCTTCCAAAATGCGTTCAGGGACTGGCATGCAACCAGGATTGACCACATCTACAGCCCCAGCGGCAGAAGACATAAGGCTGGACACTCTTGGGGCTGAGACGATTGGTGAGGTTGGGAAAGCAAATGCAGACCCTTGAAAGGAATCCTGCGTGCTCCCCATTCCATGGGTCCCAACTCTCCAGGTTCAACGCAATCTTCCGACAGCGAAAGCACTCTTTGGAAACCCAGCGGATGCTACACCGTGGGATCGGGAAAGCTTTCTGAAACTCACCTCACTTTTCAGCTCCTGGTGCTCGTGTTCTCCATTCAGGCCCCCTTACTAACAATCTCCCCACTTGGAGACTCGGCGCCTTTCCATGCCTCTTTCGTTCCGTCTGCAATTTGTCCGCAGGATGAACTGCAAGAGGGGGAACCAATGAGAGACTCGCTGGAGGTGTTCGGTCGGGCACATGTCACTCTCATTTCCCATCGCGAAGAATTCACCAAAGGCTCAGCCTGCCACCCCGGATCGACAATAGGGCGTGAAGCCATCCAGCCGTGTTGCGTCCCACTCACAAAAAAGCGACTTGGGAAATGGAGCTCAGGGGCACTGCACTTCCCAAACCTGCAGAGTTCTAAACGATAACTATCGCCCCAAAATGTATTGAGGTCAGGCTACGAAGAGGCGTTGAACGCCAAGGCAGAACTGCAGGAAGCGGATGTCAACGGGTACATGGGAATGGCCCCGATAGCACATGAAAAGCGCCAGAACGTGGACAATGATGCGGTTGGCCAAAAAGGGCGTATGCGTTTTTTCCTGAATATATTCAGGAAAAAACGCATACGCCCTTTTTGGCCAACCAAGCAACCTGGGAGAGCAAATCAGCACTACAAAGAAATCTCTCGCCCCCCCCCCCCGGGGAAAAAGGGCCAGGCGAAAAAAGTCTAAAAACCAGAAAGCCAGGGCAGGCCACCGAGTCAAGGGAGCCTTGTTAATCTGATGGGCGGGATGTCAATGGCCAACAGCCAATCTTCACAAGTGTATCCTCTTTCCCAAAACATGTAAAACACAGAACCACAGAGCATAGGGCACTACCACACATGGGCGTTGACCTTGGGAAAATGAAAAAATCAACCAGACACAGGGACCCCAAAGTTGAGGGCTGCTGTCTTGACAAGAACCTCCACTCCGGTACACGTTTCATATCCCAGGAAAGAGCCAAGTGGACAAAGACAAGTGGACAAGTGGACAAAGACAAGTGGACAAGTGGACAAGTGGTGCTACGTAGGTCCAATGCAGTGTCACTCAGCCATGAAATCCACGTCATGAGGCTGGTAGCAGCATCCTGAGTGGATTTAGGTACGATCATCCTCAGTGAAATAAGTCCCACAAAGACAGAAACTTATGATATCACTTATCGAGGGAATGTAAAAATCGCTCCCCATGAACTGAATCCCCAAACAGAACAGAGTCACGCTTTTAGAAAACACACTTAGGCCTGCTTCAGGGGAAAGGTGAGGTGGGGTGACGCATAAAACTCGAGTTTGAAATGAGCACAGATACCCTTACGAAAACCGAATATGGAATGGACACGACCTAGTCTTTGCTCAATCAACTGGACTCACCAGACCCTGTTCATCGCACAAGTATCTATCCGACTAGTAAGCATCTTAAAAGCTAAGTCTTGATATCTCTGTGTAAGTGCATCAAGTGTGTGTAAAGCGGCCTAAAAACAGCAGGGAAAATCAGCTCAGACCCATTCTGAGGATACATTTCTAACACAAAGAAGAAACAAGCAGGGCAAAACAGAGAGAAATTCTTCCAAAATGCGTTCAGGGCCTGGCATGCAACCAGCATTGACCACATCTACAGCCCCAGCGGCAGAAGACATAAGGCTGGACACTCTTGGGGCTGAGACGATTGGTGAGGTTGGGAAAGCAAATGCAGACCCTTGAAAGGAATCCTGCGTGCTCCCCATTCCATGGGTCCCAACTCTCCAGGTTCAACGCAATCTTCCGACAGCGAAAGCACTCATTGGAAACCCAGCGGATGCTAAACCGTGGGATCGGGAAAGCTTTCTGAAACTCACCTCACTTTTCATCTCCTGGTGCTCGTGTTCTCCATTCAGGCCCCCTTACTAACAATCTCCCCACTTGGAGACTCGGCGCCTTTCCATGCCTCTTTCGTACCGTCTGCAATTTGTCCGCAGGATGAACTGCAAGAGGGGGAACCAATGAGAGACTCGCTGGAGGGGTTCGGTCGGGCACATGTCACTCTCATTTCCCATCGCGAAGAAGAATTCACCAAAGGCTCAGCCTGCCACCCCGGATCGACAATAGGGCGTGAAGCCATCCAGCCGTGTTGCGTCCCACTCACAAAAAAGCGACTTGGGAAATGGAGCTCAGGGGCACTGAACTTCCCAAACCTGCAGAGTTCTAAACGATAACTATCGCCCCAAAATATATTGAGGTCAGGCTACGAAGAGGCGTTGAACGCAAGGCAGAACTGCAGGAAACGGATGTCAACGGGTACATGGGAATGGCCCCGATAGAACATGAAAAGCGCCAGAACGTGGACAATGATGCGGTTGGCCAAAAAGGGCGTATGCGTTTTTTCCTGAATATATTCAGGAAAAAACGCATACGCCCTTTTTGGCCAACCAAGCAACCTGGGAGAGCAAATCAGCACTACAAAGAAATCTCTCGGCCCCCCCCCCCCGGGGCAAAAGGGCCAGGCGAAAAAAGTCTAAAAACCAGAAAGGCAGGGCAGGCCACCGAGTCAAGGGAGCCTTGTTAAGCTGATGGGCGGGATGTCAATGGCCAACAGCCAATCTTCACAAGTGTATCCTCTTTCCCAAACCATGTAAAACACAGAACCACAGAGCATAGGGCACTTCCACACATGGGCGTTGACCTTGGGAAAATGAAAAAATCAACCAGACAGAGGGACCCCAAAGTTGAGGGCTGCTGTCTTGACAAGAACCTCGACTCCGGTACACGTTTCATATCCCAGGAAAGAGCCAAGTGGACAAAGACAAGTGGACAAGTGGACAAAGACAAGTGGACAAGTGGACAAGTGGTGCTACGTAGGTCCAATGGAGTGTCACTCAGCCATGAAATCCATGTCATGAGGCTGGTAGCAGCATCCTGAGTGGATTTAGGTACGATCATCCTCAGTGAAATAAGTCCCACAAAGACAGAAACTTATGATATCACTTATCGAGGGAATGTAAAAATCGCTCCCCATGAACTGAATCCCCAAACAGAACAAAGTCACGCTTTTAGAAAACACACTTAGGCCTGCTTCAGGGGAAAGGTGGGGTGGGGTGACGCATAAAACTCGAGTTTGAAATGAGCACAGATACCCTTCCGAAAAGCGAATATGGAATGGACACGACCTACTCCTTGCTCAATCAACTGGACTCACCAGACCCTGTTCATCGCACAAGTATCTATCCGACTAGTAAGCATCTTAAAAGCTAAGTCTTGATATCTCTGTGTAAGTGCATCAAGTGTGTGTAAAGCGGCCTAAAAACAGCAGGGAAAATCAGCTCAGACCCATTCTGAGGATACATTTCCAACACAAAGAAGAAACAAGCAGGGCAAAACAGAGAGAAATTCTTCCAAAATGCGTTCAGGGACTGGCATGCAACCAGGATTGACCACATCTACAGCCCCAGCGGCAGAAGACATAAGGCTGGACACTCTTGGGGCTGAGACGATTGGTGAGGTTGGGAAAGCAAATGCAGACCCTTGAAAGGAATCCTGCGTGCTCCCCATTCCATGGGTCCCAACTCTCCAGGTTCAACGCAATCTTCCGACAGCGAAAGCACTCTTTGGAAACCCAGCGGATGCTACACCGTGGGATCGGGAAAGCTTTCTGAAACTCACCTCACTTTTCAGCTCCTGGTGCTCGTGTTCTCCATTCAGGCCCCCTTACTAACAATCTCCCCACTTGGAGACTCGGCGCCTTTCCATGCCTCTTTCGTTCCGTCTGCAATTTGTCCGCAGGATGAACTGCAAGAGGGGGAACCAATGAGAGACTCGCTGGAGGTGTTCGGTCGGGCACATGTCACTCTCATTTCCCATCGCGAAGAATTCACCAAAGGCTCAGCCTGCCACCCCGGATCGACAATAGGGCGTGAAGCCATCCAGCCGTGTTGCGTCCCACTCACAAAAAAGCGACTTGGGAAATGGAGCTCAGGGGCACTGCACTTCCCAAACCTGCAGAGTTCTAAACGATAACTATCGCCCCAAAATGTATTGAGGTCAGGCTACGAAGAGGCGTTGAACGCCAAGGCAGAACTGCAGGAAGCGGATGTCAACGGGTACATGGGAATGGCCCCGATAGCACATGAAAAGCGCCAGAACGTGGACAATGATGCGGTTGGCCAAAAAGGGCGTATGCGTTTTTTCCTGAATATATTCAGGAAAAAACGCATACGCCCTTTTTGGCCAACCAAGCAACCTGGGAGAGCAAATCAGCACTACAAAGAAATCTCTCGCCCCCCCCCCCCGGGGAAAAAGGGCCAGGCGAAAAAAGTCTAAAAACCAGAAAGCCAGGGCAGGCCACCGAGTCAAGGGAGCCTTGTTAATCTGATGGGCGGGATGTCAATGGCCAACAGCCAATCTTCACAAGTGTATCCTCTTTCCCAAAACATGTAAAACACAGAACCACAGAGCATAGGGCACTACCACACATGGGCGTTGACCTTGGGAAAATGAAAAAATCAACCAGACACAGGGACCCCAAAGTTGAGGGCTGCTGTCTTGACAAGAACCTCCACTCCGGTACACGTTTCATATCCCAGGAAAGAGCCAAGTGGACAAAGACAAGTGGACAAGTGGACAAAGACAAGTGGACAAGTGGACAAGTGGTGCTACGTAGGTCCAATGCAGTGTCACTCAGCCATGAAATCCACGTCATGAGGCTGGTAGCAGCATCCTGAGTGGATTTAGGTACGATCATCCTCAGTGAAATAAGTCCCACAAAGACAGAAACTTATGATATCACTTATCGAGGGAATGTAAAAATCGCTCCCCATGAACTGAATCCCCAAACAGAACAGAGTCACGCTTTTAGAAAACACACTTAGGCCTGCTTCAGGGGAAAGGTGAGGTGGGGTGACGCATAAAACTCGAGTTTGAAATGAGCACAGATACCCTTACGAAAACCGAATATGGAATGGACACGACCTAGTCTTTGCTCAATCAACTGGACTCACCAGACCCTGTTCATCGCACAAGTATCTATCCGACTAGTAAGCATCTTAAAAGCTAAGTCTTGATATCTCTGTGTAAGTGCATCAAGTGTGTGTAAAGCGGCCTAAAAACAGCAGGGAAAATCAGCTCAGACCCATTCTGAGGATACATTTCTAACACAAAGAAGAAACAAGCAGGGCAAAACAGAGAGAAATTCTTCCAAAATGCGTTCAGGGCCTGGCATGCAACCAGCATTGACCACATCTACAGCCCCAGCGGCAGAAGACATAAGGCTGGACACTCTTGGGGCTGAGACGATTGGTGAGGTTGGGAAAGCAAATGCAGACCCTTGAAAGGAATCCTGCGTGCTCCCCATTCCATGGGTCCCAACTCTCCAGGTTCAACGCAATCTTCCGACAGCGAAAGCACTCATTGGAAACCCAGCGGATGCTAAACCGTGGGATCGGGAAAGCTTTCTGAAACTCACCTCACTTTTCATCTCCTGGTGCTCGTGTTCTCCATTCAGGCCCCCTTACTAACAATCTCCCCACTTGGAGACTCGGCGCCTTTCCATGCCTCTTTCGTACCGTCTGCAATTTGTCCGCAGGATGAACTGCAAGAGGGGGAACCAATGAGAGACTCGCTGGAGGGGTTCGGTCGGGCACATGTCACTCTCATTTCCCATCGCGAAGAAGAATTCACCAAAGGCTCAGCCTGCCACCCCGGATCGACAATAGGGCGTGAAGCCATCCAGCCGTGTTGCGTCCCACTCACAAAAAAGCGACTTGGGAAATGGAGCTCAGGGGCACTGAACTTCCCAAACCTGCAGAGTTCTAAACGATAACTATCGCCCCAAAATATATTGAGGTCAGGCTACGAAGAGGCGTTGAACGCAAGGCAGAACTGCAGGAAACGGATGTCAACGGGTACATGGGAATGGCCCCGATAGAACATGAAAAGCGCCAGAACGTGGACAATGATGCGGTTGGCCAAAAAGGGCGTATGCGTTTTTTCCTGAATATATTCAGGAAAAAACGCATACGCCCTTTTTGGCCAACCAAGCAACCTGGGAGAGCAAATCAGCACTACAAAGAAATCTCTCGCCCCCCCCCCCCGGGGAAAAAGGGCCAGGCGAAAAAAGTCTAAAAACCAGAAAGGCAGGGCAGGCCACCGAGTCAAGGGAGCCTTGTTAAGCTGATGGGCGGGGTGTCAATGGCCAACAGCCAATCTTCACAAGTGTATCCTCTTTCCCAAAACATGTAAAACACAGAACCACAGAGCATAGGGCACTACCACACATGGGCCTTGACCTTGG
Organism: Kogia breviceps; assembly: GCF_026419965.1. Lineage (NCBI taxonomy): Eukaryota > Metazoa > Chordata > Mammalia > Artiodactyla > Physeteridae > Kogia > Kogia breviceps. The sequence goes on from NC_081310.1 coordinate 96,574,670, forward strand.
GAAAATGAAAAAATCAACCAGACACAGGGACCCCATAGTTGAGGGCTGCTGTCTTGACAAGAACCTCGACTCCGGTACACGTTTCATATCCCAGGAAAGAGCCAAGTGGACAAAGACAAGTGGACAAGTGGACAAAGACAAGTGGACAAGTGGACAAGTGGTGCTACGTAGGTCCAATGGAGTGTCACTCAGCCATGAAATCCACGTCATGAGGCTGGTAGCAGCATCCTGAGTGGATTTAGGTACGATCATCCTCAGTGAAATAAGTCCCACAAAGACAGAAACTTATGATATCACTTATCGAGGGAATGTAAAAATCGCTCCCCATGAACTGAATCCCCAAACAGAACAGAGTCACGCTTTTAGAAAACACACTTAGGCCTGCTTCAGGGGAAAGGTGAGGTGGGGTGACGCATAAAACTCGAGTTTGAAATGAGCACAGATACCCTTACGAAAACCGAATATGGAATGGACACGACCTACTCCTTGCTCAATCAACTGGACTCACCAGACCCTGTTCATCGCACAAGTATCTGTCCGACTAGTAAGCATCTTAAAAGCTAAGTCTTGATATCTCTGTGTAAGTGCATCAAGTGGGTGTAAAGCGGCCTAAAAACAGCAGGGAAAATCAGCTCAGACCCATTCTGAGGATACATTTCCAACACAAAGAAGAAACAAGCAGGGCAAAACAGAGAGAAATTCTTCCAAAATGCTTTCAGGGACTGGCATGCAACCAGCATTGACCACATCTACAGCCCCAGCGGCAGAAGACATAAGGCTGGACACTCTTGGGGCTGAGACGATTGGTGAGGTTGGGAAAGCAAATGCAGACCCTTGAAAGGAATCCTGCGTGCTCCCCATTCCATGGGTCCCAACTCTCCAGGTTCAACGCAATCTTCCGACAGCGAAAGCACTCATTGGAAACCCAGCGGATGCTACACCGTGGGATCGGGAAAGCTTTCTGAAACTCACCTCACTTTTCATCTCCTGGTGCTCGTGTTCTCCATTCAGGCCCCCTTACTAACAATCTCCCCACTTGGAGACTCGGCGCCTTTCCATGCCTCTTTCGTACCGTCTGCAATTTGTCCGCAGGATGAACTGCAAGAGGGGGAACCAATGAGAGACTCGCTGGAGGGGTTCGTTCGGGCACATGTCACTCTCATTTCCCATCGCGAAGAAGAATTCACCAAAGGCTCAGCCTGCCACCCCGGATCGACAATAGGGCGTGAAGCCATCCAGCCGTGTTGCGTCCCACTCACAAAAAAGCGACTTGGGAAATGGAGCTCAGGGGCACTGCACTTCCCCAACCTGCAGAGTTCTAAACGATAACTATCGCCCCTAAATGTATTGAGGTCAGGCTACGAAGAGGCGTTGAACGCAAGGCAGAACTGCAGGAAACGGATGTCAACGGCTACATCGGAATGGCCCCGATAGCACATGAAAAGCGCCAGAACGTGGACAATGATGCGGTTGGCCAAAAAGGGCGTATGCGTTTTTTCCTGAATATATTCAGGAAAAAACGCATACGCCCTTTTTGGCCAACCAAGCAACCTGGGAGAGCAAATCAGCACTACAAAGAAATCTCTCGGCCCCCCCCCCCCCGGGGCAAAAGGGCCAGGCGAAAAAAGTCTAAAAACCAGAAAGGCAGGGCAGGCCACCGAGTCAAGGGAGCCTTGTTAAGCTGATGGGCGGGATGTCAATGGCCAACAGCCAATCTTCACAAGTGTATCCTCTTTCCCAAACCATGTAAAACACAGAACCACAGAGCATAGGGCACTTCCACACATGGGCGTTGACCTTGGGAAAATGAAAAAATCAACCAGACAGAGGGACCCCAAAGTTGAGGGCTGCTGTCTTGACAAGAACCTCGACTCCGGTACACGTTTCATATCCCAGGAAAGAGCCAAGTGGACAAAGACAAGTGGACAAGTGGACAAAGACAAGTGGACAAGTGGACAAGTGGTGCTACGTAGGTCCAATGGAGTGTCACTCAGCCATGAAATCCATGTCATGAGGCTGGTAGCAGCATCCTGAGTGGATTTAGGTACGATCATCCTCAGTGAAATAAGTCCCACAAAGACAGAAACTTATGATATCACTTATCGAGGGAATGTAAAAATCGCTCCCCATGAACTGAATCCCCAAAAAGAACAAAGTCACGCTTTTAGAAAACACACTTAGGCCTGCTTCAGGGGAAAGGTGGGGTGGGGTGACGCATAAAACTCGAGTTTGAAATGAGCACAGATACCCTTCCGAAAACCGAATATGGAATGGACACGACCTACTCCTTGCTCAATCAACTGGACTCACCAGACCCTGTTCATCGCACAAGTATCTATCCGACTAGTAAGCATCTTAAAAGCTAAGTCTTGATATCTCTGTGTAAGTGCATCAAGTGTGTGTAAAGCGGCCTAAAAACAGCAGGGAAAATCAGCTCAGACCCATTCTGAGGATACATTTCCAACACAAAGAAGAAAGAAGCAGGGCAAAACAGAGAGAAATTCTTCCAAAATGCGTTCAGGGACTGGCATGCAACCAGCATTGACCACATCTACAGCCCCAGCGGCAGAAGACATAAGGCTGGACACTCTTGGGGCTGAGACGATTGGTGAGGTTGGGAAAGCAAATGCAGACCCTTGAAAGGAATCCTGCGTGCTCCCCATTCCATGGGTCCCAACTCTCCAGGTTCAACGCAATCTTCCGACAGCGAAAGCACTCATTGGAAACCCAGCGGATGCTACAAAGTGGGATCGGGAAAGCTTTCTGAAACTCACCTCACTTTTCATCTCCTGGTGCTCGTGTTCTCCATTCAGGCCCCCTTACTAACAATCTCCCCACTTGGAGACTCGGCGCCTTTCCATGCCTCTTTCGTACCGTCTGCAATTTGTCCGCAGGATGAACTGCAAGAGGGGGAACCAATGAGAGACTCGCTGGAGGTGTTTGGGCGGGCACATGTCACTCTCATTTCCCATCGCGAAGAAGAATTCACCAAAGGCTCAGCCTGCCACCCCGGATCGACAATAGGGCGTGAAGCCATCCAGCCGTGTTGCGTCCCACTCACAAAAAAGCGACTTGGGAAATGGAGCTCAGGGGCACTGCACTTCCCAAACCTGCAGAGTTCTAAACGATAACTATCGCCCCCAAATATATTGAGGTCAGGCTACGAAGAGGCGCTGAACGCAAGGCAGAACTGCAGGAAACGGATGTCAACGGGTACATGGGAATGGCCCCGATAGCACATGAAAAGCGCCAGAACGTGGACAATGTTGCGGTTGGCCAAAAAGGGCGTATGCGTTTTTTCCTGAATATATTCAGGAAAAAACGCATACGCCCTTTTTGGCCAACCAAGCAACCTGGGAGAGCAAATCAGCACTACAAAGAAATCTCTCGCCCCCCCCCCCCGCGGGGCAAAAGGGCCAGGCGATAAAAGTCTAAAAACCAGAAAGGCAGGGCAGGCCACCGAGTCAAGGGAGCCTTGTTAAGCTGATGGGCGGGATGTCAATGGCCAACAGCCAATCTTCACAAGTGTATCCTCTTTCCCAAAACATGTAAAACACAGAACCACAGAGCATAGGGCACTTCCACACATGGGCGTTGACCTTGGGAAAATGAAAAAATCAACCAGACACAGGGACCCGAAAGTTGAGGGCTGCTGTCTTGACAAGAACCTCGACTCCGGTACACGTTTCATATCCCAGGAGAGAGCCAAGTGGACAAAGACAAGTGGACAAGTGGACAAAGACAAGTGGACAAGTGGACCAGTGGTGCTACGTAGGTCCAATGGAGTGTCACTCAGCCATGAAATCCACGTCATGAGGCTGGTAGCAGCATCCTGAGTGGATTTAGGTACGATCATCCTCAGTGAAATAAGTCCCACAAAGACAGAAACTTATGATATCACTTATCGAGGGAATGTAAAAATCGCTCCCCATGAACTGAATCCCCAAACAGAACAGAGTCACGCTTTTAGAAAACACACTTAGGCCTGCTTCAGGGGAAAGGTGAGGTGGAGTGACGCATAAAACTCGAGTTTGAAATGAGCACAGATACCCTTCCGAAAACCGAATATGGAATGGACACGACCTACTCCTTGCTCAATCAACTGGACTCACCAGACCCTGTTCATCGCACAAGTATCTATCCGACTAGTAAGCATCTTAAAAGCTAAGTCTTGATATCTCTGTGTAAGTGCATCAAGTGTGTGTAAAGCGGCCTAAAAACAGCAGGGAAAATCAGCTCAGACCCATTCTGAGGATACATTTCCAACACAAAGAAGAAACAAGCAGGGCAAAACAGAGAGAAATTCTTCCAAAATGCGTTCAGGGACTGGCATGCAACCAGCATTGACCACATCTACAGCCCCAGCGGCAGAAGACATAAGGCTGGACACTCTTGGGGCTGAGACGATTGGTGAGGTTGGGAAAGCAAATGCAGACCCTTGAAAGGAATCCTGCGTGCTCCCCATTCCATGGGTCCCAACTCTCCAGGTTCAACGCAATCTTCCGACATCGAAAGCACTCATTGGAAACCCAGCGGATGCTACACCGTGGGATCGGGAAAGCTTTCTGAAACTCACCTCACTTTTCATCTCCTGGTGCTCGTGTTCTCCATTCAGGCCCCCTTACTAACAATCTCCCCACTTGGAGACTCGGCGCCTTTCCATGCCTCTTTCGTACCGTCTGCAATTTGTCCGTAGGATGAACTGCAAGAGGGGGAACCAATGAGAGACTCGCTGGAGGGGTTTGGTCGGGCACATGTCACTCTCATTTCCCATCGCGAAGAAGAATTCACCAAAGGCTCAGCCTGCCACCCCGGATCGACAATAGGGCGTGAAGCCATCCAGCCGTGGTGCGTCCCACTCACAAAAAAGCGACTTGGGAAATGGAGCTCAGGGGCACTGCACTTCCCAAACCTGCAGAGTTCTAAACGATAACTATCGCCCCTAAATGTATTGAGGTCAGGCTACGAAGAGGCGTTGAACGCAAGGCAGAACTGCAGGAAACGGATGTCAACGGGTACATGGGAATGGCCCCGATAGAACATGAAAAGCGCCAGAACGTGGACAATGATGCTGTTGGCCAAAAAGGGCGTATGCGTTTTTTCCTGAATATTCAGGAAAAAACGCATACGCCCTTTTTGGCCAACCAAGCAACCTGGGAGAGCAAATCAGCACTACAAAGAAATCTCTCGCCCCCCCCCCCCGGAGCAAAAGGGCCAGGCGAAAAAAGTCTAAAAACCAGAAAGGCAGGACAGGCCACCGAGTCAAGGGAGCCTTGTTAAGCTGATGGGCGGGATGTCAATGGCCAACAGCCAATCTTCACAAGTGTATCCTCTTTCCCAAAACATGTAAAACACAGAACCACAGAGCATAGGGCACTTCCACACATGGGCGTTGACCTTGGGAAAATGAAAAAATCAACCAGACACAGGGACCCCAAAGTTGAGGGCTGCTGTCTTGACAAGAACCTCCACTCCGGTACACGTTTCATATCCCAGGAGAGAGCCAAGTGGACAAAGACAAGTGGACAAGTGGACAAAGACAAGTGGACAAGTGGACCAGTGGTGCTACGTAGGTCCAATGGAGTGTCACTCAGCCATGAAATCCACGTCATGAGGCTGGTAGCAGCATCCTGAGTGGATTTAGGTACGATCATCCTCAGTGAAATAAGTCCCACAAAGACAGAAACTTATGATATCACTTATCGAGGGAATGTAAAAATCGCTCCCGATGAACTGAATCCCCAAACAGAACAGAGTCACGCTTTTAGAAAACACACTTAGGCCTGCTTCAGGGGAAAGGTGAGGTGGGGTGACGCATAAAACTCGAGTTTGAAATGAGCACAGATACCCTTCCGAAAACCGAATATGGAATGGACACGACCTACTCCTTGCTCAATCAACTGGACTCACCAGACCCTGTTCATCGCACAAGTATCTATCCGACTAGTAAGCATCTTAAAAGCTAAGTCTTGATATCTCTGTGTAAGTGCATCAAGTGTGTGTAAAGCGGCCTAAAAACAGCAGGGAAAATCAGCTCAGACACATTCTGAGGATACATTTCTAACACAAAGAAGAAACAAGCAGGGCAAAACAGAGAGAAATTCTTCCAAAATGCGTTCAGGGACTGGCATGCAACCAGCATTGACCACATCTACAGCCCCAGCGGCAGAAGACATAAGGCTGGACACTCTTGGGGCTGAGACGATTGGTGAGGTTGGGAAAGCAAATGCAGACCCTTGAAAGGAATCCTGCGTGCTCCCCATTCCATGGGTCCCAACTCTCCAGGTTCAACGCAATATTCCGACAACGAAAGCACTCATTGGAAACCCAGCGGATGCTACACCGTGGGATCGGGAAAGCTTTCTGAAACTCACCTCACTTTTCATCTCCTGGTGCTCGTGTTCTCCATTCAGGCCCCCTTACTAACAATCTCCCCACTTGGAGACGCAGCGCCTTTCCATGCCTCTTTCGTACCGTCTGCAATTTGTCCGCAGGATGAACTGCAAGAGGGGGAACCAATGAGAGACTCGCTGGAGGGGTTTGGTCGGGCACATGTCACTCTCATTTCCCATCGCGAAGAAGAATTCACCAAAGGCTCAGCCTGCCACCCCGGATCGACAATAGGGCGTGAAGCCATCCAGCCGTGTTGCGTCCCACTCACAAAAAAGCGACTTGGGAAATGGAGCTCAGGGGCACTGCACTTCCCAAACCTGCAGAGTTCTAAACGATAACTATCGCCCCTAAATGTATTGAGGTCAGGCTACGAAGAGGCGTTGAACGCAAGGCAGAACTGCAGGAAACGGATGTCAACGGGTACATGGGAATGGCCCCGATAGAACATGAAAAGCGCCAGAACGTGGACAATGATGCGGTTGGCCAAAAAGGGCGTATGCGTTTTTTCCTGAATATATTCAGGAAAAAACGCATACGCCCTTTTTGGCCAACCAAGCAACCTGGGAGAGCAAATCAGCACTACAAAGAAATCTCTCGCCCCCCCCCCGGAGCAAAAGGGCCAGGCGAAAAAAGTCTAAATACCAGAAAGGCAGGGCAGGCCACCGAGTCAAGGGAGCCTTGTTAAGCTGATGGGCGGGATGTCAATGGCCAACAGCCAATCTTCACAAGTGTATCCTCTTTCCCAAAACATGTAAAACACAGAACCACAGAGCATAGGGCACTTCCACACATGGGCGTTCACCTTGGGAAAATGAAAAAATCAAGCAGACACAGGGACCCCAAAGTTGAGGGCTGCTGTCTTGACAACAACCTCGACTCCGGTACACGTTTCATATCCCAGGAAAGAGCCAAGTGGACAAAGACAAGTGGACAAGTGGACAAAGACAAGTGGACAAGTGGACAAGTGGTGCTACGTAGGTCCAATGGAGTGTCACTCAGCCATGAAATCCACGTCATGAGGCTGGTAGCAGCATCCTGAGTGGATTTAGGTACGATCATCCTCAGTGAAATAAGTCCCACAAAGACAGAAACTTATGATATCACTTATCGAGGGAATGTAAAAATCGCTCCCCATGAACTGAATCCCCAAACAGAACAGAGTCACGCTTTTAGAAAACACACTTAGGCCTGCTTCAGGGGAAAGGTGAGGTGGGGTGACGCATAAAACTCGAGTTTGAAATGAGCACAGATACCCTTCCGAAAACCGAATATGGAATGGACACGACCTACTCCTTGCTCAATCAACTGGACTCACCAGACCCTGTTCATCGCACAAGTATCTATCCGACTAGTAAGCATCTTAAAAGCTAAGTCTTGATATCTCTGTGTAAGTGCATCAAGTGTGTGTAAAGCGGCCTAAAAACAGCAGGGAAAATCAGCTAAGACCCATTCTGAGGATACATTTCCAATACAAAGAAGAAACAAGCAGGGCAAAACAGAGAGAAATTCTTCCAAAATGCGTTCAGGGACTGGCATGCAACCAGCATTGACCACATCTACAGCCCCAGCGGCAGAAGACATAAGGCTGGACCCTCTTGGGGCTGAGACGATTGGTGAGGTTGGGAAAGCAAATGCAGACCCTTGAAAGGAATCCTGCGTGCTCCCCATTCCATGGGTCCCAACTCTCCAGGTTCAACGCAATCTTCCGACAGCGAAAGCACTCATTGGAAACCCAGCGGATGCTACACCGTGGGATCGGGAAAGCTTTCTGAAACTCACCTCACTTTTCATCTCCTGGTGCTCGTGTTCTCCATTCAGGCCCCCTTACTAACAATCTCCCCACTTGGAGACTCAGCGCCTTTCCATGCCTCTTTCGTACTGTCTGCAATTTGTCCCCAGGATGAACTGCAAGAGGGGGAACCAATGAGAGACTCGCTGGAGGTGTTTGGTCGGGCACATGTCACTATCATTTCCCATCGTGAAGAAGAATTCACCAAAGGCTCAGCCTGCCACCCCGGATCGACAATAGGGCGTGAAGCCATCCAGCCGTGTGGCGTCCCACTCACAAAAAAGCGACTTGGGAAATGGAGCTCAGGGGCACTGCACTTCCCAAACCTGCAGAGTTCTAAACGATAACTATCGCCCCAAAATGTATTGAGGTCAGGCTACGAAGAGGCGTTGAACGCAAGGCAGAACTGCAGGAAACGGATGTCAATGGGTACATGGGAATGGCCCCGATAGAACATGAAAAGCGCCAGAACGTGTACAATGATGCGGTTGGCCAAAAAGGGCGTATGCGTTTTTTCCTGAATATATTCAGGAAAAAACGCATACGCCCTTTTTGGCCAACCAAGCAACCTGGGAGAGCAAATCAGCACTACAAAGAAATCTATCGCCCCCCCACGGGGCAAAAGGGCCAGGCGAAAAAAGTCTAAAAACCAGAAAGGCAGGGCAGGCCACCAAGTCAAGGGAGCCTTGTTAAGCTGATGGGCGGGATGTCAATGGCCAACAGCCAATCTTCACAAGTGTATCCTCTTTCCCAAAACATGTAAAACACAGAACCACAGAGCATAGGGCACTTCCACACATGGGCGTTGACCTTGGGAAAATGAAAAAATCAACCAGACACAGGGACCCGAAAGTTGAGGGCTGCTGTCTTGACAAGAACCTCGACTCCGGTACACGTTTCATATCCCAGGAGAGAGCCAAGTGGACAAAGACAAGTGGACAAGTGGACAAAGACAAGTGGACAAGTGGACCAGTGGTGCTACGTAGGTCCAATGGAGTGTCACTCAGCCATGAAATCCACGTCATGAGGCTGGTAGCAGCATCCTGAGTGGATTTAGGTACGATCATCCTCAGTGAAATAAGTCCCACAAAGACAGAAACTTATGATATCACTTATCGAGGGAATGTAAAAATCGCTCCCCATGAACTGAATCCCCAAACAGAACAGAGTCACGCTTTTAGAAAACACACTTAGGCCTGCTTCAGGGGAAAGGTGAGGTGGGGTGACGCATAAAACTCGAGTTTGAAATGAGCACAGATACCCTTCCGAAAACCGAATATGGAATGGACACGACCTACTCCTTGCTCAATCAACTGGACTCACCAGACCCTGTTCATCGCACAAGTATCTATCCGACTAGTAAGCATCTTAAAAGCTAAGTCTTGATATCTCTGTGTAAGTGCATCAAGTGTGTGTAAAGCGGCCTAAAAACAGCAGGGAAAATCAGCTCAGACCCATTCTGAGGATACATTTCCAACACAAAGAAGAAACAAGCAGGGCAAAACAGAGAGAAATTCTTCCAAAATGCGTTCAGGGACTGGCATGCAACCAGCATTGACCACATCTACAGCCCCAGCGGCAGAAGACATAAGGCTGGACACTCTTGGGGCTGAGACGATTGGTGAGGTTGGGAAAGCAAATGCAGACCCTTGAAAGGAATCCTGCGTGCTCCCCATTCCATGGGTCCCAACTCTCCAGGTTCAACGCAATCTTCCGACAACGAAAGCACTCATTGGAAACCCAGCGGATGCTACACCGTGGGATCGGGAAAGCTTTCTGAAACTCACCTCACTTTTCATCTCCTGGTGCTCGTGTTCTCCATTCAGGCCCCCTTACTAACAATCTCCCCACTTGGAGACTCGGCGCCTTTCCATGCCTCTTTCGTACCGTCTGCAATTTGTCCGTAGGATGAACTGCAAGAGGGGGAACCAATGAGAGACTCGCTGGAGGGGTTTGGTCGGGCACATGTCACTCTCATTTCCCATCGCGAAGAAGAATTCACCAAAGGCTCAGCCTGCCACCCCGGATCGACAATAGGGCGTGAAGCCATCCAGCCGTGGTGCGTCCCACTCACAAAAAAGCGACTTGGGAAATGGAGCTCAGGGGCACTGCACTTCCCAAACCTGCAGAGTTCTAAACGATAACTATCGCCCCTAAATGTATTGAGGTCAGGCTACGAAGAGGCGTTGAACGCAAGGCAGAACTGCAGGAAACGGATGTCAACGGGTACATGGGAATGGCCCCGATAGAACATGAAAAGCGCCAGAACGTGGACAATGATGCTGTTGGCCAAAAAGGGCGTATGCGTTTTTTCCTGAATATATTCAGGAAAAAACGCATACGCCCTTTTTGGCCAACCAAGCAACCTGGGAGAGCAAATCAGCACTACAAAGAAATCTCTCGCCCCCCCCCCCCGGGGAAAAAGGGCCAGGCGAAAAAAGTCTAAAAACCAGAAAGGCAGGGCAGGCCACCGAGTCAAGGGAGCCTTGTTAAGCTGATGGGCGGGATGTCAATGGCCAACAGCCAATCTTCACAAGTGTATCCTCTTTCCCAAAACATGTAAAACACAGAACCACAGAGCATAGGGCACTTCCACACATGGGCGTTGACCTTGGGAAAATGAAAAAATCAACCAGACACAGGGACCCCAAAGTTGAGGGCTGCTGTCTTGACAAGAACCTCCACTCCGGTACACGTTTCATATCCCAGGAGAGAGCCAAGTGGACAAAGACAAGTGGACAAGTGGACAAAGACAAGTGGACAAGTGGACCAGTGGTGCTACGTAGGTCCAATGGAGTGTCACTCAGCCATGAAATCCACGTCATGAGGCTGGTAGCAGCATCCTGAGTGGATTTAGGTACGATCATCCTCAGTGAAATAAGTCCCACAAAGACAGAAACTTATGATATCACTTATCGAGGGAATGTAAAAATCGCTCCCCATGAACTGAATCCCCAAACAGAACAGAGTCACGCTTTTAGAAAACACACTTAGGCCTGCTTCAGGGGAAAGGTGAGGTGGGGTGACGCATAAAACTCGAGTTTGAAATGAGCACAGATACCCTTCCGAAAACCGAATATGGAATGGACACGACCTACTCCTTGCTCAATCAACTGGACTCACCAGACCCTGTTCATCGCACAAGTATCTATCCGACTAGTAAGCATCTTAAAAGCTAAGTCTTGATATCTCTGTGTAAGTGCATCAAGTGTGTGTAAAGCGGCCTAAAAACAGCAGGGAAAATCAGCTCAGACCCATTCTGAGGATACATTTCTAACACAAAGAAGAAACAAGCAGGGCAAAACAGAGAGAAATTCTTCCAAAATGCGTTCAGGGACTGGCATGCAACCAGGATTGACCACATCTACAGCCCCAGCGGCAGAAGACATAAGGCTGGACACTCTTGGGGCTGAGACGATTGGTGAGGTTGGGAAAGCAAATGCAGACCCTTGAAAGGAATCCTGCGTGCTCCCCATTCCATGGGTCCCAACTCTCCAGGTTCAACGCAATCTTCCGACAGCGAAAGCACTCCTTGGAAACCCAGCGGATGCTACACCGTGGGATCGGGAAAGCTTTCTGAAACTCACCTCACTTTTCATCTCCTGGTGCTCGTGTTCTCCATTCAGGCCCCCTTACTAAAAATCTCCCCACTTGGAGACGCAGCGCCTTTCCATGCCTCTTTCGTACCGTCTGCAATTTGTCCGCAGGATGAACTGCAAGAGGGGGAACCAATGAGAGACTCGCTGGAGGGGTTTGGTCGGGCACATGTCACTCTCATTTCCCATCGCGAAGAAGAATTCACCAAAGGCTCAGCCTGCCACCCCGGATCGACAATAGGGCGTGAAGCCATCCAGCCGTGTTGCGTCCCACTCACAAAAAAGCGACTTGGGAAATGGAGCTCAGGGGCACTGCACTTCCCAAACCTGCAGAGTTCTAAACGATAACTATCGCCCCAAAATATATTGAGGTCAGGCTACGAAGAGGCGCTGAACGCAAGGCAGAACTGCAGGAAACGGATGTCAAAGGGTACATGGGAATGGCCCCGATAGCACATGAAAAGCGCCAGAACGTGGACAATGATGCGGTTGGCCAAAAAGGGCGTATGCGTTTTTTCCTAAACGCATACGCCCTTTTTGGCCAACCAAGCAACCTGGGAGAGCAAATCAGCACTACAAAGAAATCTCTCGCCCCCCCGCCCCCGGGGCAAAAGGGCCAGGCGAAAAAAGTCTAAAAACCAGAAAGGCAGGGCAGGCCACCGAGTCAAGGGAGCCTTGTTAAGCTGATGGGCGGGATGTCAATGGCCAACAGCCAATCTTCACAAGTGTATCCTCTTTCCCAAAACATGTAAAACACAGAACCACAGAGCATAGGGCACTTCCACACATGGGCGTTGACCTTGGGAAAATGAAAAAATCAACCAGACAAAGGGACCCCAAAGTTGAGGGCTGCTGTCTTGACAAGAACCTCGACTCCGGTACACGTTTCATATCCCAGGAAAGAGCCAAGTGGACAAAGACAAGTGGACAAGTGGACAAAGACATGTGGACAAGTGGACAAGTGGTGCTATGTAGGTCCAAGGGAGTGTCACTCAGCCATGAAATCCACGTCATGAGGCTGGTAGCAGCATCCTGAGTGGATTTAGGTACGATCATCCTCAGTGAAATAAGTCCCACAAAGACAGAAACTTATGATATCACTTATCGAGGGAATGTAAAACTCGCTCCCCATGAACTGAATCCCCAAACAGAACAGAGTCACGCTTTTAGAAAACACACTTAGGCCTGCTTCAGGGGAAAGGTGAGGTGGGGTGACGCATAAAACTCGAGTTTGAAATCAGCACAGATACCCTTCCTAAAACTGAATATGGAATGGACACGACCTACTCCTTGCTCAATCAACTGGACTCACCAGACCCTGTTCATCGCACAAGTATCTATCCGACTAGTAAGCATCTTAAAAGCTAAGTCTTGATATCTCTGTGTAAGTGCATCAAGTGTGTGTAAAGCGGCCTAAAAACAGCAGGGAAAATCAGCTCAGACCCATTCTGAGGATACATTTCCAACACAAAGAAGAAACAAGCAGGGCAAAACAGAGAGAAATTCTTCCAAAATGCGTTCAGGGACTGGCATGCAACCAGCATTGACCACATCTACAGCCCCAGCGGCAGAGGACATAAGGCTGGACACTCTTGGGGCTGAGACGATTGGTGAGGTTGGGAAAGCAAATGCAGACCCTTGAAAGGAATCCTGCGTGCTCCCCATTCCATGGGTCCCAACTCTCCAGGTTCAACGCAATCTTCCGACAGCGAAAGCACTCATTGGAAACCCAGCGGATGCTACAAAGTGGGATCGGGAAAGCTTTCTGAAACTCACCTCACTTTTCATCTCCTGGTGCTCGTGTTCTCCATTCAGACCCCCTTACTAACAATCTCCCCACTTGGAGACGCAGCGCCTTTCCATGCCTCTTTCGTACCGTCTGCAATTTGTCCGCAGGATGAACTGCAAGAGGGGGAACCAATGAGAGACTCGCTGGAGGGGTTTGGTCGGGCACATGTCACTCTCATTTCCCATCGCGAAGAAGAATTCACCAAAGGCTCAGCCTGCCACCCCGGATCGACAATAGGGCGTGAAGCCATCCAGCCGTGTTGCGTCCCACTCACAAAAAAGCGACTTGGGAAATGGAGCTCAGGGGCACTGCACTTCCCAAACCTGCAGAGTTCTAAACGATAACTATCGCCCCTAAATGTATTGAGGTCAGGCTACGAAGAGGCGTTGAACGAAAGGCAGAACTGCAGGAAACGGATGTCAACGGGTACATGGGAATGGCCCCGATAGAACATGAAAAGCGCCAGAACGTGGACAATGATGCGGTTGGCCAAAAAGGGCGTATGCGTTTTTTCCTGAATATATTCAGGAAAAAACGCATACGCCCTTTTTGGCCAACCAAGCAACCTGGGAGAGCAAATCAGCACTACAAAGAAATCTCTCGCCCCCCCCCCGGAGCAAAAGGGCCAGGCGAAAAAAGTCTAAAAACCAGAAAGGCAGGGCAGGCCACCGAGTCAAGGGAGCCTTGTTAAGCTGATGGGCGGGATGTCAATGGCCAACAGCCAATATTCACAAGTGTATCCTCTTTCCCAAAACATGTAAAACACAGAACCAAAGAGCATAGGGCACTTCCACACATGGGCGTTGACCTTGGGAAAATGAAAAAATCAACCAGACACAGGGACCCGAAAGTTGAGGGCTGCTGTCTTGACAAGAACCTCGACTCCGGTACACGTTTCATATCCCAGGAGAGAGCCAAGTGGACAAAGACAAGTGGACAAGTGGACAAAGACAAGTGGACAAGTGGACCAGTGGTGCTACGTAGGTCCAATGGAGTGTCACTCAGCCATGAAATCCACGTCATGAGGCTGGTAGCAGCATCCTGAGTGGATTTAGGTACGATCATCCTCAGTGAAATAAGTCCCACAAAGACAGAAACTTATGATATCACTTATCGAGGGAATGTAAAAATCGCTCCCCATGAACTGAATCCCCAAACAGAACAGAGTCACGCTTTTAGAAAACACACTTAGGCCTGCTTCAGGGGAAAGGTGAGGTGGGGTGACGCATAAAACTCGAGTTTGAAATGAGCACAGATACCCTTCCGAAAACCGAATATGGAATGGACACGACCTACTCCTTGCTCAATCAACTGGACTCACCAGACCCTGTTCATCGCACAAGTATCCATCCGACTAGTAAGCATCTTAAAAGCTAAGTCTTGATATCTCTGTTTAAGTGCATCAAGTGTGTGTAAAGCGGCCTAAAAACAGCAGGGAAAATCAGCTCAGACCCATTCTGAGGATACATTTCCAACACAAAGAAGAAACAAGCAGGGCAAAACAGAGAGAAATTCTTCCAAAATGCGTTCAGGGACTGGCATGCAACCAGCATTGACCACATCTACAGCCCCAGCGGCAGAAGACATAAGGCTGGACACTCTTGGGGCTGAGACGATTGGTGAGGTTGGGAAAGCAAATGCAGACCCTTGAAAGGAATCCTGCGTGCTCCCCATTCCATGGGTCCCAACTCTCCAGGTTCAACGCAATCTTCCGACAGCGAAAGCACTCTTTGGAAACCCAGCGGATGCTACACCGTGGGATCGGAAAAGCTTTCTGAAACTCACCTCACTTTTCATCTCCTGGTGCTCGTGTTCTCCATTCAGGCCCCCTTACTAACAATCTCCCCACTTGGAGACTCGGCGCCTTTCCATGCCTCTTTCGTACCGTCTGCAATTTGTCCGCAGGATGAACTGCAAGAGGGGGAACCAATTAGAGACTCGATGGAGGGGTTTGGTCGGGCACATGTCACTCTCATTTCCCATCGCGATAAGAATTCACCAAAGGCTCAGCCTGCCACCCCGGATCGACAATAGGGCGTGAAGCCATCCAGCCGTGTTGCGTCCCACTCACAAAAAAGCGACTTGGGAAATGGAGCTCAGGGGCACTGCACTTCCCAAACCTGCAGAGTTCTAAACGATAACTATCGCCCCAAAATATATTGAGGTCAGGCTACGAAGAGGCGTTGAACGCAAGGCAGAACTGCAGGAAACGGATGTCAACGGGTACATGGGAATGGCCCCGATAGCACATGAAAAGCGCCAGAACGTGGACAATGATGCGGTTGGCCAAAAAGGGCGTATGCGTTTTTTCCTGAATATATTCAGGAAAAAACGCATACGCCCTTTTTGGCCAACCAAGCAACCTGGGAGAGCAAATCAGCACTACAAAGAAATCTCTCCCCCCCCCCCACCCCGGGGCAAAAGGGCCAGGCGAAAAAAGTCTAAAAACCAGAAAGGCAGGGCAGGCCACCGAGTCAAGGGAGCCTTGTTAAGCTGATGGGCGGGATGTCAATGGCCAACAGCCAATCTTCACAAGTGTATCCTCTTTCCCAAAACATGTAAAACACAGAACCACAGAGCATAGGGCACTTCCACACATGGGCGTTCACCTTGGGAAAATGAAAAAATCAAGCAGACACAGGGACCCCAAAGTTGAGGGCTGCTGTCTTGACAAGAACCTCGACTCCGGTACACGTTTCATATCCCAGGAAAGAGCCAAGTGGACAAAGACAAGTGGACAAGTGGACAAAGACAAGTGGACAAGTGGACAAGTGGTGCTACGTAGGTCCAATGGAGTGTCACTCAGCCATGAAATCCACGTCATGAGGCTGGTAGCAGCATCCTGAGTGGATTTAGGTACGATCATCCTCAGTGAAATAAGTCCCACAAAGACAGAAACTTATGATATCACTTATCGAGGGAATGTAAAAATCGCTCCCCATGAACTGAATCCCCAAACAGAACAGTGTCACGCTTTTAGAAAACACACTTAGGCCTGCTTCAGGGGAAAGGTGAGGTGGGGTGACGCATAAAACTCGAGTTTTAAATGAGCACAGATACCCTTCCGAAAACCGAATATGGAATGGACACGACCTACTCTTTGCTCAATCAACTGAACTCACCAGACCCTGTTCATCGCACAAGTATCTATCCGACTAGTAAGCATCTTAAAAGCTAAGTCTTGATATCTCTGTGTAAGTGCATCAAGTGTGTGTAAAGCGGCCTAAAAACAGCAGGGAAAATCAGCTCAGACCCATTCTGAGGATACATTTCCAACATAAAGAAGAAACAAGCAGGGCAAAACAGAGAGAAATTCTTCCAAAATGCGTTCAGGGACTGGCATGCAACCAGGATTGACCACATCTACAGCCCCAGCGGCAGAAGACATAAGGCTGGACACTCTTGGGGCTGAGACGATTGGTGAGGTTGGGAAAGCAAATGCAGACCCTTGAAAGGAATCCTGCGTGCTCCCCATTCCATGGGTCCCAACTCTCCAGGTTCAACGCAATCTTCCGACAGCGAAAGCACTCTTTGGAAACCCAGCGGATGCTACACCGTGGGATCGGGAAAGCTTTCTGAAACTCACCTCACTTTTCATCTCCTGGTGCTCGTGTTCTCCATTCAGGCCCCCTTACTAAAAATCTCCCCACTTGGAGACGCAGCGCCTTTCCATGCCTCTTTCGTACCGTCTGCAATTTGTCCGCAGGATGAACTGCAAGAGGGGGAACCAATGAGAGACTCGCTGGAGGGGTTTGGTCGGGCACATGTCACTCTCATTTCCCATCGCGAAGAAGAATTCACCAAAGGCTCAGCCTGCCACCCCGGATCGACAATAGGGCGTGAAGCCATCCAGCCGTGGTGCGTCCCACTCACAAAAAAGCGACTTGGGAAATGGAGCTCAGGGGCACTGCACTTCCCAAACCTGCAGAGTTCTAAACGATAACTATCGCCCCAAAATATATTGAGGTCAGGCTACGAAGAGGCGTTGAACGCAAGGCAGAACTGCAGGAAACGGATGTCAACGGGTACATGGGAATGGCCCCGATAGCACATGAAAAGCGCCAGAACGTGGACAATGATGCGGTTGGCCAAAAAGGGCGTATGCGTTTTTTCCTAAACGCATACGCCCTTTTTGGCCAACCAAGCAACCTGGGAGAGCAAATCAGCACTACAAAGAAATCTCTCGCCCCCCCGCCCCCGGGGCAAAAGGGCCAGGCGAAAAAAGTCTAAAAACCAGAAAGGCAGGGCAGGCCACCGAGTCAAGGGAGCCTTGTTAAGCTGATGGGCGGGATGTCAATGGCCAACAGCCAATCTTCACAAGTGTATCCTCTTTCCCAAAACATGTAAAACACAGAACCACAGAGCATAGGGCACTTCCACACATGGGCGTTGACCTTTGGAAAATGAAAAAATCAACCAGACAAAGGGACCCCAAAGTTGAGGGCTGCTGTCTTGACAAGAACCTCGACTGCGGTACACGTTTCATATCCCAGGAAAGAGCCAAGTGGACAAAGACAAGTGGACAAGTGGACAAAGACATGTGGACAAGTGGACAAGTGGTGCTATGTAGGTCCAAGGGAGTGTCACTCAGCCATGAAATCCACGTCATGAGGCTGGTAGCAGCATCCTGAGTGGATTTAGGTACGATCATCCTCAGTGAAATAAGTCCCACAAAGACAGAAACTTATGATATCACTTATCGAGGGAATGTAAAACTCGCTCCCCATGAACTGAATCCCCAAACAGAACAGAGTCACGCTTTTAGAAAACACACTTAGGCCTGCTTCAGGGGAAAGGTGAGGTGGGGTGACGCATAAAACTCGAGTTTGAAATCAGCACAGATACCCTTCCGAAAACTGAATATGGAATGGACACGACCTACTCCTTGCTCAATCAACTGGACTCACCAGACCCTGTTCATCGCACAAGTATCTATCCGACTAGTAAGCATCTTAAAAGCTAAGTCTTGATATCTCTGTGTAAGTGCATCAAGTGTGTGTAAAGCGGCCTAAAAACAGCAGGAAAAAACAGCTCAGACCCATTCTGAGGATACATTTCCAACACAAAGAAGAAACAAGCAGGGCAAAACAGAGAGAAATTCTTCCAAAATGCGTTCAGGGACTGGCATGCAACGAGCATTGACCACATCTACAGCCCCAGCGGCAGAAGACATAAGGCTGGACACTCTTGGGGCTGAGACGATTGGAGAGGTTGCGAAAGCAAATGCAGACCCTTGAAAGGAATCCTGCGTGCTCCCCATTCCATGGGTCCCAACTCTCCAGGTTCAACGCAATCTTCCGACAGCGAAAGCACTCCTTGGAAACCCAGCGGATGCTACAACGTGGGATCGGGAAAGCTTTCTGAAACTCACCTCACTTTTCATGTCCTGGTGCTCGTGTTCTCCATTCAGGCCCCCTTACTAACAATCTCCCCACTTGGAGACTCAGCGCCTTTCCATGCCTCTTTCGTACCGTCTGCAATTTGTCCGCAGGATGAACTGCAAGAGGGGGAACCAATGAGAGACTCGCTGGAGGTGTTTGGGCGGGCACATGTCACTCTCATTTCCCATCGTGAAGAAGAATTCACCAAAGGCTCAGCCTGCCACCCCGGATCGACAATAGGGCGTGAAGCCATCCAGCCGTGGTGCGTCCCACTCACAAAAAAGCGACTTGGGAAATGGAGCTCAGGGGCACTGCACTTCCCAAACCTGCAGAGTTCTAAACGATAACTATCGCCCCAAAATGTATTGAGGTCAGGCTACGAAGAGGCGTTGAACGCAAGGCAGAACTGCAGGAAACGTATGTCAACGGGTACATGGGAATGGCCCCGATAGCACATGAAAAGCGCCAGAACGTGGACAATGATGCGGTTGGCCAAAAAGGGCGTATGCGTTTTTTCCTGAATATATTCAGGAAAAATTGCATACGCCCTTTTTGGCCAACCAAGCAACCTGGGAGAGCAAATCAGCACTACAAAGAAATCTCTCGCCCCCCCACGGGGCAAAAGGGCCAGGCGAAAAAAGTCTAAAAACCAGAAAGGCAGGGCAGGCCACCAAGTCAAGGGAGCCTTGTTAAGCTGATGGGCGGGATGTCAATGGCCAACAGCCAATCTTCACAAGTGTATCCTCTTTCCCAAAACATGTAAAACACAGAACCACAGAGCATAGGGCACTTCCACACATGGGCGTTGACCTTGGGAAAATGAAAAAATCAACCAGACACAGGGACCCCAAAGTTGAGGGCTGCTATCTTGACAAGAAGCTCGACTCCGGTACACGTTTCATATCCCAGGAAAGAGCCAAGTGGACAAAGACAAGTGGACTAGTGGACAAAGACAAGTGGACAAGTGGACAAGTGGTGCTACGTAGGTCCAATGGAGTGTCACTCAGCCATGAAATCCACGTCATGAGGCTGGTAGCAGCATCCTGAGTGGATTTAGGTACGATCATCCTCAGTGAAATAAGTCCCACAAAGACAGAAACTTATGATATCACTTATCGAGGGAATGTAAAACTCGCTCCCCATGAACTGAATCCCCAAACAGAACAGAGTCACGCTTTTAGAAAACACACTTAGGCCTGCTTCAGGGGAAAGGTGAGGTGGGGTGACGCATAAAACTCGAGTTTGAAATGAGCACAGATACCCTTCCGAAAACCGAATATGGAATGGACACGACCTACTCCTTGCTCAATCAACTGGACTCACCAGACCCTGTTCATCGCACAAGTATCTATCCGACTAGTAAGCATCTTAAAAGCTAACTCTTGATATCTCTGTGTAAGTGCATCAAGTGTGTGTAAAGCGGCCTAAAAACAGCAGGGAAAATCAGCTCAGACCCATTCTGAGGATACATTTCCAACACAAAGAAGAAACAAGCAGGGCAAAACAGAGAGAAATTCTTCCAAAATGCGTTCAGGGACTGGCATGCAACCAGGATTGACCACATCTACAGCCCCAGCGGCAGAAGACATAAGGCTGGACACTCTTGGGGCTGAGACGATTGGTGAGGTTGGGAAAGCAAATGCAGACCCTTGAAAGGAATCCTGCGTGCTCCCCATTCCATGGGTCCCAACTCTCCAGGTTCAACGCAATCTTCCGACAGCGAAAGCACTCTTTGGAAACCCAGCGGATGCTACACCGTGGGATCGGGAAAGCTTTCTGAAACTCACCTCACTTTTCATCTCCTGGTGCTCGTGTTCTCCATTCAGGCCCCCTTACTAACAATCTCCCCACTTGGAGACTCGGCGCCTTTCCATGCCTCTTTCGTACCGTCTGCAATTTGTCCGCAGGATGAACTGCAAGAGGGGGAACCAATGAGAGACTCGCTGGAGGGGTTTGGTCGGGCACATGTCACTCTCATTTCCCATCGCGAAGAAGAATTCACCAAAGGCTCAGCCTGCCACCCCGGATCGACAATAGGGCGTGAAGCCATCCAGCCGTGGTGCGTCCCACTCACAAAAAAGCGACTTGGGAAATGGAGCTCAGGGGCACTGCACTTCCCAAACCTGCAGAGTTCTAAACGATAACTATCGCCCCAAAATATATTGAGGTCAGGCTACGAAGAGGCGTTGAACGCAAGGCAGAACTGCAGGAAACGGATGTCAACGGGTACATGGGAATGGCCCCGATAGCACATGAAAAGCGCCAGAACGTGGACAATGATGCGGTTGGCCAAAAAGGGCGTATGCGTTTTTTCCTGAATATATTCAGGAAAAAACGCATACGCCCTTTTTGGCCAACCAAGCAACCTGGGAGAGCAAATCAGCACTACAAAGAAATCTCTCGCCCCCCCCCCCCCCGGGGCAAAAGGGCCAGGCGAAAAAAGTCTAAAAACCAGAAAGGCAGGGCAGGCCACCGAGTCAAGGGAGCCTTGTTAAGCTGATGGGCGGGATGTCAATGGCCAACAGCCAATCTTCACAAGTGTATCCTCTTTCCCAAAACATGTAAAACACAGAACCACAGAGCATAGGGCACTTCCACACATGGGCGTTGACCTTGGGAAAATGAAAAAATCAACCAGACAAAGGGACCCCAAAGTTGAGGGCTGCTGTCTTGACAAGAACCTCGACTCCGGTACACGTTTCATATCCCAGGAAAGAGCCAAGTGGACAAAGACAAGTGGACAAGTGGACAAAGACATGTGGACAAGTTGACAAGTGGTGCTACGTAGGTCCAATGGAGTGTCACTCAGCCATGAAATCCACGTCATGAGGCTGGTAGCAGCATCCTGAGTGGATTTAGGTACGATCATCCTCAGTGAAATAAGTCCCACAAAAAAAGAAACTTATGATATCACTTATCGAGGGAATGTAAAAATCGCTCCCCAAGAACTGAATCCCCAAACAGAACAGAGTCACGCTTTTAGAAAACACACTTAGGCCTGCTTCAGGGGAAAGGTGAGGTGGGGTGACGCATAAAACTCGAGTTTGAAATGAGCACAGATACCCTTCCAAAAACCGAATATGGAATGGACACGACCTACTCCTTGCTCAATCAACTGGACTCACCAGACCCTGTTCATCGCACAAGTATCTATCCGACTAGTAAGCATCTTAAAAGCTAAGTCTTGATATCTCTGTGTAAGTGCATCAAGTGGGTGTAAAGCGGCCTAAAAACAGCAGGGAAAATCAGCTCAGACCCATTCTGAGGATACATTTCCAACACAAAGAAGAAACAAGCAGGGCAAAACACAGAGAAATTCTTCCAAAATGCGTTCAGGGACTGGCATGCAACCAGCATTGACCACATCTACAGCCCCAGCGGCAGAAGATATAAGGCTGGACCCTCTTGGGGCTGAGACGATTGGTGAGGTTGGGAAAGCAAATGCAGACCCTTGAAAGGAATCCTGCGTGCTCCCCATTCCATGGGTCCCAACTCTCCAGGTTCAACGCAATCTTCCGACAGCGAAAGCACTCATTGGAATCCCAGCGGATGCTACACCGTGGGATCGGGAAAGCTTTCTGAAACTCACCTCACTTTTCATCTCCTGGTGCTCGTGTTCTCCATTCAGGCCCCCTTACTAACAATCTCCCCACTTGGAGACTCGGCGCCTTTCCATGCCTCTTTCGTACCGTCTGCAATTTGTCCGCAGGATGAACTGCAAGAGGGGGAATCAATGAGAGACTCGCTGGAGGTGTTTGGTCGGGCACATGTCACTCTCATTTCCCATCACGAAGAAGAATTCACCAGCAGTTCAGCCTGCCACCCCGGATCGATAATAGGGCGTGAAGCCATCCAGCCGTGTTGCGTCCCACTCACAAAAAAGCGACTTGGGAAATGGAGCTCAGGGGCACTGCACTTCCCAAACCTGCAGAGTTCTAAACGATAACTATCGCCCCAAAATATATTGAGGTCAGGCTACGAAGAGGCGCTGAACGCAAGGCAGAACTGCAGGAAACGGATGTCAACGGGTACATCGGAATGGCCCCGATAGCACATGAAAAGCGCCAGAACGTGGACAATGATGCGGTTGGCCAAAAAGGGCGTATGCGTTTTTTCCTGAATATATTCAGGAAAAAACGCATACGCCCTTTTTGGCCAACCAAGCAACCTGGGAGAGCAAATCAGCACTACAAAGAAATCTCTCGGCCCCCCCCCCCGGGGCAAAAGGGCCAGGCGAAAAAAGTCTAAAAACCAGAAAGGCAGGGCAGGCCACCGAGTCAAGGGAGCCTTGTTAAGCTGATGGGCGGGATGTCAATGGCCAACAGCCAATCTTCACAAGTGTATCCTGTTTCCCAAAACATGGAAAACACAGAACCACAGAGCATAGGGCACTTCCACACATGGGCGTTGACCTTGGGAAAATGAAAAAATCAACCAGACACAGGGACCCCAAAGTTGAGGGCTGCTGTCTTGACAAGAACCTCGACTCCGGTACACGTTTCATATCCCAAGAAAGAGCCAAGTGGACAAAGACAAGTGGACAAGTGGACAAAGACAAGTGGACAAGTGGACAAGTGGTGCTACGTAGGTCCAATGGAGTGTCACTCAGCCATGAAATCCACGTCATGAGGCTGGTAGCAGCATCCTGAGTGGATTTAGGTACGATCATCCTCAGTGAAATAAGTCCCACAAAGACAGAAACTTATGATATCACTTATCGAGGGAATGTAAAAATCGCTCCCCATGAACTGAATCCCCAAACAGAACAGAGTCACGCTTTTAGAAAACACACTTAGGCCTGCTTCAGGGGAAAGGTGAGGTGGGGTGACGCATAAAACTCGAGTTTGAAATGAGCACAGATACCCTTCCGAAAACCGAATATGGAATGGACACGACCTACTCCTTGCTCAATCAACTGGACTCACCAGACCCTGTTCATCGCACAAGTATCTATCCGACTAGTAAGCATCTTAAAAGCTAAGTCTTGATATCTCTGTGTAAGTGCATCAAGTGTGTGTAAAGCGGCCTAAAAACAGCAGGGAAAATCAGCTCAGACCCATTCTGAGGATACATTTCCAACACAAAGAAGAAACAAGCAGGGCAAAACAGAGAGAAATTCTTCCAAAATGCGTTCAGGGACTGGCATGCAACCAGGATTGACCACATCTACAGCCCCAGCGGCAGAAGACATAAGGCTGGACCCTCTTGGGGCTGAGACGATTGGTGAGGTTGGGAAAGCAAATGCTGACCCTTGAAAGGAATCCTGCGTGCTCCCCATTCCATGGGTCCCAACTCTCCAGGTTCAACGCAATCTTCCGACAGCGAAAGCACTCTTTGGAAACCCAGCGGATGCTACACCGTGGGATCGGAAAAGCTTTCTGAAACTCACCTCACTTTTCATCTCCTGGTGCTCGTGTTCTCCATTCAGGCCCCCTTACTAACAATCTCCCCACTTGGAGACGCAGCGCCTTTCCATGCCTCTTTCGTACCGTCTGCAATTTGTCCGCAGGATGAACTGCAAGAGGGGGAACCAATGAGAGACTCGCTGGAGGGGTTTGGTCGGGCACATGTCACTCTCATTTCCCATCGCGAAGAAGAATTCACCAAAGGCTCAGCCTGCCACCCCGGATCGACAATAGGGCGTGAAGCCATCCAGCCGTGTTGCGTCCCACTCACAAAAAAGCGACTTGGGAAATGGAGCTCAGGGGCACTGCACTTCCCAAACCTGCAGAGTTCTAAACGATAACTATCGCCCCAAAATATATTGAGGTCAGGCTACGACGAGGCGTTGAACGCAAGGCAGAACTGCAGGAAACGGATGTCAACGGGTACATGGGAATGGCCCCGATAGCACATGAAAAGCGCCAGAACGTGGACAATGATGCGGTTGGCCAAAAAGGGCGTATGCGTTTCTTCCTGAATATATTCAGGAAAAAACGCACACGCCCTTTTTGGCCAACCAAGCAACCTGGGAGAGCAAATCACCACTACAAAGAAATCTCTCGCCCCCCCCCCCGGGGCAAAAGGGCCAGGCGAAAAAAGTCTAAAAACCAGAAAGGCAGGGCAGGCCACCGAGTCAAGGGAGCCTTGTTAAGCTGATGGGCGGGATGTCAATGGCCAACAGCCAATCTTCACAAGTGTATCCTCTTTCCCAAAACATGGAAAACACAGAACCACAGAGCATAGGGCACTTCCACACATGGGCGTTGACCTTGGGAAAATGAAAAAATCAACCAGACACAGGGACCCCAAAGTTGAGGGCTGCTGTCTTGACAAGAACCTCGACTCCGGTACACGTTTCATATCCCAAGAAAGAGCCAAGTGGACAAAGACAAGTGGACAAGTGGACAAAGACAAGTGGACAAGTGGACAAGTGGTGCTACGTAGGTCCAATGGAGTGTCACTCAGCCATGAAATCCACGTCATGAGGCTGGTAGCAGCATCCTGAGTGGATTTAGGTACGATCATCCTCAGTGAAATAAGTCCCACAAAGACAGAAACTTATGATATCACTTATCGAGGGAATGTAAAAATCGCTCCCCATGAACTGAATCCCCAAACAGAACAGAGTCACGCTTTTAGAAAACACACTTAGGCCTGCTTCAGGGGAAAGGTGAGGTGGGGTGACGCATAAAACTCGAGTTTGAAATGAGCACAGATACCCTTCCGAAAACCGAATATGGAATGGACACGACCTACTCCTTGCTCAATCAACTGGACTCACCAGACCCTGTTCATCGCACAAGTATCTATCCGACTAGTAAGCATCTTAAAGCTAAGTCTTGATATCTCTGTGTAAGTGCATCAAGTGGGTGTGAAGCGGCCTAAAAACAGCAGGGAAAATCAGCTCAGACCCATTCTGAGGATACATTTCCAACACAAAGAAGAAACAAGCAGGGCAAAACAGAGAGAAATTCTTCCAAAATGCGTTCAGGGACTGGCATGCAACCAGGATTGACCACATCTACAGCCCCAGCGGCAGAAGACATAAGGCTGGACCCTCTTGGGGCTGAGACGATTGGTGAGGTTGGGAAAGCAAATGCAGACCCTTGAAAGGAATCCTGCGTGCTCCCCATTCCATGGGTCCCAACTCTCCAGGTTCAACGCAATCTTCCGACAGCGAAAGCACTCATTGGAAACCCAGCGGATGCTACACCGTGGGATCGGGAAAGCTTTCTGAAACTCACCTCACTTTTCATCTCCTGGTGCTCGTGTTCTCCATTCAGGCCCCCTTACTAACAATCTCCCCACTTGGAGACTCGGCGCCTTTCCATGCCTCTTTCGTACCATCTGCAATTTGTCCGCAGGATGAACTGCAAGAGGGGGAACCAATGAGAGACTCGCTGGAGGTGTTCGGTCGGGCACCTGTCACTCTCATTTCCCATCGCGAAGAAGAATTCACCACAGGCTCAGCCTGCCACCCCGGATCGACAATAGGGCGTGAAGCCATCCAGCCGTGTTGCGTCCCACTCACAAAAAAGCGACTTGGGAAATGGAGCTCAGGGGCACTGCACTTCCCAAACCTGCAGAGTTCTAAATGATAACTATCGCCCCAAAATGTATTGAGGTCAGGCTACGAAGAGTCGTTGAACGCAAGGCAGAACTGCAGGAAACGGATGTCAACGGGTACATGGGAATGGCCCCGATAGAACATGAAAAGCGCCAGAACGTGGACAATGATGCGGTTGGCCAAAAAGGGCGTATGCGTTTTTTCCTGAATATATTCAGGAAAAAACGCATACGCCCTTTTTGGCCAACCAAGCAACCTGGGAGAGCAAATCAGCACTACAAAGAAATCTCTCGCCCCCCCCCCCCCCCGGGGCAAAAGGGCCAGGCGAAAAAAGTCTAAAAACCAGAAAGGCAGGGCAGGCCACCGAGTCAAGGGAGCCTTGTTAAGCTGATGGGCGGGATGTCAATGGCCAACAGCCAATCTTCACAAGTGTATCCTCTTTCCCAAAACATGGAAAACACAGAACCACAGAGCATAGGGCACTTCCACACATGGGCGTTGACCTTGGGCAAATGAAAAAATCAACCAGACACAGGGACCCCAAAGTTGAGGGCTGCTGTCTTGACAAGAACCTCGACTCCGGTACACGTTTCATATCCCAAGAAAGAGCCAAGTGGACAAAGACAAGTGGACAAGTGGACAAAGACAAGTGGACAAGTGGACAAGTGGTGCTACGTAGGTCCAATGGAGTGTCACTCAGCCATGAAATCCACGTCATGAGGCTGGTAGCAGCATCCTGAGTGGATTTAGGTACGATCATCCTCAGTGAAATAAGTCCCACAAAGACAGAAACTTATGATATCACTTATCGAGGGAATGTAAAAATCGCTCCCCATGAACTGAATCCCCAAACAGAACAGAGTCACGCTTTTAGAAAACACACTTAGGCCTGCTTCAGGGGAAAGGTGAGGTGGGGTGACGCATAAAACTCGAGTTTGAAATGAGCACAGATACCCTTCCGAAAACCGAATATGGAATGGACACGACCTACTCCTTGCTCAATCAACTGGACTCACCAGACCCTGTTCATCGCACAAGTATCTATCCGACTAGTAAGCATCTTAAAAGCTAAGTCTTGATATCTCTGTGTAAGTGCATCAAGTGTGTGTAAAGCGGCCTAAAAACAGCAGGGAAAATCAGCTCAGACCCATTCTGAGGATACATTTCCAACACAAAGAAGAAACAAGCAGGGCAAAACAGAGAGAAATTCTTCCAAAATGCGTTCAGGGACTGGCATGCAACCAGGATTGACCACATCTACAGCCCCAGCGGCAGAAGACATACGGCTGGACACTCTTGGGGATGAGACGATTGGTGAGGTTGGGAAAGCAAATGCAGACCCTTGAAAGGAATCCTGCGTGCTCCCCATTCCATGGGTCCCAACTCTCCAGGTTCAACGCAATCTTCCGACAGCGAAAGCACTCTTTGGAAACCCAGCGGATGCTACACCGTGGGATCGGGAAAGCTTTCTGAAACTCACCTCACTTTTCATCTCCTGGTGCTCGTGTTCTCCATTCAGGCCCCCTTACTAACAATCTCCCCACTTGGAGACTCGGCGCCTTTCCATGCCTCTTTCGTACCGTCTGCAATTTGTCCGCAGGATGAACTGCAAGAGGGGGAACCAATGAGAGACTCGCTGGAGGTGTTTGGTCGGGCACATGTCACTCTCATTTCCCATCACGAAGAAGAATTCACCAGCGGTTCAGCCTGCCACCCCGGATCGACAATAGGGCGTGAAGCCATCCAGCCGTGTTGCGTCCCACTCACAAAAAAGCGACTTGGGAAATGGAGCTCAGGGGCACTGCACTTCCCAAACCTGCAGAGTTCTAAACGATAACTATCGCCCCAAAATATATTGAGGTCAGGCTACGAAGAGGCGTTGAACGCAAGGCAGAACTGCAGGAAACGGATGTCAACGGGTACATGGGAATGGCCCCGATAGCACATGAAAAGCGCCAGAACGTGGACAATGATGCGGTTGGCCAAAAAGGGCGTATGCGTTTTTTCCTGAATATATTCAGGAAAAAACGCACACGCCCTTTTTGGCCAACCAAGCAACCTGGGAGAGCAAATCACCACTACAAAGAAATCTCTCAACCCCCCCCGCGGGGCAAAAGGGCCAGGCGAAAAAAGTCTAAAAACCAGAAAGGCAGGGCAGGCCACCGAGTCAAGGGAGCCTTGTTAAGCTGATGGGCGGGATGTCAATGGCCAACAGCCAATCTTCACAAGTGTATCCTCTTTCCCAAAACATGAAAAACACAGAACCACAGAGCATAGGGCACTTCCACACATGGGCGTTGACCTTGGGAAAATGAAAAAATCAACCAGACAAAGGGACCCCAAAGTTGAGGGCTGCTGTCTTGACAAGAACCTCGACTCTGGTACACGTTTCATATCCCAGGAAAGAGCCAAGTGGACAAAGACAAGTGGACAAGTGGACAAAGACATGTGGACAAGTGGACAAGTGGTGCTATGTAGGTCCAAGGGAGTGTCACTCAGCCATGAAATCCACGTCATGAGGCTGGTAGCAGCATCCTGAGTGGATTTAGGTACGATCATCCTCAGTGAAAGAAGTCCCACAAAGACAGAAACTTATGATATCACTTATCGAGGGAATGTAAAACTCGCTCCCCATGAACTGAATCCCCAAACAGAACAGAGTCACGCTTTTAGAAAACACACTTAGGCCTGCTTCAGGGGAAAGGTGAGGTGGGGTGACGCATAAAACTCGAGTTTGAAATCAGCACAGATACCCTTCCTAAAACTGAATATGGAATGGACACGACCTACTCCTTGCTCAATCAACTGGACTCACCAGACCCTGTTCATCGCACAAGTATCTATCCGACTAGTAAGCATCTTAAAAGCTAAGTCTTGATATCTCTGTGTAAGTGCATCAAGTGTGTGTAAAGCGGCCTAAAAACAGCAGGAAAAAACAGCTCAGACCCATTCTGAGGATACATTTCCAACACAAAGAAGAAACAAGCAGGGCAAAACAGAGAGAAATTCTTCCAAAATGCGTTCAGGGACTGGCATGCAACCAGCATTGACCACATCTACAGCCCCAGCGGCAGAAGACATAAGGCTGGACACTCTTGGGGCTGAGACGATTGGAGAGGTTGGGAAAGCAAATGCAGACCCTTGAAAGGAATCCTGCGTGCTCCCCATTCCATGGGTCCCAACTCTCCAGGTTCAACGCAATCTTCCGACAGCGAAAGCACTCCTTGGAAACCCAGCGGATGCTACAACGTGGGATCAGGAAAGCTTTCTGAAACTCACCTCACTTTTCATGTCCTGGTGCTCGTGTTCTCCATTCAGGCCCCCTTACTAACAATCTCCCCACTTGGAGACTCAGCGCCTTTCCATGCCTCTTTCGTACCGTCTGCAATTTGTCCGCAGGATGAACTGCAAGAGGGGGAACCAATGAGAGACTCGCTGGAGGTGTTTGGGCGGGCACATGTCACTCTCATTTCCCATCGTGAAGAAGAATTCACCAAAGGCTCAACCTGCCACCCCGGATCGACAATAGGGCGTGAAGCCATCCAGCCGTGTTGCGTCCCACTCACAAAAAAGCGACTTGGGAAATGGAGCTCAGGGGCACTGCACTTCCCAAACCTGCAGAGTTCTAAACGATAACTATCGCCCCAAAATGTATTGAGGTCAGGCTACGAAGAGGCGTTGAACGCAAGGCAGAACTGCAGGAAACGGATGTCAACGGGTACATGGGAATGGCCCCGATAGCACATGAAAAGCGCCAGAACGTGGACAATGATGCGGTTGGCCAAAAAGGGCGTATGCGTTTTTTCCTGAATATATTCAGGAAAAATTGCATACGCCCTTTTTGGCCAACCAAGCAACCTGGGAGAGCAAATCAGCACTACAAAGAAATCTATCACCCCCCCACGGGGCAAAAGGGCCAGGCAAAAAAAGTCTAAAAACCAGAAAGGCAGGGCAGGCCACCAAGTCAAGGGAGCCTTGTTAAGCTGATGGGCGGGATGTCAATGGCCAACAGCCAATCTTCACAAGTGTATCCTCTTTCCCAAAACATGTAAAACACAGAACCACAGAGCATAGGGCACTTCCACACATGGGCGTTGACCTTGGGAAAATGAAAAAATCAACCAGACACAGGGACCCCAAAGTTGAGGGCTGCTGTCTTGACAAGAACCTCGACTCCGGTACACGTTTCATATCCCAGGAAAGAGCCAAGTGGACAAAGACAAGTGGACTAGTGGACAAAGACAAGTGGACAAGTGGACAAGTGGTGCTACGTAGGTCCAATGGAGTGTCACTCAGCCATGAAATCCACGTCATGAGGCTGGTAGCAGCATCCTGAGTGGATTTAGGTACGATCATCCTCAGTGAAATAAGTCCCACAAAGACAGAAACTTATGATATCACTTATCGAGGGAATGTAAAAATCGCTCCCCATGAACTGAATCCCCAAACAAAACAGAGTCACGCTTTTAGAAAACACACTTAGGCCTGCTTCAGGGGAAAGGTGAGGTGGGGTGACGCATAAAACTCGAGTTTGAAATGAGCACAGATACCCTTCCGAAAACCGAATATGGAATGGACACGACCTACTCCTTGCTCAATCAACTGGACTCACCAGACCCTGTTCATCGCACAAGTATCTATCCGACTAGTAAGCATCTTAAAAGCTAAGTCTTGATATCTCTGTGTAAGTGCATCAAGTGTGTGTAAAGCGGCCTAAAAACAGCAGGGAAAATCAGCTCAGACCCATTCTGAGGATACATTTCCAACACAAAGAAGAAAGAAGCAGGGCAAAACAGAGAGAAATTCTTCCAAAATGCGTTCAGGGACTGGCATGCAACCAGGATTGACCACATCTACAGCCCCAGCGGCAGAAGACATAAGTCTGGACACTCTTGGGGATGAGACGATTGGTGAGGTTGGGAAAGCAAATGCAGACCCTTGAAAGGAATCCTGCGTGCTCCCCATTCCATGGGTCCCAACTCTCCAGGTTCAACGCAATCTTCCGACAGCGAAAGCACTCTTTGGAAACCCAGCGGATGCTACACCGTGGGATCGGGAAAGCTTTCTGAAACTCACCTCACTTTTCATCTCCTGGTGCTCGTGTTCTCCATTCAGGCCCCCTTACTAACAATCTCCCCACTTGGAGACTCGGCGCCTTTCCATGCCTCTTTCGTACCGTCTGCAATTTGTCCGCAGGATGAACTGCAAGAGGGGGAACCAATGAGAGACTCGCTGGAGGTGTTTGGTCGGGCACATGTCACTCTCATTTCCCATCGCGAAGAAGAATTCACCAAAGGCTCAGCCTGCCACCCCGGATCGACAATAGGGCGTGAAGCCATCCAGCCGTGGTGCGTCCCACTCACAAAAAAGCGACTTGGGAAATGGAGCTCAGGGGCACTGCACTTCCCAAACCTGCAGAGTTCTAAACGATAACTATCGCCCCAAAATATATTGAGGTCAGGCTACGAAGAGGCGTTGAACGCAAGGCAGAACTGCAGGAAACGGATGTCAACGGGTACATGGGAATGGCCCCGATAGCACATGAAAAGCGCCAGAACGTGGACAATGATGCGGTTGGCCAAAAAGGGCGTATGCGTTTTTTCCTGAATATATTCAGGAAAAAACGCATACGCCCTTTTTGGCCAACCAAGCAACCTGGGAGAGCAAATCAGCACTACAAAGAAATCTCTCGCCCCCCCCCCCCCGGGGCAAAAGGGCCAGGCGAAAAAAGTCTAAAAACCAGAAAGGCAGGGCAGGCCACCGAGTCAAGGGAGCCTTGTTAAGCTGATGGGCGGGATGTCAATGGCCAACAGCCAATCTTCACAAGTGTATCCTCTTTCCCAAAACATGTAAAACACAGAACCACAGAGCATAGGGCACTTCCACACATGGGCGTTGACCTTGGGAAAATGAAAATATCAACCAGACAGAGGGACCCCAAAGTTGAGGGCTGCTGTCTTGACAAGAACCTCGACTCCGGTACACGTTTCATATCCCAGGAAAGAGCCAAGTGGACAAAGACAAGTGGACAAGTGGACAAAGACATGTGGACAAGTGGACAAGTGGTGCTATGTAGGTCCAAGGGAGTGTCACTCAGCCATGAAATCCACGTCATGAGGCTGGTAGCAGCATCCTGAGTGGATTTAGGTACGATCATCCTCAGTGAAATAAGTCCCACAAAGACAGAAACTTATGATATCACTTATCGAGGGAATGTAAAAATCGCTCCCCATGAACTGAATCCCCAAACAGAACAGAGTCACGCTTTTAGAAAACACACTTAGGCCTGCTTCAG
The DNA here is from genome assembly GCF_026419965.1 of Kogia breviceps. Classification (NCBI taxonomy): domain Eukaryota; kingdom Metazoa; phylum Chordata; class Mammalia; order Artiodactyla; family Physeteridae; genus Kogia; species Kogia breviceps. The sequence continues at coordinate 96,607,423 of NC_081310.1, forward strand.
GGGAAAGGTGAGGTGGGGTGACGCATAAAACTCGAGTTTGAAATGAGCACAGATACCCTTCCGAAAACCGAATATGGAATGGACACGACCTACTCCTTGCTCAATCAACTGGACTCACCAGACCCTGTTCATCGCACAAGTATCTATCCGACTAGTAAGCATCTTAAAAGCTAAGTCTTGATATCTCTGTGTAAGTGCATCAAGTGTGTGTAAAGCGGCCTAAAAACAGCAGGGAAAATCAGCTCAGACCCATTCTGAGGATACATTTCCAACACAAAGAAGAAACAAGCAGGGCAAAACAGAGAGAAATTCTTCCAAAATGCGTTCAGGGACTGGCATGCAACCAGGATTGACCACATCTACAGCCCCAGCGGCAGAAGACATAAGGCTGGACACTCTTGGGGCTGAGACGATTGGTGAGGTTGGGAAAGCAAATGCAGACCCTTGAAAGGAATCCTGCGTGCTCCCCATTCCATGGGTCCCAACTCTCCAGGTTCAACGCAATCTTCCGACAGCGAAAGCACTCTTTGGAAACCCAGCGGATGCTACACCGTGGGATCGGGAAAGCTTTCTGAAACTCACCTCACTTTTCATCTCCTGGTGTTCGTGTTCTCCATTCAGGCCCCCTTACTAACAATCTCCCCACTTGGAGACGCAGCGCCTTTCCATGCCTCTTTCGTACCGTCTGCAATTTGTCCGCAGGATGAACTGCAAAGGGGGAACCAATGAGAGACTCGCTGGAGGGGTTTGGTCGGGCACATGTCACTCTCATTTCCCATCGCGAAGAAGAATTCACCAAAGGCTCAGCCTGCCACCCCGGATCGACAATAGGGCGTGAAGCCATCCAGCCGTGTTGCGTCCCACTCACAAAAAAGCGACTTGTTAAATGGAGCTCAGGGGCACTGCACTTCCCAAACCTGCAGAGTTCTAAACGATAACTATCGCCCCAAAATATATTGAGGTCAGGCTACGAAGAGGCGTTGAACGCAAGGCAGAACTGCAGGAAACGGATGTCAACGGGTACATGGGAATGGCCCCGATAGCACATGAAAAGCGCCAGAACGTGGACAATGATGCGGTTGGCCAAAAAGGGCGTATGCGTTTTTTCCTGAATATATTCAGGAAAAAACGCATACGCCCTTTTTGGCCAACCAAGCAACCTGGGAGAGCAAATCAGCACTACAAAGAAATCTCTCGCCCCCCCCCCGGGGCAAAAGGGCCAGGCGAAAAAAGTCTAAAAACCAGAAAGGCAGGGCAGGCCACCGAGTCAAGGGAGCCTTGTTAAGCTGATGGGCGGGATGTCAATGGCCAACAGCCAATCTTCACAAGTGTATCCTCTTTCCCAAAACATGGAAAACACAGAACCACAGAGCATAGGGCACTTCCACACATGGGCGTTGACCTTGGGAAAATGAAAATATCAACCAGACAAAGGGACCCCAAAGTTGAGGGCTGCTGTCTTGACAAGAACCTCGACTCCGGTACACGTTTCATATCCCAGGAAAGAGCCAAGTGGACAAAGACAAGTGGACAAGTGGACAAAGACATGTGGACAAGTGGACAAGTGGTGCTATGTAGGTCCAAGGGAGTGTCACTCAGCCATGAAATCCACGTCATGAGGCTGGTAGCAGCATCCTGAGTGGATTTAGGTACGATCATCCTCAGTGAAATAAGTCCCACAAAGACAGAAACTTATGATATCACTTATCGAGGGAATGTAAAAATCGCTCCCCATGAACTGAATCCCCAAACAGAACAGAGTCACGCTTTTAGAAAACACACTTATGCCTGCTTCAGGGGAAAGGTGAGGTGGGGTGACGCATAAAACTCGAGTTTGAAATGAGCACAGATACCCTTCCGAAAACCGAATATGGAATGGACACGACCTACTCCTTGCTCAATCAACTGGACTCACCAGACCCTGTTCATCGCACAAGTATCTATCCGACTAGTAAGCATCTTAAAAGCTAAGTCTTGATATCTCTGTGTAAGTGCATCAAGTGTGTGTAAAGCGGCCTAAAAACAGCAGGGAAAATCAGCTCAGACCCATTCTGAGGATAGATTTCCAACACAAAGAAGAAACAAGCAGGGCAAAACAGAGAGAAATTCTTCCAAAATGCGTTCAGGGACTGGCATGCAACCAGCATTGACCACATCTACAGCCCCAGCGGCAGAAGATATAAGGCTGGACCCTCTTGGGGCTGAGACGATTGGTGAGGTTGGGAAAGCAAATGCAGACCCTTGAAAGGAATCCTGCGTGCTCCCCATTCCATGGGTCCCAACTCTCCAGGTTCAACGAAATCTTCCGACAGCGAAAGCACTCATTGGAAACCCAGCGGATGCTACACCGTGGGATCGGGAAAGCTTTCTGAAACTCACCTCACTTTTCATCTCCTGGTGCTCGTGTTCTCCATTCAGGCCCCCTTACTAACAATCTCCCCACTTGGAGACTCGGCGCCTTTCCATGCCTCTTTCGTACCGTCTGCAATTTGTCCGCAGGATGAACTGCAAGAGGGGGAACCAATGAGAGACTCGCTGGAGGTGTTCGGTCGGGCACCTGTCACTCTCATTTCCCATCGCGAAGAAGAATTCACCACAGGCTCAGCCTGCCACCCCGGATCGACAATAGGGCGTGAAGCCATACAGCCGTGTTGCGTCCCACTCACAAAAAAGCGACTTGGGAAATGGAGCTCAGGGGCACTGCACTTCCCAAACCTGCAGAGTTCTAAACGATAATTATCGCCCCAAAATGTATTGAGGTCAGGCTACGAAGAGTCGTTGAACGCAAGGCAGAACTGCAAGAAACGGATGTCAACGGGTACATGGGAATGGCCCCGATAGCACATGAAAAGCGCCAGAACGTGGACAATGATGCGGTTGGCCAAAAAGGGCGTATGCGTTTTTTCCTGAATATATTCAGGAAAAAACGCATACGCCCTTTTTGGCCAACCAAGCAACCTGGGAGAGCAAATCAGCACTACAAAGAAATCTCTCGCCCCCCCCCCCCCGGGGCAAAAGGGCCAGGCGAAAAAAGTCTAAAAACCAGAAAGGCAGGGCAGGCCACCGAGTCAAGGGAGCCTTGTTAAGCTGATGGGCGGGATGTCAATGGCCAAGAGCCAATCTTCACAAGTGTATCCTCTTTCCCAAAACATGTAAAACACAGAACCACAGAGCATAGGGCACTTCCACACATGGGCGTTGACCTTGGGAAAATGAAAAAATCAACCAGACACAGGGACCCCAAAGTTGAGGGCTGCTGTCTTGACAAGAACCTCGACTCCGGTACACGTTTCATATCCCAAGAAAGAGCCAAGTGGACAAAGACAAGTGGACAAGTGGACAAAGACAAGTGGACAAGTGGACAAGTGGTGCTACGTAGGTCCAATGGAGTGTCACTCAGCCATGAAATCCACGTCATGAGGCTGGTAGCAGCATCCTGAGTGGATTTAGGTACGATCATCCTCAGTGAAATAAGTCCCACAAAGACAGAAACTTATGATATCACTTATCGAGGGAATGTAAAAATCGCTCCCCATGAACTGAATCCCCAAACAGAACAGAGTCACGCTTTTAGAAAACACACTTAGGCCTGCTTCAGGGGAAAGGTGAGGTGGGGTGACGCATAAAACTCGAGTTTGAAATGAGCACAGATACCCTTCCGAAAACCGAATATGGAATGGACACGACCTACTCCTTGCTCAATCAACTGGACTCACCAGACCCTGTTCATCGCACAAGTATCTATCCGACTAGTAAGCATCTTAAAAGCTAAGTCTTGATATCTCTGTGTAAGTGCATCAAGTGTGTGTAAAGCGGCCTAAAAACAGCAGGGAAAATCAGCTCAGACCCATTCTGAGGATACATTTCCAACACAAAGAAGAAACAAGCAGGGCAAAACAGAGAGAAATTCTTCCAAAATGCGTTCAGGGACTGGCATGCAACCAGCATTGACCACATCTACAGCCCCAGCGGCAGAAGACATAAGGCTGGACACTCTTGGGGCTGAGACGATTGGTGAGGTTGGGAAAGCAAATGCAGACCCTTGAAAGGAATCCTGTGTGCTCCCCATTCCATGGGTCCCAACTCTCCAGGTTCAACGCAATCTTCCGACAGCGAAAGCACTCTTTGGAAACCCAGCGGATGCTACACCGTGGGATCGGGAAAGCTTTCTGAAACTCACCTCACTTTTCATCTCCTGGTGCTCGTGTTCTCCATTCAGGCCCCCTTACTAACAATCTCCCCACTTGGAGACGCGGCGCCTTTCCATGCCTCTTTCGTACCGTCTGCAATTTGTCCGCAGGATGAACTGCAAGAGGGGGAACCAATGAGAGACTCGCTGGAGGGGTTTGGTCGGGCACATGTCACTCTCATTTCCCATCGCGAAGAAGAATTCACCAAAGGCTCAGCCTGCCACCCCGGATCGACAATAGGGCGTGAAGCCATCCAGCCGTGTTGCGTCCCACTCACAAAAAAGCGACTTGGGAAATGGAGCTCAGGGGCACTGCACTTCCCAAACCTGCAGAGTTCTAAACGATAACTATCGCCCCAAAATATATTGAGGTCAGGCTACGAAGAGGCGTTGAACGCAAGGCAGAACTGCAGGAAACGGATGTCAACGGGTACATGGGAATGGCCCCGATAGCACATGAAAAGCGCCAGAACGTGGACAATGATGCGGTTGGCCAAAAAGGGCGTATGCGTTTTTTCCTGAATATATTCAGGAAAAAACGCACACGCCCTTTTTGGCCAACCAAGCAACCTGGGAGAGCAAATCACCACTACAAAGAAATCTCTCGCCCCCCCCCCCGGGGCAAAAGGGCCAGGCGAAAAAAGTCTAAAAACCAGAAAGGCAGGGCAGGCCACCGAGTCAAGGGAGCCTTGTTAAGCTGATGGGCGGGATGTCAATGGCCAACAGACAATCTTCACAAGTGTATCCTCTTTCCCAAAACATGGAAAACACAGAACAACAGAGCATAGGGCACTTCCACACATGGGCATTGACCTTGGGAAAATGAAAAAATCAACCAGACAGAGGGACCCCAAAGTTGAGGGCTGCTGTCTTGACAAGAACCTCGACTCCGGTACACGTTTCATATCCCAAGAAAGAGCCAAGTGGACAAAGACAAGTGGACAAGTGGACAAAGACAAGTGGACAAGTGGACAAGTGGTGCTACGTAGGTCCAATGGAGTGTCACTCAGCCATGAAATCCACGTCATGAGGCTGGTAGCAGCATCCTGAGTGGATTTAGGTACGATCATCCTCAGTGAAATAAGTCCCACAAAGACAGAAACTTATGATATCACTTATCGAGGGAATGTAAAAATCGCTCCCCATGAACTGAATCCCCAAACAGAACAGAGTCACGCTTTTAGAAAACACACTTAGGCCTGCTTCAGGGGAAAGGTGAGGTGGGGTGACGCATAAAACTCGAGTTTGAAATGAGCACAGATACCCTTCCGAAAACCGAATATGGAATGGACACGACCTACTCCTTGCTCAATCAACTGGACTCACCAGACCCTGTTCATCGCACAAGTATCTATCCGACTAGTAAGCATCTTAAAAGCTAAGTGTTGATATCTCTGTGTAAGTGCATCAAGTGTGTGTAAAGCGGCCTAAAAACAGCAGGGAAAATCAGCTCAGACCCATTCTGAGGATACATTTCCAACACAAAGAAGAAACAAGCAGGGCAAAACAGAGAGAAATTCTTCCAAAATGCGTTTAGGGCCTGGCATGCAACCAGCATTGACCACATCTACAGCCCCAGCGGCAGAAGACATAAGGCTGGACACTCTTGGGGCTGAGACGATTGGTGAGGTTGGGAAAGCAAATGCAGACCCTTGAAAGGAATCCTGCGTGCTCCCCATTCCATGGGTCCCAACTCTCCAGGTTCAACGCAATCTTCCGACAGCGAAAGCACTCTTTGGAAACCCAGCGGATGCTACACCGTGGGATCGGGAAAGCTTTCTGAAACTCACCTCACTTTTCATCTCCTGGTGCTCGTGTTCTCCATTCAGGCCCCCTTACTAACAATCTCCCCACTTGGAGACGCAGCGCCTTTCCATGCCTCTTTCGTACCGTCTGCAATTTGTCCGCAGGATGAACTGCAAGAGGGGGAACCAATGAGAGACTCGCTGGAGGGGTTTGGTCGGGCACATGTCACTCTCATTTCCCATCGCGAAGAAGAATTCACCAAAGGCTCAGCCTGCCACCCCGGATCGACAATAGGGCGTGAAGCCATCCAGCCGTGGTGCGTCCCACTCACAAAAAAGCGACTTGGGAAATGGAGCTCAGGGGCACTGCACTTCCCAAACCTGCAGAGTTCTAAACGATAACTATCGCCCCAAAATGTATTGAGGTCAGGCTACGAAGAGGCGTTGAACGCAAGGCAGAACTGCAGGAAACGGATGTCAACGGGTACATGGGAATGGCCCCGATAGCACATGAAAAGCGCCAGAACGTGGACAATGATGCGGTTGGCCAAAAAGGGCGTATGCGTTTTTTCCTGAATATATTCAGGAAACATTGCATACGCCCTTTTTGGCCAACCAAGCAACCTGGGAGAGCAAATCAGCACTACAAAGAAATCTATCACCCCCCCACGGGGCAAAAGGGCCAGGCAAAAAAAGTCTAAAAACCAGAAAGGCAGGGCAGGCCACCAAGTCAAGGGAGCCTTGTTAAGCTGATGGGCGGGATGTCAATGGCCAACAGCCAATCTTCACATGTGTATCCTCTTTCCCAAAACATGTAAAACACAGAACCACAGAGCATAGGGCACTTCCACACATGGGCGTTGACCTTGGGAAAATGAAAAAATCAACCAGACACAGGGACCCCAAAGTTGAGGGCTGCTGTCTTGACAAGAACCTCGACTCCGGTACACGTTTCATATCCCAGGAAAGAGCCAAGTGGACAAAGACAAGTGGACTAGTGGACAAAGACAAGTGGACAAGTGGACAAGTGGTGCTACGTAGGTCCAATGGAGTGTCACTCAGCCATGAAATCCACGTCATGAGGCTGGTAGCAGCATCCTGAGTGGATTTAGGTACGATCATCCTCAGTGAAATAAGTCCCACAAAGACAGAAACTTATGATATCACTTATCGAGGGAATGTAAAAATCGCTCCCCATGAACTGAATCCCCAAACAAAACAGAGTCACGCTTTTAGAAAACACACTTAGGCCTGCTTCAGGGGAAAGGTGAGGTGGGGTGACGCATAAAACTCGAGTTTGAAATGAGCACAGATACCCTTCCGAAAACCGAATATGGAATGGACACGACCTACTCCTTGCTCAATCAACTGGACTCACCAGACCCTGTTCATCGCACAAGTATCTATCCGACTAGTAAGCATCTTAAAAGCTAAGTCTTGATATCTCTGTGTAAGTGCATCAAGTGTGTGTAAAGCGGCCTAAAAACAGCAGGGAAAATCAGCTCAGACCCATTCTGAGGATACATTTCCAACACAAAGAAGAAAGAAGCAGGGCAAAACAGAGAGAAATTCTTCCAAAATGCGTTCAGGGACTGGCATGCAACCAGGATTGACCACATCTACAGCCCCAGCGGCAGAAGACATAAGTCTGGACACTCTTGGGGCTGAGACGATTGGTGAGGTTGGGAAAGCAAATGCAGACCCTTGAAAGGAATCCTGCGTGCTCCCCATTCCATGGGTCCCAACTCTCCATGTTCAACGCAATCTTCCGACAGCGAAAGCACTCTTTGGAAACCCAGCGGATGGTACACCGTGGGATCGGGAAAGCTTTCTGAAACTCACCTCACTTTTCATCTCCTGGTGCTCGTGTTCTCCATTCAGGCCCCCGTACTAACAATCTCCCCACTTGGAGACTCGGCGCCTTTCCATGCCTCTTTCGTACCGTCTGCAATTTGTCCGCAGGATGAACTGCAAGAGGGGGAACCAATGAGAGACTCGCTGGAGGTGTTTGGTCGGGCACATGTCACTCTCATTTCCCATCGCGAAGAAGAATTCACCAAAGGCTCAGCCTGCCACCCCGGATCGACAATAGGGCGTGAAGCCATCCAGCCGTGGTGCGTCCCACTCACAAAAAAGCGACTTGGGAAATGGAGCTCAGGGGCACTGCACTTCCCAAACCTGCAGAGTTCTAAACGATAACTATCGCCCCAAAATATATTGAGGTCAGGCTACGAAGAGGCGTTGAACGCAAGGCAGAACTGCAGAAAACGGATGTCAACGGGTACATGGGAATGGCCCCGATAGCACATGAAAAGCGCCAGAACGTGGACAATGATGCGGTTGGCCAAAAAGGGCGTATGCGTTTTTTCCTGAATATATTCAGGAAAAAACGCATACGCCCTTTTTGGCCAACCAAGCAACCTGGGAGAGCAAATCAGCACTACAAAGAAATCTCTCGCCCCCCCCCCGGGGCAAAAGGGCCAGGCGAAAAAAGTCTAAAAACCAGAAAGGCAGGGCAGGCCACCGAGTCAAGGGAGCCTTGTTAAGCTGATGGGCGGGATGTCAATGGCCAACAGCCAATCTTCACAAGTGTATCCTCTTTCCCAAAACATGTAAAACACAGAACCACAGAGCATAGGGCACTTCCACACATGGGCGTTGACCTTGGGAAAATGAAAATATCAACCAGACAAAGGGACCCCAAAGTTGAGGGCTGCTGTCTTGACAAGAACCTCGACTCCGGTACACGTTTCATATCCCAGGAAAGAGCCAAGTGGACAAAGACAAGTGGACAAGTGGACAAAGACATGTGGACAAGTGGACAAGTGGTGCTATGTAGGTCCAAGGGAGTGTCACTCAGCCATGAAATCCACGTCATGAGGCTGGTAGCAGCATCCTGAGTGGATTTAGGTACGATCATCCTCAGTGAAATAAGTCCCACAAAGACAGAAACTTATGATATCACTTATCGAGGGAATGTAAAAATCGCTCCCCATGAACTGAATCCCCAAACAGAACAGAGTCACGCTTTTAGAAAACACACTTAGGCCTGCTTCAGGGGAAAGGTGAGGTGGGGTGACGCATAAAACTCGAGTTTGAAATGAGCACAGATACCCTTCCGAAAACCGAATATGGAATGGACACGACCTACTCCTTGCTCAATCAACTGGACTCACCAGACCCTGTTCATCGCACAAGTATCTATCCGACTAGTAAGCATCTTAAAAGCTAAGTCTTGATATCTCTGTGTAAGTGCATCAAGTATGTGTGAAGCGGCCTAAAAACAGCAGGGAAAATCAGCTCAGACCCATTCTGAGGATAGATTTCCAACACAAAGAAGAAACAAGCAGGGCAAAACAGAGAGAAATTCTTCCAAAATGCGTTCAGGGACTGGCATGCAACCAGCATTGACCACATCTACAGCCCCAGCGGCAGAAGATATAAGGCTGGACCCTCTTGGGGCTGAGACGATTGGTGAGGTTGGGAAAGCAAATGCAGACCCTTGAAAGGAATCCTGCGTGCTCCCCATTCCATGGGTCCCAACTCTCCAGGTTCAACGCAATCTTCCGACAGCGAAAGCACTCATTGGAAACCCAGCGGATGCTACACCGTGGGATCGGGAAAGCTTTCTGAAACTCACCTCACTTTTCATCTCCTGGTGCTCGTGTTCTCCATTCAGGCCCCCTTACTAACAATCTCCCCACTTGGAGACTCGGCGCCTTTCCATGCCTCTTTCGTACCGTCTGCAATTTGTCCGCAGGATGAACTGCAAGAGGGGGAACCAATGAGAGACTCGCTGGAGGTGTTCGGTCGGGCACCTGTCACTCTCATTTCCCATCGCGAAGAAGAATTCACCACAGGCTCAGCCTGCCACCCCGGATCGACAATAGGGCGTGAAGCCATACAGCCGTGTTGCGTCCCACTCACAAAAAAGCGACTTGGGAAATGGAGCTCAGGGGCACTGCACTTCCCAAACCTGCAGAGTTCTAAACGATAATTATCGCCCCAAAATGTATTGAGGTCAGGCTACGAAGAGTCGTTGAACGCAAGGCAGAACTGCAAGAAACGGATGTCAACGAGTACATGGGAATGGCCCCGATAGCACATGAAAAGCGCCAGAACGTGGACAATGATGCGGTTGGCCAAAAAGGGCGTATGCGTTTTTTCCTGAATATATTCAGGAAAAAACGCATACGCCCTTTTTGGCCAACCAAGCAACCTGGGAGAGCAAATCAGCACTACAAAGAAATCTCTCGCCCCCCCCCCCCGGGGCAAAAGGGCCAGGCGAAAAAAGTCTAAAAACCAGAAAGGCAGGGCAGGCCACCGAGTCAAGGGAGCCTTGTTAAGCTGATGGGCGGGATGTCAATGGCCAACAGCCAATCTTCACAAGTGTATCCTCTTTCCCAAAACATGGAAAACACAGAACCACAGAGCATAGGGCACTTCCACACATGGGCGTTGACCTTGGGAAAATGAAAAAATCAACCAGACACAGGGACCCCAAAGTTGAGGGCTGCTGTCTTGACAAGAACCTCGACTCCGGTACACGTTTCATATCCCAAGAAAGAGCCAAGTGGACAAAGACAAGTGGACAAGTGGACAAAGACAAGTGGACAAGTGGACAAGTGGTGCTACGTAGGTCCAATGGAGTGTCACTCAGCCATGAAATCCACATCATGAGGCTGGTAGCAGCATCCTGAGTGGATTTAGGTACGATCATCCTCAGTGAAATAAGTCCCACAAAGACAGAAACTTATGATATCACTTATCGAGGGAATGTAAAAATCGCTCCCCATGAACTGAATCCCCAAACAGAACAGAGTCACGCTTTTAGAAAACACACTTAGGCCTGCTTCAGGGGAAAGGTGAGGTGGGGTGACGCATAAAACTCGAGTTTGAAATGAGCACAGATACCCTTCCGAAAACCGAATATGGAATGGACACGACCTACTCCTTGCTCAATCAACTGGACTCACCAGACCCTGTTCATCGCACAAGTATCTATCCGACTAGTAGGCATCTTAAAAGCTAAGTCTTGATATCTCTGTGTAAGTGCATCAAGTGTGTGTAAAGCGGCCTAAAAACAGCAGGGAAAATCAGCTCAGACCCATTCTGAGGATACATTTCCAACACAAAGAAGAAACAAGCAGGGCAAAACAGAGAGAAATTCTTCCAAAATGCGTTCAGGGACTGGCATGCAACCAGGATTGACCACATCTACAGCCCCAGCGGCAGAAGACATAAGGCTGGACCCTCTTGGGGCTGAGACGATTGGTGAGGTTGGGAAAGCAAATGCAGACCCTTGAAAGGAATCCTGCGTGCTCCCCATTCCATGGGTCCCAACTCTCCAGGTTCAACGCAATCTTCCGACAGCGAAAGCACTCTTTGGAAACCCAGCGGATGCTACACCGTGGGATCGGAAAAGCTTTCTGAAACTCACCTCACTTTTCATCTCCTGGTGCTCGTGTTCTCCATTCAGGCCCCCTTACTAACAATCTCCCCACTTGGAGACGCAGCGCCTTTCCATGCCTCTTTCGTACCGTCTGCAATTTGTCCGCAGGATGAACTGCAAGAGGGGGAACCAATGAGAGACTCGCTGGAGGGGTTTGGTCGGGCACATGTCACTCTCATTTCCCATCGCGAAGAAGAATTCACCAAAGGCTCAGCCTGCCACCCCGGATCGACAATAGGGCGTGAAGCCATCCAGCCGTGGTGCGTCCCACTCACAAAAAAGCGACTTGGGAAATGGAGCTCAGGGGCACTGCACTTCCCAAACCTGCAGAGTTCTAAACGATAACTATCGCCCCAAAATATATTGAGGTCAGGCTACGACGAGGCGTTGAACGCAAGGCAGAACTGCAGGAAACGGATGTCAACGGGTACATGGGAATGGCCCCGATAGCACATGAAAAGCGCCAGAACGTGGACAATGATGCGGTTGGCCAAAAAGGGCGTATGCGTTTTTTCCTGAATATATTCAGGAAAAAACGCACACGCCCTTTTTGGCCAACCAAGCAACCTGGGAGAGCAAATCAGCACTACAAAGAAATCTCTCGCCCCCCCCCCCCCCCCGGGGCAAAAGGGCCAGGCGAAAAAAGTCTAAAAACCAGAAAGGCAGGGCAGGCCACCGAGTCAAGGGAGCCTTGTTAAGCTGATGGGCGGGATGTCAATGGCCAACAGCCAATCTTCACAAGTGTATCCTCTTTCCCAAAACATGGAAAACACAGAACCACAGAGCATAGGGCACTTCCACACATGGGCGTTGACCTTGGGAAAATGAAAAAATCAACCAGACACAGGGACCCCAAAGTTGAGGGCTGCTGTCTTGACAAGAACCTCGACTCCGGTACACCTTTCATATCCCAGGAAAGAGCCAAGTGGACAAAGACAAGTGGACAAGTGGACAAAGACAAGTGGACAAGTGGACAAGTGGTGCTACGTAGGTCCAATGGAGTGTCACTCAGCCATGAAATCCACGTCATGAGGCTGGTAGCAGCATCCTGAGTGGATTTAGGTACGATCATCCTCAGTGAAATAAGTCCCACAAAGACAGAAACTTATGATATCACTTATCGAGGGAATGTAAAAATCGCTCCCCATGCACTGAATCCCCAAACAGAACAGAGTCACGCTTTTAGAAAACACACTTAGGCCTGCTTCAGGGGAAAGGTGAGGTGGGGTGACGCATAAAACTCGAGTTTGAAATGAGCACAGATACCCTTCCGAAAACCGAATATGGAATGGACACGACCTACTCTTTGCTCAATCAACTGAACTCACCAGACCCTGTTCATCGCACAAGTATCTATCCGACTAGTAAGCATCTTAAAAGCTAAGTCTTGATATCTCTGTGTAAGTGCATCAAGTGTGTGTAAAGCGGCCTAAAAACAGCAGGGAAAATCAGCTCAGACCCATTCTGAGGATACATTTCCAACACAAAGAAGAAACAAGCAGGGCAAAACAGAGAGAAATTCTTCCAAAATGCGTTTAGGGCCTGGCATGCAACCAGCATTGACCACATCTACAGCCCCAGCGGCAGAAGACATAAGGCTGGACACTCTTGGGGCTGAGACGATTGGTGAGGTTGGGAAAGCAAATGCAGACCCTTGAAAGGAATCCTGCGTGCTCCCCATTCCATGGGTCCCAACTCTCCAGGTTCAACGCAATCTTCCGACAGCGAAAGCACTCTTTGGAAACCCAGCGGATGCTACACCGTGGGATCGGGAAAGCTTTCTGAAACTCACCTCACTTTTCATCTCCTGGTGCTCGTGTTCTCCATTCAGGCCCCCTTACTAACAATCTCCCCACTTGGAGACGCAGCGCCTTTCCATGCCTCTTTCGTACCGTCTGCAATTTGTCCGCAGGATGAACTGCAAGAGGGGGAACCAATGAGAGACTCGCTGGAGGTGTTTGGTCGGGCACATGTCACTCTCATTTCCCATCGCGAAGAAGAATTCACCAAAGGCTCAGCCTGCCACCCCGGATCGACAATAGGGCGTGAAGCCATCCAGCCGTGGTGCGTCCCACTCACAAAAAAGCGACTTGGGAAATGGAGCTCAGGGGCACTGCACTTCCCAAACCTGCAGAGTTCTAAACGATAACTATCGCCCCAAAATGTATTGAGGTCAGGCTACGAAGAGGCGTTGAACGCAAGGCAGAACTGCAGGAAACGGATGTCAACGGGTACATGGGAATGGCCCCGATAGCACATGAAAAGCGCCAGAACGTGGACAATGATGCGGTTGGCCAAAAAGGGCGTATGCGTTTTTTCCTAAACGCATACGCCCTTTTTGGCCAACCAAGCAAACTGGGAGAGCAAATCAGCACTACAAAGAAATCTCTCGCCACCCCGCCCCCGGGGCAAAAGGGCCAGGCGAAAAAAGTCTAAAAACCAGAAAGGCAGGGCAGGCCATCGAGTCAAGGGAGCCTTGTTAAGCTGATGGGCGGGATGTCAATGGCCAACAGCCAATCTTCACAAGTGTATCCTCTTTCCCAAAACATGGAAAACACAGAACCACAGAGCATAGGGCACTTCCACACATGGGCGTTGACCTTGGGAAAATGAAAAAATCAACCAGACAAAGGGACCCCAAAGTTGAGGGCTGCTGTCTTGACAAGAACCTCGACTCTGGTACACGTTTCATATCCCAGGAAAGAGCCAAGTGGACAAAGACAAGTGGACAAGTGGACAAAGACATGTGGACAAGTGGACAAGTGGTGCTATGTAGGTCCAAGGGAGTGTCACTCAGCCATGAAATCCACGTCATGAGGCTGGTAGCAGCATCCTGAGTGGATTTAGGTACGATCATCCTCAGTGAAATAAGTCCCACAAAGACAGAAACTTATGATATCACTTATCGAGGGAATGTAAAACTCGCTCCCCATGAACTGAATCCCCAAACAGAACAGTGTCACGCTTTTAGAAAACACACTTAGGCCTGCTTCAGGGGAAAGGTGAGGTGGGGTGACGCATAAAACTCGAGTTTGAAATCAGCACAGATACCCTTCCGAAAACTGAATATGGAATGGACACGACCTACTCCTTGCTCAATCAACTGGACTCACCAGACCCTGTTCATCGCACAAGTATCTATCCGACTAGTAAGCATCTTAAAAGCTAAGTCTTGATATCTCTGTGTAAGTGCATCAAGTGTGTGTAAAGCGGCCTAAAAACAGCAGGAAAAAACAGCTCAGACCCATTCTGAGGATACATTTCCAACACAAAGAAGAAACAAGCAGGGCAAAACAGAGAGAAATTCTTCCAAAATGCGTTCAGGGACTGGCATGCAACCAGCATTGACCACATCTACAGCCCCAGCGGCAGAAGACATAAGGCTGGACACTCTTGGGGCTGAGACGATTGGAGAGGTTGGGAAAGCAAATGCAGACCCTTGAAAGGAATCCTGCGTGCTCCCCATTCCATGGGTCCCAACTCTCCAGGTTCAACGCAATCTTCCGACAGCGAAAGCACTCCTTGGAAACCCAGCGGATGCTACAACGTGGGATCGGGAAAGCTTTCTGAAACTCACCTCACTTTTCATGTCCTGGTGCTCGTGTTCTCCATTCAGGCCCCCTTACTAACAATCTCCCCACTTGGAGACTCAGCGCCTTTCCATGCCTCTTTCGTACCGTCTGCAATTTGTCCGCAGGAAGAACTGCAAGAGGGGGAACCAATGAGAGACTCGCTGGAGGTGTTTGGGCGGGCACATGTCACTCTCATTTCCCATCGTGAAGAAGAATTCACCAAAGGCTCAACCTGCCACCCCGGATCGACAATAGGGCGGGAAGCCATCCAGCCGTGTTGCGTCCCACTCACAAAAAAGCGACTTGGGAAATGGAGCTCAGGGGCACTGCACTTCCCAAACCTGCAGAGTTCTAAACGATAACTATCGCCCCAAAATGTATTGAGGTCAGGCTACGAAGAGGCGTTGAACGCAAGGCAGAACTGCAGGAAACGGATGTCAACGGGTACATGGGAATGGCCCCGATAGCACATGAAAAGCGCCAGAACGTGGACAATGATGCGGTTGGCCAAAAAGGGCGTATGCGTTTTTTCCTGAATATATTCAGGAAAAATTGCATACGCCCTTTTTGGCCAACCAAGCAACCTGGGAGAGCAAATCAGCACTACAAAGAAATCTATCACCCCCCCACGGGGCAAAAGGGCCAGGCAAAAAAAGTCTAAAAACCAGAAAGGCAGGGCAGGCCACCAAGTCAAGGGAGCCTTGTTAAGCTGATGGGCGGGATGTCAATGGCCAACAGCCAATCTTCACAAGTGTATCCTCTTTCCCAAAACATGTAAAACACAGAACCACAGAGCATAGGGCACTTCCACACATGGGCGTTGACCTTGGGAAAATGAAAATATCAACCAGACAGAGGGACCCCAAAGTTGAGGGCTGCTGTCTTGACAAGAACCTCGACTCCGGTACACGTTTCATATCCCAGGAAAGAGCCAAGTGGACAAAGACAAGTGGACAAGTGGACAAAGACATGTGGACAAGTGGACAAGTGGTGCTATGTAGGTCCAAGGGAGTGTCACTCAGCCATGAAATCCACGTCATGAGGCTGGTAGCAGCATCCTGAGTGGATTTAGGTACGATCATCCTCAGTGAAATAAGTCCCACAAAGACAGAAACTTATGATATCACTTATCGAGGGAATGTAAAAATCGCTCCCCATGAACTGAATCCCCAAACAGAACAGAGTCACGCTTTTAGAAAACACACTTAGGCCTGCTTCAGGGGAAAGGTGAGGTGGGGTGACGCATAAAACTCGAGTTTGAAATGAGCACAGATACCCTTCCGAAAACCGAATATGGAATGGACACGACCTACTCCTTGCTCAATCAACTGGACTCACCAGACCCTGTTCATCGCACAAGTATCTATCCGACTAGTAAGCATCTTAAAAGCTAAGTCTTGATATCTCTGTGTAAGTGCATCAAGTGTGTGTAAAGCGGCCTAAAAACAGCAGGGAAAATCAGCTCAGACCCATTCTGAGGATAGATTTCCAACACAAAGAAGAAACAAGCAGGGCAAAACAGAGAGAAATTCTTCCAAAATGCGTTCAGGGACTGGCATGCAACCAGCATTGACCACATCTACAGCCCCAGCGGCAGAAGACATAAGGCTGGACACTCTTGGGGCTGAGACGATTGGTGAGGTTGGGAAAGCAAATGCAGACCCTTGAAAGGAATCCTGCGTGCTCCCCATTCCATGGGTCCCAACTCTCCAGGTTCAACGCAATCTTCCGACAGCGAAAGCACTCATTGGAAACCCAGCGGATGCTACACCGTGGGATCGGGAAAGCTTTCTGAAACTCACCTCACTTTTCATCTCCTGGTGCTCGTGTTCTCCATTCAGGCCCCCTTACTAACAATCTCCCCACTTGGAGACTCGGCGCCTTTCCATGCCTCTTTCGTACCGTCTGCAATTTGTCCGCAGGATGAACTGCAAGAGGGGGAACCAATGAGAGACTCGCTGGAGGTGTTCGGTCGGGCACCTGTCACTCTCATTTCCCATCGCGAAGAAGAATTCACCACAGGCTCAGCCTGCCACCCCGGATCGACAATAGGGCGTGAAGCCATACAGCCGTGTTGCGTCCCACTCACAAAAAAGCGACTTGGGAAATGGAGCTCAGGGGCACTGCACTTCCCAAACCTGCAGAGTTCTAAACGATAATTATCGCCCCAAAATGT
Organism: Kogia breviceps; assembly: GCF_026419965.1. Classification (NCBI taxonomy): domain Eukaryota; kingdom Metazoa; phylum Chordata; class Mammalia; order Artiodactyla; family Physeteridae; genus Kogia; species Kogia breviceps. Next base: position 96,624,557 of record NC_081310.1, read on the forward strand.
ATTGAGGTCAGGCTACGAAGAGTCGTTGAACGCAAGGCAGAACTGCAAGAAACGGATGTCAACGGGTACATGGGAATGGCCCCGATAGCACATGAAAAGCGCCAGAACGTGGACAATGATGCGGTTGGCCAAAAAGGGCGTATGCGTTTTTTCCTGAATAAAACGCATACGCCCTTTTTGGCCAACCAAGCAACCTGGGAGAGCAAATCAGCACTACAAAGAAATCTCTCGCCCCCCCCCGGGGCAAAAGGGCCAGGCGAAAAAAGTCTAAAAACCAGAAAGGCAGGGCAGGCCACCGAGTCAAGGGAGCCTTGTTAAGCTGATGGGCGGGATGTCAATGGCCAACAGCCAATCTTCACAAGTGTATCCTCTTTCCCAAAACATGGAAAACACAGAACCACAGAGCATAGGGCACTTCCACACATGGGCGTTGACCTTGGGAAAATGAAAAAATCAACCAGACACAGGGACCCCAAAGTTGAGGGCTGCTGTCTTGACAAGAACCTCGACTCCGGTACACGTTTCATATCCCAAGAAAGAGCCAAGTGGACAAAGACAAGTGGACAAGTGGACAAAGACAAGTGGACAAGTGGACAAGTGGTGCTACGTAGGTCCAATGGAGTGTCACTCAGCCATGAAATCCACATCATGAGGCTGGTAGCAGCATCCTGAGTGGATTTAGGTACGATCATCCTCAGTGAAATAAGTCCCACAAAGACAGAAACTTATGATATCACTTATCGAGGGAATGTAAAAATCGCTCCCCATGAACTGAATCCCCAAACAGAACAGAGTCACGCTTTTAGAAAACACACTTAGGCCTGCTTCAGGGGAAAGGTGAGGTGGGGTGACGCATAAAACTCGAGTTTGAAATGAGCACAGATACCCTTCCGAAAACCGAATATGGAATGGACACGACCTACTCCTTGCTCAATCAACTGGACTCACCAGACCCTGTTCATCGCACAAGTATCTATCCGACTAGTAGGCATCTTAAAAGCTAAGTCTTGATATCTCTGTGTAAGTGCATCAAGTGTGTGTAAAGCGGCCTAAAAACAGCAGGGAAAATCAGCTCAGACCCATTCTGAGGATACATTTCCAACACAAAGAAGAAACAAGCAGGGCAAAACAGAGAGAAATTCTTCCAAAATGCGTTCAGGGACTGGCATGCAACCAGGATTGACCACATCTACAGCCCCAGCGGCAGAAGACATAAGGCTGGACCCTCTTGGGGCTGAGACGATTGGTGAGGTTGGGAAAGCAAATGCAGACCCTTGAAAGGAATCCTGCGTGCTCCCCATTCCATGGGTCCCAACTCTCCAGGTTCAACGCAATCTTCCGACAGCGAAAGCACTCTTTGGAAACCCAGCGGATGCTACACCGTGGGATCGGAAAAGCTTTCTGAAACTCACCTCACTTTTCATCTCCTGGTGCTCGTGTTCTCCATTCAGGCCCCCTTACTAACAATCTCCCCACTTGGAGACGCAGCGCCTTTCCATGCCTCTTTCGTACCGTCTGCAATTTGTCCGCAGGATGAACTGCAAGAGGGGGAACCAATGAGAGACTCGCTGGAGGGGTTTGGTCGGGCACATGTCACTCTCATTTCCCATCGCGAAGAAGAATTCACCAAAGGCTCAGCCTGCCACCCCGGATCGACAATAGGGCGTGAAGCCATCCAGCCGTGGTGCGTCCCACTCACAAAAAAGCGACTTGGGAAATGGAGCTCAGGGGCACTGCACTTCCCAAACCTGCAGAGTTCTAAACGATAACTATCGCCCCAAAATATATTGAGGTCAGGCTACGACGAGGCGTTGAACGCAAGGCAGAACTGCAGGAAACGGATGTCAACGGGTACATGGGAATGGCCCCGATAGCACATGAAAAGCGCCAGAACGTGGACAATGATGCGGTTGGCCAAAAAGGGCGTATGCGTTTTTTCCTGAATATATTCAGGAAAAAACGCACACGCCCTTTTTGGCCAACCAAGCAACCTGGGAGAGCAAATCACCACTACAAAGAAATCTCTCGCCCCCCCCCCGGGGCAAAAGGGCCAGGCGAAAAAAGTCTAAAAACCAGAAAGGCAGGGCAGGCCACCGAGTCAAGGGAGCCTTGTTAAGCTGATGGGCGGGATGTCAATGGCCAACAGCCAATCTTCACAAGTGTATCCTCTTTCCCAAAACATGGAAAACACAGAACCACAGAGCATAGGGCACTTCCACACATGGGCGTTGACCTTGGGAAAATGAAAAAATCAACCAGACAAAGGGACCCCAAAGTTGAGGGCTGCTGTCTTGACAAGAACCTCGACTCCGGTAAACGTTTCATATCCCAAGAAAGAGCCAAGTGGACAAAGACAAGTGGACAAGTGGACAAAGACAAGTGGACAAGTGGACAAGTGGTGCTACGTAGGTCCAATGGAGTGTCACTCAGCCATGAAATCCACGTCATGAGGCTGGTAGCAGCATCCTGAGTGGATTTAGGTACGATCATCCTCAGTGAAATAAGTCCCACAAAGACAGAAACTTATGATATCACTTATCGAGGGAATGTAAAAATCGCTCCCCATGAACTGAATCCCCAAACAGAACAGAGTCACGCTTTTAGAAAACACACTTAGGCCTGCTTCAGGGGAAAGGTGAGGTGGGGTGACGCATAAAACTCGAGTTTGAAATGAGCACAGATACCCTTCCGAAAACTGAATATGGAATGGACACGACCTACTCCTTGCTCAATCAACTGGACTCACCAGACCCTGTTCATCGCACAAGTATCTATCCGACTAGTAAGCATCTTAAAAGCTAAGTCTTGATATCTCTGTGTAAGTGCATCAAGTGTGTGTAAAGCGGCCTAAAAACAGCAGGGAAAATCAGCTCAGACCCATTCTGAGGATACATTTCCAACACAAAGAAGAAACAAGCAGGGCAAAACAGAGAGAAATTCTTCCAAAATGCGTTCAGGGACTGGCATGCAACCAGCATTGACCACATCTACAGCCCCAGCGGCAGAAGACATAAGGCTGGACACTCTTGGGGCTGAGACGATTGGTGAGGTTGGGAAAGCAAATGCAGACCCTTGAAAGGAATCCTGCGTGCTCCCCATTCCATGGGTCCCAACTCTCCAGGTTCAACGCAATCTTCCGACAGCGAAAGCACTCATTGGAAACCCAGCGGATGCTACACCGTGGGATCGGGAAAGCTTTCTGAAACTCACCTCACTTTTCATCTCCTGGTGCTCGTGTTCTCCATTCAGGCCCCCTTACTAACAATCTCCCCACTTGGAGACTCGGCGCCTTTCCATGCCTCTTTCGTACCGTCTGCAATTTGTCCGCAGGATGAACTGCAAGAGGGGGAACCAATGAGAGACTCGCTGGAGGTGTTTGGGCGGGCACATGTCACTCTCATTTCCCATCGCGAAGAAGAATTCACCAAAGGCTCAGCCTGCCACCCCGGATCGACAATAGGGCGTGAAGCCATCCAGCCGTGGTGCGTCCCACTCACAAAAAAGCGACTTGGCAAATGGAGCTCAGGGGCACTGCACTTCCCAAACCTGCAGAGTTCTAAACGATAACTATCGCCCCAAAATGTATTGAGGTCAGGCTACGAAGAGGCGTTGAACGCAAGGCAGAACTGCAGGAAACGGATGTCAACGGGTACATGGGAATGGCCCCGATAGCACATGAAAAGCGCCAGAACGTGGACAATGATGCAGTTGGCCAAAAAGGGCGTATGCGTTTTTTCCTGAATATATTCAGGAAAAAACGCATACGCCCTTTTTGGCCAACCAAGCAACCTGGGAGAGCAAATCAGCACTACAAAGAAATCTCTCGCCCCCCCCCCCCGGGGCAAAAGGGCCAGGCGAAAAAAGTCTAAAAACCAGAAAGGCAGGGCAGGCCACCGAGTCAAGGGAGCCTTGTTAAGCTGATGGGCGGGATGTCAATGGCCAACAGCCAATCTTCACAAGTGTATCCTCTTTCCCAAAACATGGAAAACACAGAACCACAGAGCATAGGGCACTTCCACACATGGGCGTTGACCTTGGGAAAATGAAAAAATCAACCAGACACAGGGACCCCAAAGTTGAGGGCTGCTGTCTTGACAAGAACCTCGACTCCGGTACACGTTTCATATCCCAGGAAAGAGCCAAGTGGACAAAGACAAGTGGACAAGTGGACAAAGACAAGTGGACAAGTGGACCAGTGGTGCTACGTAGGTCCAATGGAGTGTCACTCAGCCATGAAATCCACGTCATGAGGCTGGTAGCAGCATCCTGAGTGGATTTAGGTACGATCATCCTCAGTGAAATAAGTCCCACAAAGACAGAAACTTATGATATCACTTATCGAGGGAATGTAAAAATCGCTCCCCATGAACTGAATCCCCAAACAGAACAGAGTCACGCTTTTAGAAAACACACTTAGGCCTGCTTCAGGGGAAAGGTGAGGTGGGGTGACGCATGAAACTTGAGTTTGAAATGAGCACAGATACCCTTCCGAAAACCGAATATGGAATGGAAACGACCTACTCCTTGCTCAATCAACTGGACTCACCAGACCCTGTTCATCGCACAAGTATCTATCCGACTAGTAAGCATCTTAAAAGCTAAGTCTTGATATCTCTGTGTAAGTGCATCAAGTGTGTGTAAAGCGGCCTAAAAACAGCAGGGAAAATCAGCTCAGACCCATTCTGAGGATACATTTCCAACACAAAGAAGAAACAAGCAGGGCAAAACACAGAGAAATTCTTCCAAAATGCGTTCAGGGACTGGCATGCAACCAGCATTGACCACATCTACAGCCCCAGCGGCAGAAGACATAAGGCTGGACCCTCTTCTGGCTGAGACGATTGGTGAGGTTGGGAAAGCAAATGCAGACCCTTGAAAGGAATCCTGCGTGCTCCCCATTCCATGGGTCCCAACTCTCCAGGTTCAACGCAATCTTCCGACAGCGAAAGCACTCATTGGAAACCCAGCGGATGCTACACCGTGGGATCGGGAAAGCTTTCTGAAACTCACCTCACTTTTCATCTCCTGGTGCTCGTGTTCTCCATTCAGGCCCCCTTACTAACAATCTCCCCACTTGGAGACTCGGCGCCTTTCCATGCCTCTTTCGTACCGTCTGCAATTTGTCCGCAGGATGAACTGCAAGAGGGGGAACCAATGAGAGACTCGCTGGAGGGGTTCGGTCAGGCACCTGTCACTCTCATTTCCCATCGCGAAGAAGAATTCACCACAGGCTCAGCCTGCCACCCCGGATCGACAATAGGGCGTGAAGCCATCCAGCCGTGTTGCGTCCCACTCACAAAAAAGCGACTTGGGAAATGGAGCTCAGGGGCACTGCACTTCCCAAACCTGCAGAGTTCTAAACGATAACTATCGCCCCAAAATATATTGAGGTCAGGCTACGAAGAGGCGTTGAACGCAAGGCAGAACTGCAAGAAACGGATGTCAACGGGTACATGGGAATGGCCCCGATAGCACATGAAAAGCGCCAGAACGTGGACAATGATGCGGTTGGCCAAAAAGGGCGTGTGCGTTTTTTCCTGAATATATTCAGGAAAAAACGCACACGCCCTTTTTGGCCAACCAAGCAACCTGGGAGAGCAAATCACCACTACAAAGAAATCTCTCGCCCCCCCCCCCCGCGGGGCAAAAGGGCCAGGCGAAAAAAGTCTAAAATCCAGAAAGGCAGGGCAGGCCACCGAGTCAACGGAGCCTTGTTAAGCTGATGGGCGGGATGTCAATGGCCAACAGACAATCTTCACAAGTGTATCCTCTTTCCCAAAACATGGAAAACACAGAACCACAGAGCATAGGGCACTTCCACACATGGGCGTTGACCTTGGGAAAATGAAAAAATCAACCAGACAGAGGGACCCCAAAGTTGAGGGCTGCTGTCTTGACAAGAACCTCGACTCCGGTACACGTTTCATATCCCAAGAAAGAGCCAAGTGGACAAAGACAAGTGGACAAGTGGACAAAGACAAGTGGACAAGTGGACCAGTGGTGCTACGTAGGTCCAATGGAGTGTCACTCAGCCATGAAATCCACGTCATGAGCCTGGTAGCAGCATCCTGAGTGGATTTAGGTACGATCATCCTCAGTGAAATAAGTCCCACAAAGACAGAAACTTATGATATCACTTATCGAGGGAATGTAAAAATCGCTCCCCATGAACTGAATCCCCAAACAGAGCAGAGTCACGCTTTTAGAAAACACACTTAGGCCTGCTTCAGGGGAAAGGTGAGGTGGGGTGACGCATGAAACTCGAGTTTGAAATGAGCACAGATACCCTTCAGAAAACCGAATATGGAATGGAAACGACCTACTCCTTGCTCAATCAACTGGACTCACCAGACCCTGTTCATCGCACAAGTATCTATCCGACTAGTAAGCATCTTAAAAGCTAAGTCTTGATATCTCTGTGTAAGTGCATCAAGTGTGTGTAAAGCGGCCTAAAAACAGCAGGGAAAATCAGCTCAGACCCATTCTGAGGATACATTTCCAACACAAAGAAGAAACAAGCAGGGCAAAACACAGAGAAATTCTTCCAAAATGCGTTCAGGGACTGGCATGCAACCAGCATTGACCACATCTACAGCCCCAGTGGCAGAAGACATAAGGCTGGACCCTCTTGGGGCTGAGACGATTGGTGAGGTTGGGAAAGCAAATGCAGACCCTTGAAAGGAATCCTGCGTGCTCCCCATTCCATGGGTCCCAACTCTCCAGGTTCAACGCAATCTTCCGACAGCGAAAGCACTCATTGGAAACCCAGCGGATGCTACACCGTGGGATCGGGAAAGCTTTCTGAAACTCACCTCACTTTTCATCTCCTGGTGCTCGTGTTCTCCATTCAGGCCCCCTTACTAACAATCTCCCCACTTGGAGACTCGGCGCCTTTCCATGCCTCTTTCGTACCGTCTGCAATTTGTCCGCAGGATGAACTGCAAGAGGGGGAACCAATGAGAGACTCGCTGGAGGTGTTCGGTCGGGCACCTGTCACTCTCATTTCCCATCGCGAAGAAGAATTCACCACAGGCTCAGCCTGCCACCCCGGATCGACAATAGGGCGTGAAGCCATCCAGCCGTGTTGCGTCCCACTCACAAAAAAGCGACTTGGGAAATGGAGCTCAGGGGCACTGCACTTCCCAAACCTGCAGAGTTCTAAACGATAACTATCGCCCCAAAATATATTGAGGTCAGGCTACGAAGAGGCGTTGAACGCAAGGCAGAACTGCAGGAAACGGATGTCAACGGGTACATGGGAATGGCCCCCATAGCACATGAAAAGGGCCAGAACGTGGACAATGATGCGGTTGGCCAAAAAGGGCGTATGCGTTTTTTCCTGAATATATTCAGGAAAAAACGCATACGCCCTTTTTGGCCAACCAAGCAACCTGGGAGAGCAAATCAGCACTACAAAGAAATCTCTCGCCCCCCCCCGGGGCAAAAGGGCCAGGCGAAAAAAGTCTAAAAACCAGAAAGGCAGGGCAGGCCACCGAGTCAAGGGAGCCTTGTTAAGCTGATGGGCGGGATGTCAATGGCCAACAGCCAATCTTCACAAGTGTATCCTCTTTCCCAAAACATGGAAAACACAGAACCACAGAGCATAGGGCACTTCCACACATGGGCGTTGACCTTGGGAAAATGAAAAAATCAACCAGACACAGGGACCCCAAAGTTGAGGGCTGCTGTCTTGACAAGAACCTCGACTCCGGTACACGTTTCATATCCCAAGAAAGAGCCAAGTGGACAAAGACAAGTGGACAAGTGGACAAAGACAAGTGGACAAGTGGACAAGTGGTGCTACGTAGGTCCAATGGAGTGTCACTCAGCCATGAAATCCACGTCATGAGGCTGGTAGCAGCATCCTGAGTGGATTTAGGTACGATCATCCTCAGTGAAATAAGTCCCACAAAGACAGAAACTTATGATATCACTTATCGAGGGAATGTAAAAATCGCTCCCCATGAACTGAATCCCCAAACAGAACAGAGTCACGCTTTTAGAAAACACACTTAGGCCTGCTTCAGGGGAAAGGTGAGGTGGGGTGACGCATAAAACTCGAGTTTGAAATGAGCACAGATGCCCTTCCGAAAACCGAATATGGAATGGACACGACCTACTCCTTGCTCAATCAACTGGACTCACCAGACCCTGTTCATCGCACAAGTATCTATCCGACTAGTAAGCATCTTAAAAGCTAAGTCTTGATATCTCTGTGTAAGTGCATCAAGCGGGTGTAAAGCGGCCTAAAAACAGCAGGGAAAATCAGCTCAGACCCATTCTGAGGATACATTTCCAACACAAAGAAGAAACAAGCAGGGCAAAACACAGAGAAATTCTTCCAAAATGCGTTCAGGGACTGGCATGCAACCAGCATTGACCACATCTACAGCCCCAGTGGCAGAAGACATAAGGCTGGACCCTCTTGGGGCTGAGACGATTGGTGAGGTTGGGAAAGCAAATGCAGACCCTTGAAAGGAATCCTGCGTGCTCCCCATTCCATGGGTCCCAACTCTCCAGGTTCAACGCAATCTTCCGACAGCGAAAGCACTCATTGGAAACCCAGCGGATGCTACACCGTGGGATCGGGAAAGCTTTCTGAAACTCACCTCACTTTTCATCTCCTGGTGCTCGTGTTCTCCATTCAGGCCCCCTTACTAACAATCTCCCCACTTGGAGACTCGGCGCCTTTCCATGCCTCTTTCGTACCGTCTGCAATTTGTCCGCAGGATGAACTGCAAGAGGGGGAACCAATGAGAGACTCGCTGGAGGTGTTCGGTCGGGCACCTGTCACTCTCATTTCCCATCGCGAAGAAGAATTCACCACAGGCTCAGCCTGCCACCCCGGATCGACAATAGGGCGTGAAGCCATCCAGCCGTGTTGCGTCCCACTCACAAAAAAGCGACTTGGGAAATGGAGCTCAGGGGCACTGCACTTCCCAAACCTGCAGAGTTCTAAACGATAACTATCGCCCCAAAATATATTGAGGTCAGGCTACGAAGAGGCGTTGAACGCAAGGCAGAACTGCAGGAAACGGATGTCAACGGGTACATGGGAATGGCCCCGATAGCACATGAAAAGCGCCAGAACGTGGACAATGATGCGGTTGGCCAAAAAGGGCGTATGCGTTTTTTCCTGAATATATTCAGGAAAAAACGCATACGCCCTTTTTGGCCAACCAAGCAACCTGGGAGAGCAAATCACCACTACAAAGAAATCTCTCGCCCCCCCCCCCCCGGGGCAAAAGGGCCAGGCGAAAAAAGTCTAAAAACCAGAAAGGCAGGGCAGGCCACCGAGTCAAGGGAGCCTTGTTAAGCTGATGGGCGGGATGTCAATGGCCAACAGCCAATCTTCACAAGTGTATCCTCTTTCCCAAAACATGGAAAACACAGAACCACAGAGCATAGGGCACTTCCACACATGGGCGTTGACCTTGGGAAAATGAAAAAATCAACCAGACACAGGGACCCCAAAGTTGAGGGCTGCTGTCTTGACAAGAACCTCCACTCCGGTACACGTTTCATATCCTAAGAAAGAGCCAAGTGGACAAAGACAAGTGGACAAGTGGACAAAGACAAGTGGACAAGTGGACAAGTGGTGCTACGTAGGTCCAATGGAGTGTCACTCAGCCATGAAATCCACGTCATGAGGCTGGTAGCAGCATCCTGAGTGGATTTAGGTACGATCATCCTCAGTGAAATAAGTCCCACAAAGACAGAAACTTATGATATCACTTATCGAGGGAATGTAAAAATCGCTCCCCATGAACTGAATCCCCAAACAGAACAGAGTCACGCTTTTAGAAAACACACTTAGGCCTGCTTCAGGGGAAAGGTGAGGTGGGGTGACGCATAAAACTCGAGTTTGAAATGAGCACAGATACCCTTCCGAAAACCGAATATGGAATGGACACGACCTACTCCTTGCTCAATCAACTGGACTCACCAGACCCTGTTCATCGCACAAGTATCTATCCGACTAGTAAGCATCTTAAAAGCTAAGTCTTGATATCTCTGTGTAAGTGCATCAAGTGTGTGTAAAGCGGCCTAAAAACAGCAGGGAAAAACAGCTCAGACCCATTCTGAGGATACATTGCCAACACAAAGAAGAAACAAGCAGGGCAAAACAGAGAGAAATTCTTCCAAAATGCGTTCAGGGACTGGCATGCAACCAGCATTGACCACATCTACAGCCCCAGCGGCAGAAGACATAAGGCTGGACACTCTTGGGGCTGAGACGATTGGAGAGGTTGGGAAAGCAAATGCAGACCCTTGAAAGGAATCCTGCGTGCTCCCCATTCCATGGGTCCCAACTCTCCAGGTTCAACGCAATCTTCCGACAGCGAAAGCACTCATTGGAAACCCAGCGGATGCTACAACGTGGGATCGGGAAAGCTTTCTGAAACTCACCTCACTTTTCATGTCCTGGTGCTCGTGTTCTCCATTCAGGCCCCCTTACTAACAATCTCCCCACTTGGAGACTCAGTGCCTTTCCATGCCTCTTTCGTACCGTCTGCAATTTGTCCGCAGGATGAACTGCAAGAGGGGGAACCAATGAGAGACTCGCTGGAGGGGTTTGGTCGGGCACATGTCACTCTCATTTCCCATCGCGAAGAAGAATTCACCAAAGGCTCAGCCTGCCACCCCGGATCGACAATAGGGCGTGAAGCCATCCAGCCGTGTTGCGTCCCACTCACAAAAAAGCGACTTGGGAAATGGAGCTCAGGGGCACTGCACTTCCCAAACCTGCAGAGTTCTAAACGATAACTATCGCCCCAAAATATATTGACGTCAGGCTACGAAGAGGCGTTGAACGCAAGGCAGAACTGCAGGAAACGGATGTCAACGGCTACATGGGAATGGCCCCGATAGCACATGAAAAGCGCCAGAACGTGGACAATGATGCGGTTGGCCAAAAAGGGCGTATGCGTTTTTTCCTGAATATATTCAGGAAAAAACGCATACGCCCTTTTTGGCCAACCAAGCAACCTGGGAGAGCAAATCAGCACTACAAAGAAATCTCTCGGCCCCCCCCCCCGCGGGGCAAAAGGGCCAGGCGAAAAAAGTCTAAAAACCAGAAAGGCAGGGCAGGCCACCGAGTCAAGGGAGCCTTGTTAAGCTGATGGGCGGGATGTCAATGGCCAACAGCCAATCTTCACAAGTGTATCCTCTTTCCCAAAACATGTAAAACACAGAACCACAGAGCATAGGGCACTTCCACACATGGGCGTTGACCTTGGGAAAATGAAAAAATCAACCAGACAAAGGGACCCCAAAGTTGAGGGCTGCTGTCTTGACAAGAACCTCGACTCCGGTACACGTTTCATATCCCAGGAAAGAGCCAAGTGGACAAAGACAAGTGGACAAGTGGACAAAGACATGTGGACAAGTGGTGCTACGTAGGTCCAAGGGAGTGTCACTCAGCCATGAAATCCACGTCATGAGGCTGGTAGCAGCATCCTGAGTGGATTTAGGTACGATCATCCTCAGTGAAATAAGTCCCACAAAGACAGAAACTTATGATATCACTTATCGAGGGAATGTAAAAATCGCTCCCCATGAACTGAATCCCGAAACAGAACAGAGTCACGCTTTTAGAAAACACACTTAGGCCTGCTTCAGGGGAAAGGTGAGGTGGGGTGACGCATAAAACTCGAGTTTGAAATGAGCACAGATACCCTTCCGAAAACCGAATATGGAATGGACACGACCTACTCCTTGCTCAATCAACTGGACTCACCAGACCCTGTTCATCGCACAAGTATCTATCCGACTATTAAGCATCTTAAAAGCTAAGTCTTGATATCTCTGTGTAAGTGCATCAAGTGTGTGTAAAGCGGCCTAAAAACAGCAGGAAAAAACAGCTCAGACCCATTCTGAGGATACATTTCCAACACAAAGAAGAAACAAGCAGGGCAAAACAGAGAGAAATTCTTCCAAAATGCGTTCAGGGACTGGCATGCAACCAGCATTGACCACATCTACAGCCCCAGCGGCAGAAGACATAAGGCTGGACACTCTTGGGGCTGAGACGATTGGAGAGGTTCGGAAAGCAAATGCAGACCCTTGAAAGGAATCCTGCGTGCTCCCCATTCCATGGGTCCCAACTCTCCAGGTTCAACGCAATCTTCCGACAGCGAAAGCACTCATTGGAAACCCAGCGGATGCTACACCGTGGGATCGGGAAAGCTTTCTGAAACTCACCTCACTTTTCATGTCCTGGTGCTCGTGTTCTCCATTCAGGCCCCCTTACTAACAATCTCCCCACTTGGAGACGCAGCGCCTTTCCATGCCTCTTTCGTACCGTCTGCAATTTGTCCGCAGGATGAACTGCAAGAGGGGGAACCAATGAGAGACTCGCTGGAGGTGTTTGGTCGGGCACATGTCACTCTCATTTCCCATCGCGAAGAAGAATTCACCACAGGCTCAGCCTGCCACCCCGGATCGACAATAGGGCGTGAAGCCATCCAGCCGTGTTGCGTCCCACTCACAAAAAAGCGACTTGGGAAATGGAGCTCAGGGGCACTGCACTTCCCAAACCTGCAGAGTTCTAAACGATAACTATCGCCCCAAAATATATTGAGGTCAGGCTACAAAGAGGCGTTGAACGCAAGGCAGAACTGCAGGAAACGGATGTCAACGGGTACATGGGAATGGCCCCGATAGCACATGAAAAGCGCCAGAACGTGGACAATGATGCGGTTGGCCAAAAAGGGCGTATGCGTTTTTTCCTGAATATATTCAGTAAAAAACGCATACGCCCTTTTTGGCCAACCAAGCAACCTGGGAGAGCAAATCAGCACTACAAAGAAATCTCTCGCCCCCCCCCCCCCCCGGGGCAAAAGGGCCAGGCGAAAAAAGTCTAAAAACCAGAAAGGCAGGGCAGGCCACCGAGTCAAGGGAGCCTTGATAAGCTGATGGGCGGGATGTCAATGTCCAACAGCCATTCTTCACAAGTGTATCCTCTTTCCCAAAACATGTAAAACACAGAACCACAGAGCATAGGGCACTTCCACACATGGGCGTTGACCTTGGGAAAATGAAAAAATCAACCAGACACAGGGACCCCAAAGTTGAGGGCTGCTGTCTTGACAAGAACCTCGACTCCGGTACACGTTTCATATCCCAGGAAAGAGCCAATTGGACAAAGACAAGTGGACAAGTGGACAAAGACAAGTGGACAAGTGGACCAGTGGTGCTACGCAGGTCCAATCGAGTGTCACTCAGCCATGAAATCCACGTCATGAGGCTGGTAGCAGCATCCTGAGTGGATTTAGGTACGATCATCCTCAGTGAAATAAGTCCCACAAAGACAGAAACTTATGATATCACTTATCGAGGGAATGTAAAAATCGCTCCCCATGAACTGAATCCCCAAACAGAACAGAGTCACGCTTTTAGAAAACACACTTAGGCCTGCTTCAGGGGAAAGGTGAGGTGGGGTGACGCATAAAACTCGAGTTTGAAATGAGCACAGATACCCTTCCGAAAACCTAATATGGAATGGACACGACCTACTCCTTGCTCAATCAACTGGACTCACCAGACCCTGTTCATCGCACAAGTATCTATCCGACTAGTAAGCATCTTAAAAGCTAAGTCTTGATATCTCTGTGTAAGTGCATCAAGTGGGTGTAAAGCAGCCTAAAAACAGCAGGGAAAATCAGCTCAGACCCATTCTGAGGATACATTTCCAACACAAAGAAGAAACAAGCAGGGCAAAACAGAGAGAAATTCTTCCAAAATGCGTTCAGGGACTGGCATGCAACCACGATTGACCACATCTACAGCCCCAGCGGCAGAAGACATAAGGCTGGACACTCTTGGGGCTGAGACGATTGGTGAGGTTGGGAAAGCAAATGCAGACCCTTGAAAGGAATCCTGCGTGCTCCCCATTCCATGGGTCCCAACTCTCCAGGTTCAACGCAATCTTCCGACAGCGAAAGCACTCATTGGAAACCCAGCGGATGCTACACCGTGGGATCGGGAAAGCTTTCTGAAACTCACCTCACTTTTCATCTCCTGGTGCTCGTGTTCTCCATTCAGGCCCCCTTACTAACAATCTCCCCACTTGGAGACTCGGCGCCTTTCCATGCCTCTTTCGTACCGTCTGCAATTTGTCCGCAGGATGAACTGCAAGAGGGGGAACCAATGAGAGACTCGCTCGAGGTGTTCGGTGGAGCACATGTCACTCTCATTTCCCATCGCGAAGAAGAATTCACCAAAGGCTCAGCCTGCCACCCCGGATCGACAATAGGGCGTGAAGCCATCCAGCCGTGTTGCGTCCCACTCACAAAAAAGCGACTTGGGAAATGGAGCTCAGGGGCACTGCACTTCCCAAACCTGCAGAGTTCTAAACGATAACTATCGCCCCAAAATGTATTGAGGTCAGGCTATGAAGAGGCGTTGAACGCAAGGCAGAACTGCAGGAAACGGATGTCAACGGGTACATGGGAATGGCCCCGATAGAACATGAAAAGCGCCAGAACGTGGACAATGATGCGGTTGGCCAAAAAGGGCGTATGCGTTTTTTCCTGAATATATTCAGGAAAAAACGCATACGCCCTTTTTGGCCAACCAAGCAACCTGGGAGAGCAAATCAGCACTACAAAGAAATCTCTCGCCCCCCCCCCCGGGGCAAAAGGGCCAGGCGAAAAAAGTCTAAAAACCAGAAAGGCAGGGCAGGCCACCGAGTCAAGGGAGCCTTGTTAAGCTGATGGGCGGGATGTCAATGGCCAACAGCCAATCTTCACAAGTGTATCCTCTTTCCCAAAACATGTAAAACACAGAACCACAGAGCATAGGGCACTTCCACACATGGGCGTTGACCTTGGGAAAATGAAAAAATCAACCAGACACAGGGACCCCAAAGTTGAGGGCTGCTGTCTTGACAAGAACCTCGACTCCGGTACACGTTTCATATCCCAGGAAAGAGCCAATTGGACAAAGACAAGTGGACAAGTGGACAAAACAAGTGGACAAGTGGACCAGTGGTGCTACGTAGGTCCAATCGAGTGTCACTCAGCCATGAAATCCACGTCATGAGGCTGGTAGCAGCATCCTGAGTGGATTTAGGTACGATCATCCTCAGTGAAATAAGTCCCACAAAGACAGAAACTTATGATATCACTTATCGAGGGAATGTAAAAATCGCTCCCCATGAACTGAATCCCCAAACAGAACAGAGTCACGCTTTTAGAAAACACACTTAGGCCTGCTTCAGGGGAAAGGTGAGGTGGGGTGACGCATAAAACTCGAGTTTGAAATGAGCACAGATACCCTTCCGAAAACCGAATATGGAATGGACACGACCTACTCCTTGCTCAATCAACTGGACTCACCAGACCCTGTTCATCGCACAAGTATCTATCCGACTAGTAAGCATCTTCAAAGCTAAGTCTTGATATCTCTGTGTAAGTGCATCAAGTGGGTGTAAAGCGGCCTAAAAACAGCAGGGAAAATCAGCTCAGACCCATTCTGAGGATACATTTCCAACACAAAGAAGAAACAAGCAGGGCAAAACAGAGAGAAATTCTTCCAAAATGCGTTCAGGGACTGGCATGCAACCAGGATTGACCACATCTACAGCCCCAGCGGCAGAAGACATAAGGCTGGACACTCTTGGGGCTGAGACGATTGGTGAGGTTGGGAAAGCAAATGCAGACCCTTGAAAGGAATCCTGCGTGCTCCCCATTCCATGGGTCCCAACTCTCCAGGTTCAACGCAATCTTCCGACAACGAAAGCACTCATTGGAAACCCAGCGGATGCTACACCGTGGGATCGGGAAAGCTTTCTGAAACTCACCTCACTTTTCATCTCCTGGTGCTCGTGTTCTCCATTCAGGCCCCCTTACTAACAATCTCCCCAATTGGAGACGCAGCGCCTTTCCATGCCTCTTTCGTACCGTCTGCAATTTGTCCGCAGGATGAACTGCAAGAGGGGGAACCAATGAGAGACTCGCTGGAGGTCTTTGGTCGGGCACATGTCACTCTCATTTCCCATCGCGAAGAAGAATTCACCAAAGGCTCAGCCTGCCACCCCGGATCGACAATAGGGCGTGAAGCCATCCAGCCGTGGTGCGTCCCACTCACAAAAAAGCGACTTGGGAAATGGAGCTCAGGGGCACTGCACTTCCCAAACCTGCAGAGTTCTAAACGATAACTATCGCCCCTAAATGTATTGAGGTCAGGCTACGAAGAGGCGTTGAACGCAAGGCAGAACTGCAGGAAACGGATGTCAACGGGTACATGGGAATGGCCCCGATAGAACATGAAAAGCGCCAGAACGTGGACAATGATGCGGTTGGCCAAAAAGGGCGTAGGCGTTTTTTCCTGAATATATTCAGGAAAAAACGCCTACGCCCTTTTTGGCCAACCAAGCAACCTGGGAGAGGAAATCAGCACTACAAAGAAATCTCTCGCCCCCCCCCCCCGCGGGGCAAAAGGGCCAGGCGAAAAAAGTCTAAAAACCAGAAAGGCAGGGCAGGCCACCGAGTCAAGGGAGCCTTGTTAAGCTGATGGGCGGGATGTCAATGGCCAACAGCCAATCTTCACAAGTGTATCCTCTTTCCCAAAACATGTAAAACACAGAACCACAGAGCATAGGGCACTTCCACACATGGGCGTTGACCTTGGGAAAATGAAAAAATCAACCAGACACAGGGACCCCAAAGTTGAGGGCTGCTGTCTTGACAAGAACCTCGACTCCGGTACACGTTTCATATCCCAGGAAAGAGCCAAGTGGACAAAGACAAGTGGACAAGTGGACAAAGACAAGTGGACAAGTGGACAAGTGGTGCTACGTAGGTCCAATGGATTGTCACTCAGCCATGAAATCCACGTCATGAGGCTGGTAGCAGCATCCTGAGTGGATTTAGGTACGATCATCCTCAGTGAAATAAGTCCCACAAAGACAGAAACTTATGATATCACTTATCGAGGGAATGTAAAAATCGCTCCCCATGAACTGAATCCCCAAACAGAACAGAGTCACGCTTTTAGAAAACACACTTAGGCCTGCTTCAGGGGAAAGGTGAGGTGGGGTGACGCATAAAACTCGAGTTTGAAATGAGCACAGATACCCTTACGAAAACCGAATATGGAATGGACACGACCTACTCCTTGCTCAATCAACTGGACTCACCAGACCCTGTTCATCGCACAAGTATCTATCCGACTAGTAAGCATCTTAAAAGCTAAGTCTTGATATCTCTGTGTAAGTGCATCCAGTGTGTGTAAAGCGGCCTAAAAACAGCAGGGAAAATCAGCTCAGACCCATTCTGAGGATACATTTCCAACACAAAGAAGAAACAAGCAGGGCAAAACAGAGAGAAATTCTTCCAAAATGCGTTCAGGGACTGGCATGCAACCAGCATTGACCACATCTACAGCCCCAGCGGCAGAAGACATAAGGCTGGACCCTCTTGGGGCTGAGACGATTGGTGAGGTTGGGAAAGCAAATGCAGACCCTTGAAAGGAATCCTGCGTGCTCCCCATTCCATGGGTCCCAACTCTCCAGGTTCAACGCAATCTTCCGACAGCGAAAGCACTCCTTGGAAACCCAGCGGATGCTACACCGTGGGATCGGGAAAGCTTTCTGAAACTCACCTCACTTTTCATCTCCTGGTGCTCGTGTTCTCCATTCAGGCCCCCTTACTAACAATCTCCCCACTTGGAGACTCAGCGCCTTTCCATGCCTCTTTCGTACCGTCTGCAATTTGTCCGCAGGATGAACTGCAAGAGGGGGAACCAATGAGAGACTCGCTGGAGGGGTTTGGTCGGGCACATGTCACTATCATTTCCCATCGTGAAGAAGAATTCACCAAAGGCTCAGCCTGCCACCCCGGATCGACAATAGGGCGTGAAGCCATCCAGCCGTGTTGCGTCCTACTCACAAAAAAGCGACTTGGCAAATGGAGCTCAGGGGCACTGCACTTCCCAAACCTGCAGAGTTCTAAACGATAACTATCGCCCCAAAATGTATTGAGGTCAGGCTACGAAGAGGCGTTGAACGCAAGGCAGAACTGCAGGAAACGGATGTCAACGGGTACATGGGAATGGCCCCGATAGAACATGAAAAGCGCCAGAACGTGGACAATGATGCGGTTGGCCAAAAAGGGCGTATGCGTTTTTTCCTGAATATATTCAGGAAAAAACGCATACGCCCTTTTTGGCCAACCAAGCAACCTGGGAGAGCAAATCAGCACTACAAAGAAATCTATCGCCCCCCCCCCGCGGGGCAAAAGGGCCAGGCGAAAAAAGTCTAAAAACCAGAAAGGCAGGGCAGGCCACCGAGTCAAGGGAGCCTTGTTAAGCTGATGGGCGGGATGTCAATGGCCAACAGCCAATCTTCACAAGTGTATCCTCTTTCCCAAAACATGTAAAACACAGAACCACAGAGCATAGGGCACTTCCACACATGGGCGTTGACCTTGGGAAAATGAAAAAATCAACCAGACACAGGGACCCCAAAGTTGAGGGCTGCTGTCTTGACAAGAACCTCGACTCCGGTACACGTTTCATATCCCAGGAAAGAGCCAAGTGGACAAAGACAAGTGGACAAGTGGACAAAGACAAGTGGACAAGTGGACAAGTGGTGCTACGTAGGTCCAATGGAGTGTCACTCAGCCATGAAATCCACGTCATGAGGCTGGTAGCAGCATCCTGAGTGGATTTAGGTACGATCATCCTCAGTGAAATAAGTCCCACAAAGACAGAAACTTATGATATCACTTATCGAGGGAATGTAAAAATCGCTCCCCATGAACTGAATCCCCAAACAGAACAGAGTCACGCTTTTAGAAAACACACTTAGGCCTGCTTCAGGGGAAAGGTGAGGTGGGGTGACGCATAAAACTCGAGTTTGAAATGAGCACAGATACCCTTCCGAAAACCGAATATGGAATGGACACGACCTACTCCTTGCTCAATCAACTGGACTCACCAGACCCTGTTCATCGCACAAGTATCTATCCGACTAGTAAGCATCTTAAAAGCTAAGTCTTGATATCTCTGTGTAAGTGCATCCAGTGTGTGTAAAGCGGCCTAAAAACAGCAGGGAAAATCAGCTCAGACCCATTCTGAGGATACATTTCCAACACAAAGAAGAAACAAGCAGGGCAAAACAGAGAGAAATTCTTCCAAAATGCGTTCAGGGACTGGCATGCAACCAGGATTGACCACATCTACAGCCCCAGCGGCAGAAGACATAAGGCTGGACACTCTTGGGGCTGAGACGATTGGTGAGGTTGGGAAAGCAAATGCAGACCCTTGAAAGGAATCCTGCGTGCTCCCCATTCCATGGGTCCCAACTCTCCAGGTTCAACGCAATCTTCCGACAGCGAAAGCACTCTTTGGAAACCCAGCGGATGCTACACCGTGGGATCGGGAAAGCTTTCTGAAACTCACCTCACTTTTCATCTCCTGGTGCTCGTGTTCTCCATTCAGGCCCCCTTACTAACAATCTCCCCACTTGGAGACTCGGCGCCTTTCCATGCCTCTTTCGTACCGTCTGCAATTTGTCCGCAGGATGAACTGCAAGAGGGGGAACCAATGAGAGACTCGCTGGAGGGTGTTTGGTCGGGCACATGTCACTCTCATTTCCCATCGCGAAGAAGAATTCACCAAAGGCTCAGCCTGCCACCCCGGATCGACAATAGAGCGTGAAGCCATCCAGCCGTGTTGCGTCCCACTCACAAAAAAGCGACTTGGGAAATGGAGCTCAGGGGCACTGCACTTCCCAAACCTGCAGAGTTCTAAACGATAACTATCGCCCCAAAATATATTGACGTCAGGCTACGAAGAGGCGTTGAACGCAAGGCAGAACTGCAGGAAACGGATGTCAACGGGTACATGGGAATGGCCCCAATAGCACATGAAAAGCGCCAGAACGTGGACAATGATGCGGTTGGCCAAAAAGGGCGTATGCGTTTTTTCCTGAATATATTCAGGAAAAAACGCATACGCCCTTTTTGGTCAACCAAGCAACCTGGGAGAGCAAATCAGCACTACAAAGAAATCTATCGCCCCCCCACCCCCGCGGGGCAAAAGTGCCAGGCGAAAAAAGTCTAAAAACCAGAAAGGCAGGGCAGGCCACCGAGTCAAGGGAGCCTTGTTAAGCTGATGGGCGGGATGTCAATGGCCAACAGCCAATCTTCACAAGTGTATCCTCTTTCCCAAAACATGGAAAACACAGAACCACAGAGCATAGGGCACTTCCACACATGGGCGTTGACCTTGGGAAAATGAAAAAATCAACCAGACACAGGGACCCCAAAGTTGAGGGCTGCTGTCTTGACAAGAACCTCGACTCCGGTACACGTTTCATATCCCAGGAAAGAGCCAAGTGGACAAAGACAAGTGGACAAGTGGACAAAGACAAGTGGACAAGTGGACCAGTGGTGCTACGTAGGTCCAATGGAGTGTCACTCAGCCATGAAATCCACGTCATGAGGCTGGTAGCAGCATCCTGAGTGGATTTAGGTACGATCATCCTCAGTGAAATAAGTCCCACAAAGACAGAAACTTATGATATCACTTATCGAGGGAATGTAAAAATCGCTCCCCATGAACTGAATCCCCAAACAGAACAGAGTCACGCTTTTAGAAAACACACTTAGGCCTGCTTCAGGGGAAAGGTGAGGTGGGGTGACGCATAAAACTCGAGTTTGAAATGAGCACAGATACCCTTCCGAAAACCGAATATGGAATGGACACGACCTACTCCTTGCTCAATCAACTGGACTCACCAGACCCTGTTCATCGCACAAGTATCTATCCGACTAGTAAGCATCTTCAAAGCTAAGTCTTGATATCTCTGTGTAAGTGCATCAAGTGTGTGTAAAGCGGCCTAAAAACAGCAGGGAAAATCAGCTCAGACCCATTCTGAGGATACATTTCCAACACAAAGAAGAAACAAGCAGGGCAAAACAGAGAGAAATTCTTCCAAAATGCGTTCAGGGACTGGCATGCAAGCAGCATTGACCACATCTACAGCCCCAGCGGCAGAAGACATAAGGCTGGACACTCTTGGGGCTGAGACGATTGGTGAGGTTGGGAAAGCAAATGCAGACCCTTGAAAGGAATCCTGCGTGCTCCCCATTCCATGGGTCCCAACTCTCCAGGTTCAACGCAATCTTCCGACAACGAAAGCACTCATTGGAAACCCAGCGGATGCTACACCGTGGGATCGGGAAAGCTTTCTGAAACTCACCTCACTTTTCATCTCCTGGTGCTCGTGTTCTCCATTCAGGCCCCCTTACTAACAATCTCCCCACTTGGAGACGCAGCGCCTTTCCATGCCTCTTTCGTACCGTCTGCAATTTGTCCGCAGGATGAACTGCAAGAGGGGGAACCAATGAGAGACTCGCTGGAGGTCTTTGGTCGGGCACATGTCACTCTCATTTCCCATCGCGAAGAAGAATTCACCAAAGGCTCAGCCTGCCACCCCGGATCGACAATAGGGCGTGAAGCCATCCAGCCGTGGTGCGTCCCACTCACAAAAAAGCGACTTGGGAAATGGAGCTCAGGGGCACTGCACTTCCCAAACCTGCAGAGTTCTAAACGATAACTATCGCCCCTAAATATATTGACGTCAGGCTACGAAGAGGCGTTGAACGCAAGGCAGAACTGCAGGAAACGGATGTCAACGGGTACATGGGAATGGCCCCGATAGAACATGAAAAGCGCCAGAACGTGGACAATGATGCGGTTGGCCAAAAAGGGCGTAGGCGTTTTTTCCTGAATATATTCAGGAAAAAACGCCTACGCCCTTTTTGGCCAACCAAGCAACCTGGGAGAGGAAATCAGCACTACAAAGAAATCTCTCGCCCCCCCCCCCCCACGGGGCAAAAGGGCCAGGCGAAAAAAGTCTAAAAACCAGAAAGGCAGGGCAGGCCACCGAGTCAAGGGAGCCTTGTTAAGCTGATGGGCGGGATGTCAATGGCCAACAGCCAATCTTCACAAGTGTATCCTCTTTCCCAAAACATGTAAAACACAGAACCACAGAGCATAGGGCACTTCCACACATGGGCGTTGACCTTGGGAAAATGAAAAAATCAACCAGACACAGGGACCCCAAAGTTGAGGGCTGCTGTCTTGACAAGAACCTCGACTCCGGTACACGTTTCATATCCCAGGAAAGAGCCAAGTGGACAAAGACAAGTGGACAAGTGGACAAAGACAAGTGGACAAGTGGACAAGTGGTGCTACGTAGGTCCAATGGATTGTCACTCAGCCATGAAATCCACGTCATGAGGCTGGTAGCAGCATCCTGAGTGGATTTAGGTACGATCATCCTCAGTGAAATAAGTCCCACAAAGACAGAAACTTATGATATCACTTATCGAGGGAATGTAAAAATCGCTCCCCATGCACTGAATCCCCAAACAGAACAGAGTCACGCTTTTAGAAAACACACTTAGGCCTGCTTCAGGGGAAAGGTGAGGTGGGGTGACGCATAAAACTCGAGTTTGAAATGAGCACAGATACCCTTCCGAAAACCGAATATGGAATGGACACGACCTACTCCTTGCTCAATCAACTGGACTCACCAGACCCTGTTCATCGCACAAGTATCTATCCGACTAGTAAGCATCTTAAAAGCTAAGTCTTGATATCTCTGTGTAAGTGCATCAAGTGGGTGTAAAGCGGCCTAAAAACAGCAGGGAAAATCAGCTCAGACCCATTCTGAGGATACATTTCCAACACAAAGAAGAAATAAGCAGGGCAAAACAGAGAGAAATTCTTCCAAAATGCGTTCAGGGACTGGCATGCAACCAGGATTGACCACATCTACAGCCCCAGCGGCAGAAGACATAAGGCTGGACACTCTTGGGGCTGAGACGATTGGTGAGGTTGGGAAAGCAAATGCAGACCCTTGAAAGGAATCCTGCGTGCTCCCCATTCCATGGGTCCCAACTCTCCAGGTTCAACGCAATCTTCCGACAGCGAAAGCACTCTTTGGAAACCCAGCGGATGCTACACCGTGGGATCGGGAAAGCTTTCTGAAACTCACCTCACTTTTCATCTCCTGGTGCTCGTGTTCTCCATTCAGGCCCCCTTACTAACAATCTCCCCACTTGGAGACTCGGCGCCTTTCCATGCCTCTTTCGTACCGTCTGCAATTTGTCCGCAGGATGAACTGCAAGAGGGGGAACCAATGAGAGACTCGCTGGAGGGTGTTTGGTCGGGCACATGTCACTCTCATTTCCCATCGCGAAGAAGAATTCACCAAAGGCTCAGCCTGCCACCCCGGATCGACAATAGGGCGTGAAGCCATCCAGCCGTGTTGCGTCCCACTCACAAAAAAGCGACTTGGGAAATGGAGCTCAGGGGCACTGCACTTCCCAAACCTGCAGAGTTCTAAACGATAACTATCGCCCCAAAATGTATTGAGGTCAGGCTACGAAGAGGCGTTGAACGCAAGGCAGAACTGCAGGAAACGGATGTCAACGGGTACATGGGAATGGCCCCGATAGCACATGAAAAGCGCCAGAACGTGGACAATGATGCGGTTGGCCAAAAAGGGCGTATGCGTTTTTTCCTGAATATATTCAGGAAAAAACGCATACGCCCTTTTTGGCCAACCAAGCAACCTGGGAGAGCAAATCAGCACTACAAAGAAATCTATCGCCCCCCCCCCCCCGCGGGGCAAAAGTGCCAGGCGAAAAAAGTCTAAAAACCAGAAAGGCAGGGCAGGCCACCGAGTCAAGGGAGCCTTGTTAAGCTGATGGGCGGGATGTCAATGGCCAACAGCCAATCTTCACAAGTGTATCCTCTTTCCCAAAACATGTAAAACACAGAACCACAGAGCATAGGGCACTTCCACACATGGGCGTTGACCTTGGGAAAATGAAAAAATCAACCAGACACAGGGACCCCAAAGTTGAGGGCTGCTGTCTTGACAAGAACCTCGACTCCGGTACACGTTTCATATCCCAGGAAAGAGCCAAGTGGACAAAGACAAGTGGACAAGTGGACAAAGACAAGTGGACAAGTGGACCAGTGGTGCTACGTAGGTCCAATGGAGTGTCACTCAGCCATGAAATCCACGTCATGAGGCTGGTAGCAGCATCCTGAGTGGATTTAGGTACGATCATCCTCAGTGAAATAAGTCCCACAAAGACAGAAACTTATGATATCACTTATCGAGGGAATGTAAAAATCGCTCCCCATGAACTGAATCCCCAAACAGAACAGAGTCACGCTTTTAGAAAACACACTTAGGCCTGCTTCAGGGGAAAGGTGAGGTGGGGTGACGCATAAAACTCGAGTTTGAAATGAGCACAGATACCCTTCCGAAAACCGAATATGGAATGGACACGACCTACTCCTTGCTCAATCAACTGGACTCACCAGACCCTGTTCATCGCACAAGTATCTATCCGACTAGTAAGCATCTTAAAAGCTAAGTCTTGATATCTCTGTGTAAGTGCATCAAGTGTGTGTAAAGCGGCCTAAAAACAGCAGGGAAAATCAGCTCAGACCCATTCTGAGGATACATTTCCAACACAAAGAAGAAACAAGCAGGGCAAAACACAGAGAAATTCTTCCAAAATGCGTTCAGGGACTGGCATGCAAGCAGCATTGACCACATCTACAGCCCCAGCGGCAGAAGACATAAGGCTGGACACTCTTGGGGCTGAGACGATTGGTGAGGTTGGGAAAGCAAATGCAGACCCTTGAAAGGAATCCTGCGTGCTCCCCATTCCATGGGTCCCAACTCTCCAGGTTCAACGCAATCTTCCGACAACGAAAGCACTCATTGGAAACCCAGCGGATGCTACACCGTGGGATCGGGAAAGCTTTCTGAAACTCACCTCACTTTTCATCTCCTGGTGCTCGTGTTCTCCATTCAGGCCCCCTTACTAACAATCTCCCCACTTGGAGACGCAGCGCCTTTCCATGCCTCTTTCGTACCGTCTGCAATTTGTCCGCAGGATGAACTGCAAGAGGGGGAACCAATGAGAGACTCGCTGGAGGTCTTTGGTCGGGCACATGTCACTCTCATTTCCCATCGCGAAGAAGAATTCACCAAAGGCTCAGCCTGCCACCCCGGATCGACAATAGGGCGTGAAGCCATCCAGCCGTGGTGCGTCCCACTCACAAAAAAGCGACTTGGGAAATGGAGCTCAGGGGCACTGCACTTCCCAAACCTGCAGAGTTCTAAACGATAACTATCGCCCCTAAATGTATTGAGGTCAGGCTACGAAGAGGCGTTGAACGCAAGGCAGAACTGCAGGAAACGGATGTCAACGGGTACATGGGAATGGCCCCGATAGAACATGAAAAGCGCCAGAACGTGGACAATGATGCGGTTGGCCAAAAAGGGCGTAGGCGTTTTTTCCTGAATATATTCAGGAAAAAACGCCTACGCCCTTTTTGGCCAACCAAGCAACCTGGGAGAGGAAATCAGCACTACAAAGAAATCTCTCGCCCCCCCCCCCCCCCGCGGGGCAAAAGGGCCAGGCGAAAAAAGTCTAAAAACCAGAAAGGCAGGGCAGGCCACCGAGTCAAGGGAGCCTTGTTAAGCTGATGGGCGGGATGTCAATTGCGAACAGCCAATCTTCACAAGTGTATCCTCTTTCCCAAAACATGTAAAACACAGAACCACAGAGCATAGGGCACTTCCACACATGGGCGTTGACCTTGGGAAAATGAAAAAATCAACCAGACACAGGGACCCCAAAGTTGAGGGCTGCTGTCTTGACAAGAACCTCGACTCCGGTACACGTTTCATATCCCAGGAAAGAGCCAAGTGGACAAAGACAAGTGGACAAGTGGACAAAGACAAGTGGACAAGTGGACAAGTGGTGCTACGTAGGTCCAATGGATTGTCACTCAGCCATGAAATCCACGTCATGAGGCTGGTAGCAGCATCCTGAGTGGATTTAGGTACGATCATCCTCAGTGAAATAAGTCCCACAAAGACAGAAACTTATGATATCACTTATCGAGGGAATGTAAAAATCGCTCCCCATGAACTGAATCCCCAAACAGAACAGAGTCACGCTTTTAGAAAACACACTTAGGCCTGCTTCAGGGGAAAGGTGAGGTGGGGTGACGCATAAAACTCGAGTTTGAAATGAGCACAGATACCCTTACGAAAACCGAATATGGAATGGACACGACCTACTCCTTGCTCAATCAACTGGACTCACCAGACCCTGTTCATCGCACAAGTATCTATCCGACTAGTAAGCATCTTAAAAGCTAAGTCTTGATATCTCTGTGTAAGTGCATCCAGTGTGTGTAAAGCGGCCTAAAAACAGCAGGGAAAATCAGCTCAGACCCATTCTGAGGATACATTTCCAACACAAAGAAGAAACAAGCAGGGCAAAACAGAGAGAAATTCTTCCAAAATGCGTTCAGGGACTGGCATGCAACCAGCATTGACCACATCTACAGCCCCAGCGGCAGAAGACATAAGGCTGGACACTCTTGGGGCTGAGACGATTGGTGAGGTTGGGAAAGCAAATGCAGACCCTTGAAAGGAATCCTGCGTGCTCCCCATTCCATGGGTCCCAACTCTCCAGGTTCAACGCAATCTTCCGACAGCGAAAGCACTCCTTGGAAACCCAGCGGATGCTACACCGTGGGATCGGGAAAGCTTTCTGAAACTCACCTCACTTTTCATCTCCTGGTGCTCGTGTTCTCCATTCAGGCCCCCTTACTAACAATCTCCCCACTTGGAGACTCAGCGCCTTTCCATGCCTCTTTCGTACCGTCTGCAATTTGTCCGCAGGATGAACTGCAAGAGGGGGAACCAATGAGAGACTCGCTGGAGGGGTTTGGTCGGGCACATGTCACTATCATTTCCCATCGTGAAGAAGAATTCACCAAAGGCTCAGCCTGCCACCCCGGATCGACAATAGGGCGTGAAGCCATCCAGCCGTGTTGCGTCCCACTCACAAAAAAGCGACTTGGCAAATGGAGCTCAGGGGCACTGCACTTCCCAAACCTGCAGAGTTCTAAACGATAACTATCGCCCCAAAATGTATTGAGGTCAGGCTACGAAGAGGCGTTGAACGCAAGGCAGAACTGCAGGAAACGGATGTCAACGGGTACATGGGAATGGCCCCGATAGAACATGAAAAGCGCCAGAACGTGGACAATGATGCGGTTGGCCAAAAAGGGCGTATGCGTTTTTTCCTGAATATATTCAGGAAAAAACGCATACGCCCTTTTTGGCCAACCAAGCAACCTGGGAGAGCAAATCAGCACTACAAAGAAATCTATCGCCCCCCCCCCGCGGGGCAAAAGGGCCAGGCGAAAAAAGTCTAAAAACCAGAAAGGCCGGGCAGGCCACCGAGTCAAGGGAGCCTTGTTAAGCTGATGGGCGGGATGTCAATGGCCAACAGCCAATCTTCACAAGTGTATCCTCTTTCCCAAAACATGTAAAACACAGAACCACAGAGCATAGGGCACTTCCACACATGGGCGTTGACCTTGGGAAAATGAAAAAATCAACCAGACACAGGGACCCCAAAGTTGAGGGCTGCTGTCTTGACAAGAACCTCGACTCCGGTACACGTTTCATATCCCAGGAAAGAGCCAAGTGGACAAAGACAAGTGGACAAGTGGACAAAGACAAGTGGACAAGTGGACCAGTGGTGCTACGTAGGTCCAATGGAGTGTCACTCAGCCATGAAATCCACGTCATGAGGCTGGTAGCAGCATCCTGAGTGGATTTAGGTACGATCATCCTCAGTGAAATAAGTCCCACAAAGACAGAAACTTATGATATCACTTATCGAGGGAATGTAAAAATCGCTCCCCATGAACTGAATCCCCAAACAGAACAGAGTCACGCTTTTAGAAAACACACTTAGGCCTGCTTCAGGGGAAAGGTGAGGTGGGGTGACGCATAAAACTCGAGTTTGAAATGAGCACAGATACCCTTCCGAAAACCGAATATGGAATGGACACGACCTACTCCTTGCTCAATCAACTGGACTCACCAGACCCTGTTCATCGCACAAGTATCTATCCGACTAGTAAGCATCTTAAAAGCTAAGTCTTGATATCTCTGTGTAAGTGCATCAAGTGTGTGTAAAGCGGCCTAAAAACAGCAGGGAAAATCAGCTCAGACCCATTCTGAGGATACATTTCCAACACAAAGAAGAAACAAGCAGGGCAAAACAGAGAGAAATTCTTCCAAAATGCGTTCAGGGACTGGCATGCAAGCAGCATTGACCACATCTACAGCCCCAGCGGCAGAAGACATAAGGCTGGACACTCTTGGGGCTGAGACGATTGGTGAGGTTGGGAAAGCAAATGCAGACCCTTGAAAGGAATCCTGCGTGCTCCCCATTCCATGGGTCCCAACTCTCCAGGTTCAACGCAATCTTCCGACAACGAAAGCACTCATTGGAAACCCAGCGGATGCTACACCGTGGGATCGGGAAAGCTTTCTGAAACTCACCTCACTTTTCATCTCCTGGTGCTCGTGTTCTCCATTCAGGCCCCCTTACTAACAATCTCCCCACTTGGAGACGCAGCGCCTTTCCATGCCTCTTTCGTACCGTCTGCAATTTGTCCGCAGGATGAACTGCAAGAGGGGGAACCAATGAGAGACTCGCTGGAGGGGTTTGGTCGGGCACATGTCACTCTCATTTCCCATCGCGAAGAAGAATTCACCAAAGGCTCAGCCTGCCACCCCGGATCGACAATAGGGCGTGAAGCCATCCAGCCGTGGTGCGTCCCACTCACAAAAAAGCGACTTGGGAAATGGAGCTCAGGGGCACTGCACTTCCCAAACCTGCAGAGTTCTAAACGATAACTATCGCCCCTAAATATATTGACGTCAGGCTACGAAGAGGCGTTGAACGCAAGGCAGAACTGCAGGAAACGGATGTCAACGGGTACATGGGAATGGCCCCGATAGAACATGAAAAGCGCCAGAACGTGGACAATGATGCGGTTGGCCAAAAAGGGCGTAGGCGTTTTTTCCTGAATATATTCAGGAAAAAACGCCTACGCCCTTTTTGGCCAACCAAGCAACCTGGGAGAGGAAATCAGCACTACAAAGAAATCTCTCGCCCCCCCCCCCCCGCGGGGCAAAAGGGCCAGGCGAAAAAAGTCTAAAAACCAGAAAGGCAGGGCAGGCCACCGAGTCAAGGGAGCCTTGTTAAGCTGATGGGCGGGATGTCAATGGCCAACAGCCAATCTTCACAAGTGTATCCTCTTTCCCAAAACATGTAAAACACAGAACCACAGAGCATAGGGCACTTCCACACATGGGCGTTGACCTTGGGAAAATGAAAAAATCAACTAGACACAGGGACCCCAAAGTTGAGGGCTGCTGTCTTGACAAGAACCTCGACTCCGGTACACGTTTCATATCCCAGGAAAGAGCCAAGTGGACAAAGACAAGTGGACAAGTGCACAAAGACAAGTGGACAAGTGGACAAGTGGTGCTACGTAGGTCCAATGGAGTGTCACTCAGCCATGAAATCCACGTCATGAGGCTGGTAGCAGCATCCTGAGTGGATTTAGGTACGATCATCCTCAGTGAAATAAGTCCCACAAAGACAGAAACTTATGATATCACTTATCGAGGGAATGTAAAAATCGCTCCCCATGAACTGAATCCCCAAACAGAACAGAGTCACGCTTTTAGAAAACACACTTAGGCCTGCTTCAGGGGAAAGGTGAGGTGGGGTGACGCATAAAACTCGAGTTTGAAATGAGCACAGATACCCTTCCGAAAACCGAATATGGAATGGACACGACCTACTCCTTGCTCAATCAACTGGACTCACCAGACCCTGTTCATCGCACAAGTATCTATCCGACTAGTAAGCATCTTAAAAGCTAAGTCTTGATATCTCTGTGTAAGTGCATCAAGTGTGTGTAAAGCGGCCTAAAAACAGCAGGGAAAATCAGCTCAGACCCATTCTGAGGATACATTTCCAACACAAAGAAGAAACAAGCAGGGCAAAACAGAGAGAAATTCTTCCAAAATGCGTTCAGGGACTGGCATGCAACCAGGATTGACCACATCTACAGCCCCAGCGGCAGAAGACATAAGTCTGGACACTCTTGGGGCTGAGACGATTGGTGAGGTTGGGAAAGCAAATGCAGACCCTTGAAAGGAATCCTGCGTGCTCCCCATTCCATGGGTCCCAACTCTCCAGGTTCAACGCAATCTTCCGACAGCGAAAGCACTCTTTGGAAACCCAGCGGATGCTACACCGTGGGATCGGGAAAGCTTTCTGAAACTCACCTCACTTTTCATCTCCTGGTGCTCGTGTTCTCCATTCAGGCCCCCTTACTAACAATCTCCCCACTTGGAGACTCGGCGCCTTTCCATGCCTCTTTCGTACCGTCTGCAATTTGTCCGCAGGATGAACTGCAAGAGGGGGAACCAATGAGAGACTCGCTGGAGGGGTTTGGTCGGGCACATGTCACTCTCATTTCCCATCGCGAAGAAGAATTCACCAAAGGCTCAGCCTGCCACCCCGGATCGACAATAGGGCGTGAAGCCATCCAGCCGTGGTGCGTCCCACTCACAAAAAAGCGACTTGGGAAATGGAGCTCAGGGGCACTGCACTTCCCAAACCTGCAGAGTTCTAAACTATAACTATCGCCCCAAAATATATTGAGGTCAGGCTACGAAGAGGCGTTGAACGCAAGGCAGAACTGCAGGAAACGGATGTCAACGGGTACATGGGAATGGCCCCGATAGCACATGAAAAGCGCCAGAACGTGGACAATGATGCGGTTGGCCAAAAAGGGCGTATGCGTTTTTTCCTGAATATATTCAGGAAAAAACGCATACGCCCTTTTTGGCCAACCAAGCAACCTGGGAGAGCAAATCAGCACTACAAAGAAATCTCTCGCCCCCCCCACCCCGGGGCAAAAGGGCCAGGCGAAAAAAGTCTAAAAACCAGAAAGGCAGGGCAGGCCACCGAGTCAAGGGAGCCTTGTTAAGCTGATGGGCGTGATGTCAATGGCCAACAGCCAATCTTCACAAGTGTATCCTCTTTCCCAAAACATGGAAAACACAGAACCACAGAGCATAGGGCACTTCCACACATGGGCGTTGACCTTGGGAAAATGAAAAAATCAACCAGACAGAGGGACCCCAAAGTTGAGGGCTGCTGTCTTGACAAGAACCTCGACTCCGGTACACGTTTCATATCCCAGGAAAGAGTCAAGTGGACAAAGACAAGTGGACAAGTGGACAAAGACAAGTGGACAAGTGGACAAGTGGTGCTACGTAGGTCCAATGGAGTGTCACTCAGCCATGAAATCCACGTCATGAGGCTGGTAGCAGCATCCTGAGTGGATTTAGGTACGATCATCCTCAGTGAAATAAGTCCCACAAAGACAGAAACTTATGATATCACTTATCGAGGGAATGTAAAAATCGCTCCCCATGAACTGAATCCCCAAACAGAACAGTGTCACGCTTTTAGAAAACACACTTAGGCCTGCTTCAGGGGAAAGGTGAGGTGGGGTGACGCATAAAACTCGAGTTTGAAATGAGCACAGATACCCTTCCGAAAACCGAATATGGAATGGACACGACCTACTCTTTGCTCAATCAACTGAACTCACCAGACCCTGTTCATCGCACAAGTATCTATCCGACTAGTAAGCATCTTAAAAGCTAAGTCTTGATATCTCTGTGTAAGTGCATCAAGTGTGTGTACAGCGGCCTAAAAACAGCAGGGAAAATCAGCTCAGACCCATTCTGAGGATACATTTCCAACACAAAGAAGAAAGAAGCAGGGCAAAACAGAGAGAAATTCTTCCAAAATGCGTTCAGGGACTGGCATGCAACCAGCATTGACCACATCTACAGCCCCAGCGGCAGAAGACATAAGGCTGGACACTCTTGGGGCTGAGACGATTGGTGAGGTTGGGAAAGCAAATGCAGACCCTTGAAAGGAATCCTGCGTGCTCCCCATTCCATGGGTCCCAACTCTCCAGGTTCAACGCAATCTTCCGACAGCGAAAGCACTCCTTGGAAACCCAGCGGATGCTACACCGTGGGATCGGGAAAGCTTTCTGAAACTCACCTCACTTTTCATCTCCTGGTGCTCGTGTTCTCCATTCAGGCCCCCTTACTAACAATCTCCCCACTTGGAGACTCAGCGCCTTTCCATGCCTCTTTCGTACCGTCTGCAATTTGTCCGCAGGATGAACTGCAAGAGGGGGAACCAATGAGAGACTCGCTGGAGGTGTTTGGGCGGGCACATGTCACTCTCATTTCCCATCGCGAAGAAGAATTCACCAAAGGCTCAGCCTGCCACCCCGGATCGACAATAGGGCGTGAAGCCATCCAGCCGTGTTGCGTCCCACTCACAAAAAAGCGACTTGGGAAATGGAGCTCAGGGGCACTGCACTTCCCAAACCTGCAGAGTTCTAAACGATAACTATCGCCCCAAAATATATTGAGGTCAGGCTACGAAGAGGCGTTGAACGCAAGGCAGAACTGCAGGAAACGAATGTCAACGGGTACATGGGAATGGCCCCGATAGCACATGAAAAGCGCCAGAACGTGGACAATGATGCGGTTGGCCAAAAAGGGCGTATGCGTTTTTTCCTGAATATATTCAGGAAAAAACGCACACGCCCTTTTTGGCCAACCAAGCAACCTGGGAGAGGAAATCAGCACTACAAAGAAATCTCTCGCCCCCCCCCCCCCCGCGGGGCAAAAGGGCCAGGCGAAAAAAGTCTAAAAACCAGAAAGGCAGGGCAGGCCACCGAGTCAAGGGAGCCTTGTTAAGCTGATGGGCGGGATGTCAATGGCCAACAGCCAATCTTCACAAGTGTATCCTCTTTCCCAAAACATGTAAAACACAGAACCACAGAGCATAGGGCACTTCCACACATGGGCGTTGACCTTGGGAAAATGAAAAAATCAACCAGACACAGGGACCCCAAAGTTGAGGGCTGCTGTCTTGACAAGAACCTCGACTCCGGTACACGTTTCATATCCCAGGAAAGAGCCAAGTGGACAAAGACAAGTGGACAAGTGCACAAAGACAAGTGGACAAGTGGACAAGTGGTGCTACGTAGGTCCAATGGAGTGTCACTCAGCCATGAAATCCACGTCATGAGGCTGGTAGCAGCATCCTGAGTGGATTTAGGTACGATCATCCTCAGTGAAATAAGTCCCACAAAGACAGAAACTTATGATATCACTTATCGAGGGAATGTAAAAATCGCTCCCCATGAACTGAATCCCCAAACAGAACAGAGTCACGCTTTTAGAAAACACACTTAGGCCTGCTTCAGGGGAAAGGTGAGGTGGGGTGACGCATAAAACTCGAGTTTGAAATGAGCACAGATACCCTTCCGAAAACCGAATATGGAATGGACACGACCTACTCCTTGCTCAATCAACTGGACTCACCAGACCCTGTTCATCGCACAAGTATCTATCCGACTAGTAAGCATCTTAAAAGCTAAGTCTTGATATCTCTGTGTAAGTGCATCAAGTGTGTGTAAAGCGGCCTAAAAACAGCAGGGAAAATCAGCTCAGACCCATTCTGAGGATACATTTCCAACACAAAGAAGAAACAAGCAGGGCAAAACAGAGAGAAATTCTTCCAAAATGCGTTCAGGGACTGGCATGCAACCAGGATTGACCACATCTACAGCCCCAGCGGCAGAAGACATAAGTCTGGACACTCTTGGGGCTGAGACGATTGGTGAGGTTGGGAAAGCAAATGCAGACCCTTGAAAGGAATCCTGCGTGCTCCCCATTCCATGGGTCCCAACTCTCCAGGTTCAACGCAATCTTCCGACAGCGAAAGCACTCTTTGGAAACCCAGCGGATGCTACACCGTGGGATCGGGAAAGCTTTCTGAAACTCACCTCACTTTTCATCTCCTGGTGCTCGTGTTCTCCATTCAGGCCCCCTTACTAACAATCTCCCCACTTGGAGACTCGGCGCCTTTCCATGCCTCTTTCGTACCGTCTGCAATTTGTCCGCAGGATGAACTGCAAGAGGGGGAACCAATGAGAGACTCGCTGGAGGGGTTTGGTCGGGCACATGTCACTCTCATTTCCCATCGCGAAGAAGAATTCACCAAAGGCTCAGCCTGCCACCCCGGATCGACAATAGGGCGTGAAGCCATCCAGCCGTGGTGCGTCCCACTCACAAAAAAGCGACTTGGGAAATGGAGCTCAGGGGCACTGCACTTCCCAAACCTGCAGAGTTCTAAACTATAACTATCGCCCCAAAATATATTGAGGTCAGGCTACGAAGAGGCGTTGAACGCAAGGCAGAACTGCAGGAAACGGATGTCAACGGGTACATCGGAATGGCCCCGATAGCACATGAAAAGCGCCAGAACGTGGACAATGATGCGGTTGGCCAAAAAGGGCGTATGCGTTTTTTCCTGAATATATTCAGGAAAAAACGCATACGCCCTTTTTGGCCAACCAAGCAACCTGGGAGAGCAAATCAGCACTACAAAGAAATCTCTCGCCCCCCCCACCCCGGGGCAAAAGGGCCAGGCGAAAAAAGTCTAAAAACCAGAAAGGCAGGGCAGGCCACCGAGTCAAGGGAGCCTTGTTAAGCTGATGGGCGTGATGTCAATGGCCAACAGCCAATCTTCACAAGTGTATCCTCTTTCCCAAAACATGGAAAACACAGAACCACAGAGCATAGGGCACTTCCACACATGGGCGTTGACCTTGGGAAAATGAAAAAATCAACCAGACAGAGGGACCCCAAAGTTGAGGGCTGCTGTCTTGACAAGAACCTCGACTCCGGTACACGTTTCATATCCCAGGAAAGAGTCAAGTGGACAAAGACAAGTGGACAAGTGGACAAAGACAAGTGGACAAGTGGACAAGTGGTGCTACGTAGGTCCAATGGAGTGTCACTCAGCCATGAAATCCACGTCATGAGGCTGGTAGCAGCATCCTGAGTGGATTTAGGTACGATCATCCTCAGTGAAATAAGTCCCACAAAGACAGAAACTTATGATATCACTTATCGAGGGAATGTAAAAATCGCTCCCCATGAACTGAATCCCCAAACAGAACAGTGTCACGCTTTTAGAAAACACACTTAGGCCTGCTTCAGGGGAAAGGTGAGGTGGGGTGACGCATAAAACTCGAGTTTGAAATGAGCACAGATACCCTTCCGAAAACCGAATATGGAATGGACACGACCTACTCTTTGCTCAATCAACTGAACTCACCAGACCCTGTTCATCGCACAAGTATCTATCCGACTAGTAAGCATCTTAAAAGCTAAGTCTTGATATCTCTGTGTAAGTGCATCAAGTGTGTGTAAAGCGGCCTAAAAACAGCAGGGAAAATCAGCTCAGACCCATTCTGAGGATACATTTCCAACACAAAGAAGAAAGAAGCAGGGCAAAACAGAGAGAAATTCTTCCAAAATGCGTTCAGGGACTGGCATGCAACCAGCATTGACCACATCTACAGCCCCAGCGGCAGAAGACATAAGGCTGGACACTCTTGGGGCTGAGACGATTGGTGAGGTTGGGAAAGCAAATGCAGACCCTTGAAAGGAATCCTGCGTGCTCCCCATTCCATGGGTCCCAACTCTCCAGGTTCAACGCAATCTTCCGACAGCGAAAGCACTCCTTGGAAACCCAGCGGATGCTACACCGTGGGATCGGGAAAGCTTTCTGAAACTCACCTCACTTTTCATCTCCTGGTGCTCGTGTTCTCCATTCAGGCCCCCTTACTAACAATCTCCCCACTTGGAGACTCAGCGCCTTTCCATGCCTCTTTCGTACCGTCTGCAATTTGTCCGCAGGATGAACTGCAAGAGGGGGAACCAATGAGAGACTCGCTGGAGGTGTTTGGGCGGGCACATGTCACTCTCATTTCCCATCGCGAAGAAGAATTCACCAAAGGCTCAGCCTGCCACCCCGGATCGACAATAGGGCGTGAAGCCATCCAGCCGTGTTGCGTCCCACTCACAAAAAAGCGACTTGGGAAATGGAGCTCAGGGGCACTGCACTTCCCAAACCTGCAGAGTTCTAAACGATAACTATCGCCCCAAAATATATTGAGGTCAGGCTACGAAGAGGCGTTGAACGCAAGGCAGAACTGCAGGAAACGGATGTCAACGGGTACATGGGAATGGCCCCGATAGCACATGAAAAGCGCCAGAACGTGGACAATGATGCGGTTGGCCAAAAAGGGCGTATGCGTTTTTTCCTGAATATATTCAGGAAAAAACGCACACGCCCTTTTTGGCCAACCAAGCAACCTGGGAGAGCAAATCACCACTACAAAGAAATCTCTCGCCCCCCCCCCTGGGGCAAAAGGGCCAGGCGAAAAAAGTCTGAAAACCAGAAAGGCAGGGCAGGCCACCGAGTCAAGGGAGCCTTGTTAAGCTGATGGGCGGGATGTCAATGGCCAACAGCCAATCTTCACAAGTGTATCCTCTTTCCCAAAACATGGAAAACACAGAACCACAGAGCATAGGGCACTTCCACACATGGGCGTTGACCTTGGGAAAATGAAAAAATCAACCAGACACAGGGACCCCAAAGTTGAGGGCTGCTGTCTTGACAAGAACCTCGACTCCGGTACACGTTTCATATCCCAAGAAAGAGCCAAGTGGACAAAGACAAGTGGACAAGTGGACAAAGACAAGTGGACAAGTGGACAAGTGGTGCTACGTAGGTCCAATGGAGTGTCACTCAGCCATGAAATCCACGTCATGAGGCTGGTAGCAGCATCCTGAGTGGATTTAGGTACGATCATCCTCAGTGAAATAAGTCCCACAAAGACAGAAACTTATGATATCACTTATCGAGGGAATGTAAAACTCGCTCCCCATGAACTGAATCCCCAAACAGAACAGAGTCACGCTTTTAGAAAACACACTTAGGCCTGCTTCAGGGGAAAGGTGAGGTGGGGTGACGCATAAAACTCGAGTTTGAAATCAGCACAGATACCCTTCCGAAAACTGAATATGGAATGGACACGACCTACTCCTTGCTCAATCAACTGGACTCACCAGACCCTGTTCATCGCACAAGTATCTATCCGACTAGTAAGCATCTTAAAAGCTAAGTCTTGATATCTCTGTGTAAGTGCATCAAGTGTGTGTAAAGCGGCCTAAAAACAGCAGGAAAAAACAGCTCAGACCCATTCTGAGGATACATTTCCAACACAAAGAAGAAACAAGCAGGGCAAAACAGAGAGAAATTCTTCCAAAATGCGTTCAGGGACTGGCATGCAACCAGCATTGACCACATCTACAGCCCCAGCGGCAGAAGACATAAGGCTGGACCCTCTTGGGGCTGAGACGATTCGAGAGGTTGGGAAAGCAAATGTAGACCCTTGAAAGGAATCCTGCGTGCTCCCCATTCCATGGGTCCCAACTCTCCAGGTTCAACGCAATCTTCCGACAGCGAAAGCACTCCTTGGAAACCCAGCGGATGCTACAACGTGGGATCGGGAAAGCTTTCTGAAACTCACCTCACTTTTCATGTCCTGGTGCTCGTGTTCTCCATTCAGGCCCCCTTACTAACAATCTCCCCACTTGGAGACTCAGCGCCTTTCCATGCCTCTTTCGTACCGTCTGCAATTTGTCCGCAGGATGAACTGCAAGAGGGGGAACCAATGAGAGACTCGCTGGAGGTGTTTGGGCGGGCACATGTCACTCTCATTTCCCATCGTGAAGAAGAATTCACCAAAGGCTCAGCCTGCCACCCCGGATCGACAATAGGGCGTGAAGCCATCCAGCCGTGTTGCGTCCCACTCACAAAAAAGCGACTTGGCAAATGGAGCTCAGGGGCACTGCACTTCCCAAACCTGCAGAGTTCTAAACGATAACTATCGCCCCAAAATGTATTGAGGTCAGGCTACGAAGAGGCGTTGAACGCAAGGCAGAACTGCAGGAAACGGATGTCAACGGGTACATGGGAATGGCCCCGATAGCACATGAAAAGCGCCAGAACGTGGACAATGATGCGGTTGGCCAAAAAGGGCGTATGCGTTTTTTCCTGAATATATTCAGGAAAAAACGCATACGCCCTTTTTGGCCAACTAAGCAACCTGGGCGAGCAAATCAGCACTACAAAGAAATCTATCGCCCCCCCACGGGGCAAAAGGGCCAGGCGAAAAAAGTCTAAAAACCAGAAAGGCAGGGCAGGCCACCGAGTCAAGGGAGCCTTGTTAAGCTGATGGGCGGGATGTCAATGGCCAACAGCCAATCTTCACAAGTGTATCCTCTTTCCCAAAACATGGAAAACACAGAACCACAGAGCATAGGGCACTTCCACACATGGGCGTTGACCTTGGGAAAATGAAAAAATCAACCAGACAGAGGGACCCCAAAGTTGAGGGCTGCTGTCTTGACAAGAACCTCGACTCCGGTACACGTTTCATATCCCAAGAAAGAGCCAAATGGACAAAGACAAGTGGACATGTGGAC
Organism: Kogia breviceps; assembly: GCF_026419965.1. NCBI lineage: Eukaryota > Metazoa > Chordata > Mammalia > Artiodactyla > Physeteridae > Kogia > Kogia breviceps. Next base: position 96,662,946 of record NC_081310.1, read on the forward strand.
AAAGACAAGTGGACAAGTGGACAAGTGGTGCTACGTAGGTCCAATGGAGTGTCACTCAGCCATGAAATCCACGTCATGAGGCTGGTAGCAGCATCCTGAGTGGATTTAGGTACGATCATCCTCAGTGAAATAAGTCCCACAAAGACAGAAACTTATGATATCACTTATCGAGGGAATGTAAAAATCGCTCCCCATGAACTGAATCCCCAAACAAAACAGAGTCACGCTTTTAGAAAACACACTTAGGCCTGCTTCAGGGGAAAGGTGAGGTGGGGTGACGCATAAAACTCGAGTTTGAAATGAGCACAGATACCCTTCCGAAAACCGAATATGGAATGGACACGACCTACTCCTTGCTCAATCAACTGGACTCACCAGACCCTGTTCATCGCACAAGTATCTATCCGACTAGTAAGCATCTTAAAAGCTAAGTCTTGATATCTCTGTGTAAGTGCATCATGTGTGTGTAAAGCGGCCTAAAAACAGCAGGGAAAATCAGCTCAGACCCATTCTGAGGATACATTTCCAACACAAAGAAGAAACAAGCAGGGCAAAACAGAGAGAAATTCTTCCAAAATGCGTTCAGGGACTGGCATGCAACCAGGATTGACCACATCTACAGCCCCAGCGGCAGAAGACATAAGGCTGGACACTCTTGGGGCTGAGACGATTGGTGAGGTTGGGAAAGCAAATGCAGACCCTTGAAAGGAATCCTGCGTGCTCCCCATTCCATGGGTCCCAACTCTCCAGGTTCAACGCAATCTTCCGACAGCGAAAGCACTCCTTGGAAACCCAGCGGATGCTACACCGTGGGATCGGGAAAGCTTTCTGAAACTCACCTCACTTTTCATCTCCTGGTGCTCGTGTTCTCCATTCAGGCCCCCTTACTAACAATCTCCCCACTTGGAGACTCAGCGCCTTTCCATGCCTCTTTCGTACCGTCTGCAATTTGTCCGCAGGATGAACTGCAAGAGGGGGAACCAATGAGAGACTCGCTGGAGGTGTTTGGGCGGGCACATGTCACTCTCATTTCCCATCGCGAAGAAGAATTCACCAAAGGCTCAGCCTGCCACCCCGGATCGACAATAGGGCGTGAAGCCATCCAGCCGTGGTGCGTCCCACTCACAAAAAAGCGACTTGGGAAATGGAGCTCAGGGGCACTGCACTTCCCAAACCTGCAGAGTTCTAAACGATAACTATCGCCCCAAAATATATTGAGGTCAGGCTACGAAGAGGCGTTGAACGCAAGGCAGAACTGCAGGAAACGGATGTCAACGGGTACATGGGAATGGCCCCGATAGCACATGAAAAGCGCCAGAACGTGGACAATGATGCGGTTGGCCAAAAAGGGCGTATGCGTTTTTTCCTGAATATATTCAGGAAAAAACGCACACGCCCTTTTTGGCCAACCAAGCAACCTGGGAGAGCAAATCAGCACTACAAAGAAATCTCTCGCCCCCCCCCCACGGGGCAAAAGGGCCAGGCGAAAAAAGTCTAAAAACCAGAAAGGCAGGGCAGGCCACCGAGTCAAGGGAGCCTTGTTAAGCTGAAGGGCGGGATGTCAATGGCCAACAGCCAATCTTCACAAGTGTATCCTCTTTCCCAAAACATGGAAAACACAGAACCACAGAGCATAGGGCACTTCCACACATGGGCGTTGACCTTGGGAAAATGAAAAAATCAACCAGACACAGGGACCCCAAAGTTGAGGGCTGCTGTCTTGACAAGAACCTCGACTCCGGTACACGTTTCATATCCCAAGAAAGAGCCAAGTGGACAAAGACAAGTGGACAAGTGGACAAAGACAAGTGGACAAGTGGACAAGTGGTGCTACGTAGGTCCAATGGAGTGTCACTCAGCCATGAAATCCACGTCATGAGGCTGGTAGCAGCATCCTGAGTGGATTTAGGTACGATCATCCTCAGTGAAATAAGTCCCACAAAGACAGAAACTTATGATATCACTTATCGAGGGAATGTAAAAATCGCTCCCCATGAACTGAATCCCCAAACAAAACAGAGTCACGCTTTTAGAAAACACACTTAGGCCTGCTTCAGGGGAAAGGTGAGGTGGGGTGACGCATAAAACTCGAGTTTGAAATGAGCACAGATATCCTTCCGAAAACCGAATATGGAATGGACACGACCTACTCCTTGCTCAATCAACTGGACTCACCAGACCCTGTTCATCGCACAAGTATCTATCCGACTAGTAAGCATCTTAAAAGCTAAGTCTTGATATCTCTGTGTAAGTGCATCAAGTGTGTGTAAAGCGGCCTAAAAACAGCAGGGAAAATCAGCTCAGACCCATTCTGAGGATACATTTCCAACACAAAGAAGAAACAAGCAGGGCAAAACAGAGAGAAATTCTTCCAAAATGCGTTCAGGGACTGGCATGCAACCAGGATTGACCACATCTACAGCCCCAGCGGCAGAAGACATAAGGCTGGACACTCTTGGGGCTGAGACGATTGGTGAGGTTGGGAAAGCAAATGCAGACCCTTGAAAGGAATCCTGCGTGCTCCCCATTCCATGGGTCCCAACTCTCCAGGTTCAACGCAATCTTCCGACAGCGAAAGCACTCTTTGGAAACCCAGCGGATGCTACACCGTGGGATCGGGAAAGCTTTCTGAAACTCACCTCACTTTTCATCTCCTGGTGTTCGTGTTCTCCATTCAGGCCCCCTTACTAACAATCTCCCCACTTGGAGACGCAGCGCCTTTCCATGCCTCTTTCGTACCGTCTGCAATTTGTCCGCAGGATGAACTGCAAGAGGGGGAACCAATGAGAGACTCGCTGGAGGGGTTTGGTCGGGCACATGTCACTCTCATTTCCCATCGCGAAGAAGAATTCACCAAAGGCTCAGCCTGCCACCCCGGATCGACAATAGGGCGTGAAGCCATCCAGCCGTGTTGCGTCCCACTCACAAAAAAGCGACTTGGGAAATGGAGCTCAGGGGCACTGCACTTCCCAAACCTGCAGAGTTCTAAACGATAACTATCGCCCCAAAATATATTGAGGTCAGGCTACGAAGAGGCGTTGAACGCAAGGCAGAACTGCAGGAAACGGATGTCAACGGGTACATGGGAATGGCCCCGATAGCACATGAAAAGCGCCAGAACGTGGACAATGATGCGGTTGGCCAAAAAGGGCGTATGCGTTTTTTCCTGAATATATTCAGGAAAAAACGCATACGCCCTTTTTGGCCAACCAAGCAACCTGGGAGAGCAAATCAGCACTACAAAGAAATCTCTCGCCCCCCCCCCCCCCCCCGGGGCAAAAGGGCCAGGCGAAAAAAGTCTAAAAACCAGAAAGGCAGGGCAGGCCACCGAGTCAAGGGAGCCTTGTTAAGCTGATGGGCGGGATGTCAATGGCCAACAGCCAATCTTCACAAGTGTATCCTCTTTCCCAAAACATGTAAAACACAGAACCACAGAGCATAGGGCACTTCCACACATGGGCGTTGACCTTGGGAAAATGAAAAAATCAACCAGACAAAGGGACCCCAAAGTTGAGGGCTGCTGTCTTGACAAGAACCTCGACTCCGGTACACGTTTCATATCCCAGGAAAGAGCCAAGTGGACAAAGACAAGTGGACAAGTGGACAAAGACATGTGGACAAGTGGACAAGTGGTGCTATGTAGGTCCAAGGGAGTGTCACTCAGCCATGAAATCCACGTCATGAGGCTGGTAGCAGCATCCTGAGTGGATTTAGGTACGATCATCCTCAGTGAAATAAGTCCCACAAAGACAGAAACTTATGATATCACTTATCAAGGGAATGTAAAACTCGCTCCCCATGAACTGAATCCCCAAACAGAACAGAGTCACGCTTTTAGAAAACACACTTAGGCCTGCTTCAGGGGAAAGGTGAGGTGGGGTGACGCATAAAACTCGAGTTTGAAATCAGCACAGATACCCTTCCGAAAACCGAATATGGAATGGACACGACCTACTCTTTGCTCAATCAACTGAACTCACCAGACCCTGTTCATCGCACAAGTATCTATCCGACTAATAAGCATCTTAAAAGCTAAGTCTTGATATCTCTGTGTAAGTGCATCAAGTGTGTGTCAAGCGGCCTAAAAACAGCAGGGAAAATCAGCTCAGACCCATTCTGAGGATACATTTCCAACACAAAGAAGAAACAAGCAGGGCAAAACAGAGAGAAATTCTTCCAAAATGCGTTCAGGGACTGGCATGCAACCAGGATTGACCACATCTACAGCCCCAGCGGCAGAAGACATAAGGCTGGACACTCTTGGGGCTGAGACGATTGGTGAGGTTGGGAAAGCAAATGCAGACCCTTGAAAGGAATCCTGCGTGCTCCCCATTCCATGGGTCCCAACTCTCCAGGTTCAACGCAATCTTCCGACAGCGAAAGCACTCTTTGGAAACCCAGCGGATGCTACACCGTGGGATCGGGAAAGCTTTCTGAAACTCACCTCACTTTTCATCTCCTGGTGTTCGTGTTCTCCATTCAGGCCCCCTTACTAACAATCTCCGCACTTGGAGACGCAGCGCCTTTCCATGCCTCTTTCGTACCGTCTGCAATTTGTCCGCAGGATGAACTGCAAGAGGGGGAACCAATGAGAGACTCGCTGGAGGGGTTTGGTCGGGCACATGTCACTCTCATTTCCCATCGCGAAGAAGAATTCACCAAAGGCTCAGCCTGCCACCCCGGATCGACAATAGGGCGTGAAGCCATCCAGCCGTGTTGCGTCCCACTCACAAAAAAGCGACTTGGGAAATGGAGCTCAGGGGCACTGCACTTCCCAAACCTGCAGAGTTCTAAACGATAACTATCGCCCCAAAATATATTGAGGTCAGGCTACGAAGAGGCGCTGAACGCAAGGCAGAACTGCAGGAAACGGATGTCAACGGGTACATCGGAATGGCCCCGATAGCACATGAAAAGCGCCAGAACGTGGACAATGATGCGGTTGGCCAAAAAGGGCGTATGCGTTTTTTCCTGAATATATTCAGGAAAAAACGCATACGCCCTTTTTGGCCAACCAAGCAACCTGGGAGAGCAAATCAGCACTACAAAGAAATCTCTCGCCCCCCCCCCCCTGGGGCAAATGGGCCAGGCGAAAAAAGTCTTAAAACCAGAAAGGCAGGGCAGGCCACCGAGTCAAGGGAGCCTTGTTAAGCTGATGGGCGGGATGTCAATGGCCAACAGCCAATCTTCACAAGTGTATCCTCTTTCCCAAAACATGTAAAACACAGAACCACAGAGCATAGGGCACTTCCACACATGGGCGTTGACCTTGGGAAAATGAAAAAATCCACCAGACACAGGGACCCCAAAGCTGAGGGCTGCTGTCTTGACAAGAACCTCCACTCCGGTACACGTTTCATATCCCATGAAAGAGCCAAGTGGACAAAGACAAATGGACAAAGACAAGTGGACAAGTGGACAAGTGGTGCTACGTAGGTCCAATGGAGTGTCACTCAGCCATGAAATCCACGTCATGAGGCTGGTAGCAGCATCCTGAGTGGATTTACGTACGATCATCCTCAGTGAAATAAGTCCCACAAAAAAAGAAACTTATGATATCACTTATCGAGGGAATGTAAAAATCGCTCCCCATGAACTGAATCCCCAAACAGAACAGAGTCACGCTTTCAGAAAACACACTTATGCTTGCTTCAGGGGAAAGGTGAGGTGGGGTGACGCATAAAACTAGAGTTTGAAATGAGCACAGATACTCTTCCGAAAACCGAATATGGAATGGACACGACCTAATCCTTGCTCAATCAACTGGACTCACCAGACACTGTTCATCGCACAAGTATCTATCCGACTAGTAAGCATCTTAAAAGCTAAGTCTTGATATCTCTGTGTAAGTGCATCAAGAATGTGTAAAGCGGCCTAAAAACGGCAGGGAAAATCAGCTCAGACCCATTCTGAGGATACATTTCCAACACAAAGAAGAAACAAGCAGGGCAAAACAGAGAGAAATTCTTCCAAAATGCGTTCAGGGACTGGCATGCAACCAGCATTGACCACATCTACAGCCCCAGCGGCAGAAGACATAAGGCTGGACACTCTTGGGGCTGAGACGATTGGTGAGGTTGTGAAAGCAAATGCAGACCCTTGAAAGGAATGCTGCCTGCTCCCCATTCCATGGGTCCCAACTCTCCAGGTTCAACGCAATCTTCCGACAGCGAAAGCACTCATTGGAAACCCAGCGGTTGCTACACCGTGGGATCGGGAAAGCTTTCTGAAAGTCACCTCAGTTTTCATCTCCTGGTGCTCGTGTTCTCCATTCAGGCCCCCTTACTAACAATCTCCCCACTTGGAGACTCAGCGCCTTTCCATGCCTCTTTCGTACCGTCTGCAAATTGTCCGCAGGATGAACTGCAAGAGGGGGAACCAATGAGAGACTCGCTGGAGGTGTTTGGTCGGGCACATGTCACTCTCATTTCCCATCGCGAAGAAGAATTCACCAAAGGCTCAGCCTGCCACCCCGGATCGACAATAGTGCGTGAAGCCATCCAGCCGTGTTGCGTCCCACTCACAAAAAAGCCACTTGGGAAATGGAGCTCAGGGGCACTGCATTTCCCAAACCTGCAGAGTTCTAAACGATAACTATCGCCGCCAAATATATTGAGGTCAGGCTACGAAGAGTCCTTGAACGCAAGGCAGAACTGCAGGAAACGGATGTCAACGGGTACATGGGAATGGCCCCGATAGCACATGAAAAGCGCCAGAACGTGGACAATGATGCGGTTGGCCAAAAAGGGCGTATGCGTTTTTTCCTGAATATATTCAGGAAAAAACGCATACGCCCTTTTTGGCCAACCAAGCAACCTGGGAGAGCAAATCAGCACTACAAAGAAATCTCTCGCCCCCCACCCCGGGCAAAAGGACCAGGCCAAAAAAGTCTAAAAACCAGAAAGGCAGGACAGGCCACGGAGTCAAGGGAGCCTTGTTAAGCTGATGGGCGGGGTGTCAATGGCCAACAGCCAATCTTCACAAGTGTATCCTCTTTCCCAAAACATGTAAAACACAGAACCACAGAGCATAGGGCACTTCCACACATGGGCGTTGACCTTGGGAAAATGAAAAAATCAACCAGACACAGGAACCCCAAAGTTGAGGGCTGCTGTCTTGACAAGAACCTCCACTCCGGTACACGTTTCATATCCCAGGAAAGAGCCAAGTGGACAAAGACAAGTGGACAAGTGGACAAAAACAAGTGGACAAGTGGACAAAGACAAGTGGACAAGTGGACAATTGGTGCTACGTAGGTCCAATGGAGTGTCACTCAGCCGTGAAATCCACGTCATGAGGCTGGTAGCAGCATCCTGAGTGGATTTAGGTACGATCATCCTCAGTGAAATAAGTCCCACAAAAAAAGAAACTTATGATATCACTTATCGAGGGAATGTAAAAATCGTTCCCCATGAACTGAATCCCCAAACAGAACAGAGTCACGCTTTTAGAAAACACACTTAGGCCTGCTTCAGGGGAAAGGTGAGGTGGGGTGACGCATAAAACTCGAGTTTGAAATGAGCACAGATACCCTTCCGAAAACCGAATATGGAATGGACACGACCTACTCCTTGCTCAATCAACTGGACTCACCAGACCCTGTTCATCGCACAAGTATCTATCCGACTAGTAAGCATCTTAAAAGCGAAGTCTTGATATCTCTGTGTAAGTGCATCAAGTGTGTGTAAAGCGGCCTAAAAACAGCAGGGAAAATCAGCTCGGACCCATTCTGAGGATACATTTCCCACACAAAGAAGAAACAAGCAGGGCAAAACAGAGAGAAATTCTTCCAAAATGCGTTCAGGGACTGGCATGCAACCAGGATTGACCACATCTACAGCCCCAGCGGCAGAAGACATAAGGCTGGACACTCTTGGGGCTGAGACGATTGGTGAGGTTGGGAAAGCAAATGCAGACCCTTGAAAGGAATGCTGCGTGCTCCCCATTCCATGGGTCCCAACTCTCCAGGTTCAACGCAATCTTCCGACAGCGAAAGCACTCATTGGAAACCCAGCGCATGCTACACCGTGGGATCGGGAAAGCTTTCTGAAACTCACCTCAGTTTTCATCTCCTGGTGCTCGTGTTCTCCATTCAGGCCCCCTTACTAACAATTTCCCCACTTGGAGACTCAGCGCCTTTCCATGCCTCTTTCGTACCGTCTGCAATCTGTCCGCAGGATGAACTGCAAGAGGGGGAACCAATGAGAGACTCGCTGGAGGTGTTTGGTCGGGCACATGTCACTCTCATTTCCCATCGCGAAGAAGAATTCGCCAAAGGCTCAGCCTGCCACCCCGGATCGAGAATAGTACGTGAAGCCATCCAGCCGTGTTGCGTCCCACTCACAAAAAAGCGACTTGGGAAATGGAGCTCAGGGGCACTGCACTTCCCAAACCGGCAGAGTTCTAAACGATAAATATCGCCCCAAAATATATTGAGGTCTGGCTACGAAGAGGCGTTGAACGCAAGGCAGAACTGCAGGAAACGGATGTCAACGGGTACATCGGAATGGCCCCGATAGCACATGAAAAGCGCCAGAACGTGGACAATGATGTGGTTGGCCAAAAAGGGCGTATGCGTTTTTTCCTGAATATATTCAGGAAAAAACGCATACGCCCTTTTTGGCCAACCAAGCAACCTGGGAGAGCAAATCAGCACTACAAAGAAATCTCTCGCCCCCACCCCCGGGCAAAAGGGCCAGGCGAAAAAAGTCTAAAAACCAGAAAGGCAGGACAGGCCACGGAGTCAAGGGAGCCTTGTTAAGCTGATGGGCGGGGTGTCAATGGCCAACAGCCAATCTTCACAAGTGTATCCTCTTTCCCAAAACATGTAAAACACAGAACCACAGAGCATAGGGCACTTCCACACATGGGCGTTGACCTTGGGAAAATGAAAAAATCAACCAGACACAGGAACCCCAAAGTTGAGGGCTGCTGTCTTGACAAGAACCTCCACTCCGGTACACGTTTCATATCCCAGGAAAGAGCCAAGTGGACAAAGACAAGTGGACAAGTGGACAAAAACAAGTGGACAAGTGGACAAAGACAAGTGGACAAGTGGACAATTGGTGCTACGTAGGTCCAATGGAGTGTCACTCAGCCGTGAAATCCACGTCATGAGGCTGGTAGCAGCATCCTGAGTGGATTTAGGTACGATCATCCTCAGTGAAATAAGTCCCACAAAAAAAGAAACTTATGATATCACTTATCGAGGGAATGTAAAAATCGCTCCCCATGAACTGAATCCCCAAACAGAACAGAGTCACGCTTTTAGAAAACACACTTATGCCTGCTTCAGGGGAAAGGTGAGGTGGGGTGACGCATAAAACTCGAGTTTGAAATGAGCACAGATACCCTTCCGAAAACCGAATATGGAATGGACACGACCTACTCCTTGCTCAATCAACTGGACTCACCAGACCCTGTTCATCGCACAAGTATCTATCTGACTAGTAAGCATCTTAAAAGCGAAGTCTTGATATCTCTGTGTAAGTGCATCAAGTTTGTGTAAAGCGGCCTAAAAACAGCAGGGAAAATCAGCTCGGACCCATTCTGAGGATACATTTCCCACACAAAGAAGAAACAAGCAGGGCAAAACAGACAGAAATTCTTCCAAAATGCGTTCAGGGACTGGCATGCAACCAGGATTGACCACATCTACAGCCCCAGCGGCAGAAGACATAAGGCTGGACACTCTTGGGGCTGAGACGATTGGTGAGGTTGGGAAAGCAAATGCAGACCCTTGAAAGGAATCCTGCGTGCTCCCCATTCCATGGGTCCCAACTCTCCAGGTTCAACGCAATCTTCCCACAGCGAAAGCACTCTTTGGAAACCCAGCGGATGCTACACCGTGGGATCGGGAAAGCTTTCTGAAACTCACCTCACTTTTCATCTCCTGGTGCTCGTGTTCTCCATTCAGGCCCCCTTACTAACAATCTCCCCACTTGGAGACTCAGTGCCTTTCCATGCCTCTTTCGTACCGTCTGCAATTTGTCCGCAGGATGAACTGCAAGAGGGGGAACCAATGAGAGACTCGCTGGAGGTGTTTGGTCGGGCACATGTCACTCTCCTTTCCCATCACGAAGAAGAATTCACCAGAGGCTCAGCCTGCCACCCCGGATCGACACTAGGGCGTGAAGCCATCCAGCCGTGTTGCGTCCCACTCACAAAAACGCGACTTGGGAAATGGAGCTCAGGGGCACTGCACTTCACAAACCTCTAGTGTTCTAAATGATAACTTGGTCCAAAAATATATTGATGTCAGACTATGAAGAGGATTTGAATTCAAGGCAGAATTGTCGGAAACATCCCTTTAAAAATCGCTACAGATGAACTGAATTACAATATAGAAGAGAGTTATATATTTGAAAACACACTGATGCCTGCTTAAGGGCATTGGTGATGTGGGGTGATGCATAAAACAAGAGTTTGAAATTAGCACAGATACCGTTCCATAAACCAAGTATGTAATCCTCAAGACCTACTCATTGCTCAATGATCTGTACTCAACCCACCCTATTCACCACAGAAGAATATATCTGAGTTGTACAAATATTAAAATGTATTTATTGATATCCCTGTGTAAGTGAATCACGTGAGTGTAAAGCGACATAACCACAGCAGTGAAAATCAGCTAAACCCCATTATAAACATAAACATATTCAGGCAAAACCCATACGCCCTTTTTGGCGAACCAAACAACCACGAAATGCAAATCAGCACTACAAAGTATTCTGACTTCGCATTAGTCAATAGTTCCATCTTGGAAAAGTGTAAACCAGAAATGCAGCTCCGGCCATGGAGCAAAGGAAGCCTCTTTACCCTGATTGGGGGGATGTAAATAGTCAACGGCCACTCTGGAAAAGTGCATGCTGTTTCCTTAACCTTCTAAAAAAATAGAGCTACAGACCATACGGCACTTCCAATCTTGGGCGTATATCGTGGTAAAACCAAAAGTCGACAGGACACAGGCATCCCTACGTTTAATGCTGTTCTGCTTAAAATGCCTCGACTTGGGTACAACATACATGTCCTTGAAGGAAGAAATGGATAAAGAATTTGTGGTACTTATGTACAATGTAATATTCCTGAGCAATTAAATCAATGAAATAAGGCCAGTTGCAGCAACTCGTGGAGACTCACGTACGATCATTCTAAGTGACTTAAGTCAGACATTAGTAGAGACTTATCATAAGGTATCAATTATACGTCGTATCTAAAAATAGCTACACATGAACTCACTTACAAAACAGAAACCGAGTCACACATAAAGAAAACACATTTATGACTTCTAAAAGAGAAAGGTGCGGTGGGGGTGATGCATAAACCAGGAGGTTGGAATTAGCATAGATACGGTTCCATAAACAAAATACGTAATCAACAGGACCTGCTGAATAGCTCAAGTAGCTGGACTCAGCACACTGCTGTCACCGGAAAAGCGTATATAAGACTGTAAGAATCTGTAAAAGAATTGATTGGTGTCTCTCTTTAAGTGAATCAAGTGGATAGATGTAGTGCAGGAAGAATCATAGTATTGAAAATCAGCTCTACCCCATTATAAAATTAAATAAAAAGAACAAAAAAAGACAGTGAGAGAGAGAAATTCTTACAAAATGTGTTCAAGGGCTGTGATGCAACCTGGACTGACCACATCTAGACACACAGCTGGATGGGACCTAAGGCTCTACACTCGTGGGTCTGAGAGGCTTGCTGAGGATGGGACAGCAAATGCAGTACTTTTACAGTAACACTGCCTGGCCCCCATTCCATGGGTCCCATATCTCCAGGTGCAGAGGACCCTTCCTCCAGGTAAAACATGAATGGGACATCCAGAGGATGGTACACCGTCTGTTCGGGAAGAGTGAGGAAGCGGTATCGCTTTGCACCAGTCAGAATGGCCAACCTCACAAAGTGTAAAACCTGAAATGCAGGACAGGGCGTGGATAAAAGGGAACCCTGACAAGCTGATGGTCGGAATGTAAATTGCTAACAGCCACTCTGGAGAAGTGGGTGGTGATTCCTTAAAAATCTAACAAGCAGAGCTTCAGAGCATATGGCACTTCCACTCCTGGGCCTGTATCTTGGAAAAAACGTAAATTGACAGTACCCAGGCACTCCAAAATTTATGCAGCCCTGTTTACAAGAGCCCCTACTTGGAAGCTACGTAAACGTCCTTGGAAGGAAGACTGGATAAAGAAATTATGGTAGATATGTACAGTGGAATATTACTCAGCCATGAAATGAATGAAATAAGGCCATTTGCAGCCACTCGGAAGGACCTAGATGCATTCATACTATGTGGCATAAATCAGACAATGATAAATATCATATGATATTACTTATCTGTGGAATCTACATATTGATACAAAGGTACTATCTTACAACACAGAAACAGAGTCCCAGGTTTAGAACACAAACTTATGGTTACCAAACTGGAAAGGTGTGTTGGAGGCACAAATCATGAGGTTGGAGTTAGTATACACATATTTACAGAGAGAAAACTTGTCATCAAACTGGATCTGCTGTAGAGCACTTGGAACTCTTCTCAACACCCTTTAGTAACCTCAATGGGAAAATAATTCCAAAGAGAATGTATAGTCATCTCTGTATAAATGAATCATGTTGGTGTATATCAAAAATGAACACAACATGGTAAATCAACTATACCCCATTATAAATTTAAAATTAAATTATAGAAAAGAAAAATGATCACTAAATCCATTTAGTCACGGTGGACGTGCTAGTGTCACATCCTTGGACACAGACACAATTTGATCCCAAGGCTGGACTGTTGTGGGCCTGAGGACCTCGGGAGGATACACCAGCTAATTCACCCCCCTTGAACATGTAGTACTTGGTCCCCTCTGCATGGGATCACAATCTCCAGATCGAAGTGTGCCCTCATACTACTAAACCAACCCTCTGACACCCAAAGGATGGTGGGCTCTCTGGGCTGCATGACATTTGGAAAATCACCTGGTCTCAACATACCCTGGTGTTTGGGTTCCGACCTTCTGACTCCTTCGTTAGGGTCATCAGACTCTACACGACAGCCCCCTCAACAGGTGACTCTGCAGGGGTTTATGCTTGTTCGGGGGCTGAAGGGGAAGGGGGAAGGAGGAATGGGACGGAAGCCCTTACATGTTTGGTCAGGCACATCCCGCTCTAAGTTAAAAGCCAGGAACAGGACTTTCCCTACAGCTAAGGTTGTGTCAGTAACCAGAGAGGGACAGGAGAAATCCTGCCGCCTTCTCTTTCCCATAACAACAATTCTAAACCTGGACCTTATAGGCACTTCATATTCACAATGCCTGGGAAGCTGTGAGTTGACAACAGCCCTCAAAAAATGTCTTGGTGGGCTTCCCTGGTGGGACAGTGGTTGAGAGTCCTCCTACCGATGCAGGGGACATGGGTTCGTGCCCCTGTTCAGGAGGATCCCACACGCCATGGACCAGCTGGGCCCGTGAGCCATGGCCGCTGAATCTGTGCATCCGGAGCCCGTGCATCCTGAGCCTGTGCTCTGCAGTAGCAGAGGCCACGGCAGTGAGAGACCCGTGTACCACACACAAAAAAAATGTCTTGGGGTAGGTAATCGAAATAGACTTCAAAACAAGGCAACCTTTCAATAACCCTTTTTCAAGGGGTACATTTTACTCACACTGTTCAAAAAAAAGCACACATGAAGATGCTCACCATTGCTTTATGTCAGACAAATGCAAATCAGATGTACAAAGAAGTATCACCTAGAACCACTCAGAATAGCCATCCTCACAATGTCTAGAAACAAGAAATGCTTCAGAAGGTGTGGAAAAAAGAGAAACCTACTACATATTATTCGTATATTTTAATCTGCTTTGGGTCCCCGTTGCTGCATGTGGCTTTTCTATAGTTGCAGCAAGCGGGGGCTACTCATCGTTGTGGTACGCAGCCTTCTCTTTGCGGTGGCTTCTCTTGTTGTGGAGCACAGGCTCTAGGCACACAGGCTTCAGTAGTTGTGGCACGTGAGCTCAGTAGTTGTGGCTCATGGGCTCTAGAGCGCAGACTCAGTAGTTGTGGCACACAGGCTTAGGTGCTCTGCAGCGTGTGGGATCTTCCTGGGTCAGGGCTCAAACCTGTGTCCCCTGCACTGGTAGGCAGATTCTTAACTACTGTGCCACAAATACTTCACTATTGGTGGCAATGCCAATTGGCAACAGCCACTATGGAGCACAGAATGGAGGTTACCAGAGTAAGGGGAGGCGGGAGGGATAAATTGGGATTGACATATACACACCACTATATATTTTAAAAATAACAAATACGGGCCTACTGTATAGCACTTGAGGAACTCTACACAATACTCTGTAATGACCTGTGTGGGAAAGGAATCCAAAAAGGATTGGATATATGTATAACTGCTTCACTCTGCTGTGTAGCAGAAAGTAACACAACATTGTAAATCAACTATACTCCAAAGAAATTGAAATGAAATGAAAGAAAATAAAATAAAATAGAGCTACCAGATGATCCAGCAAGTTTACTCCTGTGTGCATATCTGGAGGAAAGCATAAATCGAAAAGACACATCTTCCCCAATGTTCACTGCAACACTCTTTACAATAGTGAAGACATGGAAGCAACCAAAATGTCCATCAACATACGAATATAGGTAAAGAATATGCGATACATATATATATAATGGAATATGACTCAGCCATAAAATAGAAGAAAATAGGGGCTTCCCTGGTGGTGCAGTGGTTGAGAGTCTGCCTGCTGATGCAGGGGACACGGGTTCATGCCCCGGTCTGGGAAGATCCCACATGCCATGGGGCGACTAGGCCCGTGAGCCATGGCCGCTGAACCTGCGCGTCCGGAGCCTGTGTATCCTGAGCCTGTGCTCCGCAGTGGGAGAGGCCACAACAGTGAGAGGCCTGTGTACCGCAAAAGAAAAAAAAATAGAAGAAAATAATGTCAATTGCAGTAACATGGATGGACCTAGAGATGATTGTACTAAGTGAAGTAAGTCAGACAGAGTAAGACAAATATTGTATGATATCACTTCTAGGTGGAAACTAAAAATTGATACAAATGAACTAACTTACAAAACAGAGGCAGACTCATAGACTTGGAAAACAAACTTATGGTTACCAAAGGGGAAAGGTGGGGGGAGGGGTAAATCAAGAACTTGGGGTAAACATACGAATACTACTCTATATAATATAGGTAAGCAACAAGGACCTACTGTATAGCACAGGCAACTCTACTCAATATTCTGGGAATATCTTTATCAGAAAAGACTCTGAAAAAGAATGAATATATGCATATGTATAACTGAATCACTTTCTGTGCAGCTGAAATGAACACAACATTGTAAATCAACTATACTCCAATAAAATTTAAATCACAAAATAAAGAAAATCACCTCATTTCAAAAGAAAAAAAAGAATTCCCATATATTTTTATGGCTTGATAGCTTACTTTCTTAGTGCTCAATATTATCCCATTCCCAGTATATATTAATACTATATCATTTCATTCACCTATTGGAGGACACCTTAGTTTCATTCACATTTTGGCAATATTGAATTAGGTGCTATAAATATCCATATGCAGGTTTTCATCTGGAAGTATGTTTTAAACTACTTTCAGTTAATATCCATGAGAACACTTGCTGGATTGTACAGTAATGGAATGTTCACTATTATAGCAAGTGTCAATCAGACTACCAAAGTAGCTGCATTATTTTTCATTTCCACCAATAACAAATGTCATTTCCTAATGTTCCGCATCCGCTACAGAATTTGTCCTTGTCATTGTACACATTTTAGCCATTCTAAGTGTTACATAGTGGTATGTAATTGTATTTTTAATTTGCTTTTTTATGGCAGCATGTAATCTGGATTATTCTTCTGTATACTTATATGCATGGTGTCTATTTTCTTTGGTGAGGTGCCCATAAAGTATAATGGTCCACATTTTATTTAGGCTGCTTTCATTTTTTTCTAACCAATCTGTACTGTTTTATTTCTTTTTATGCCTTATTGCATTAGTAGGGACTTGGAGTAAAATATGGAAAAGGAGTCATGAAAGGGGACATCCTTGTTTTTACCTGAACTTAGTGACAAAGCTTCATGTTTTTAACCATTAATCATGAGGTAAGATCAAAGTTTCCTGTAGATCTTTATTATCAACTTGAGAAACTTCCAGTCTATTTCTTTAACTAAGAGTTTTTATGAAGAATGGGTTTTAGGTTTTTTCAAAGGTCTTCTGAATCTAGTGATATGTTAATGATTGTCTTTAGGGTGTTGATATGATGAATATAATTATTTGATTTCAGAATGTTGAACAAGCCTTGCATAACTGGGATTATTCCTTCTCATTCATGATATAAAATTCTCTCAAAATATTGTTGGATTTGATTTGTTAATATTTTGTTGACGATTTTTGCATTGATGGTCCTGAGAGATATTGGTCAATTTTCTTTACTATTCATATGTTTCTCTAAGTTTGGATGTTATGGATTTAGTGTGAGACATTAATTTGGGGAGATTCTCAGTCATTTTAAAAAATTCTTTCTGTTCTTTGTTACCTTTATTTTCCTCCTGCTATATCCATTATGTATAGGTCACAGCATTTTCACTGTTCCACAATTATTGATTACTCTGTTCTGCTGATTTCTTTCCTGCCCATTTTTTCTTTTGAGATTTAAAGGTTTCTCTTGATATGTCTTCAAGCTCACAGATATTTCTCCTCAGCCAGCCCCTTCACTGCTAAAACAAAATACGAGAGACTTGGTATTTTATAAACAACAGAATATTTTTGTTTTCTCATAATTGCTGAGGCTGAAAAGTTCAAGAACTAGTTACCAGGGGCTTCCCTGGTGGCACAGTGGTTAAGAATCTCCATACCAATAAAGGGGACACAGGTTTGAGCCCTGTCTGGGAAGATCCCACATGCCATGGAACAACTAAGCCTGTGCACAACAACTACTGAGCCTGCACTCTAGAGCCTGCAAGCAATAACTATTGAGCCTGCATGACACAATTACGAAGCCCATGCACCTAGAATCCATACTCCACAACAAGAGAAACCACTGCAAGGAGAAACCCGTGCGCCGCAACGATGAGTAACCCCTGTGTGACACAACTAGAGAAACCTTGTGCAGCAACGAAGACCCAATGCAACAAAAAATAAATAAAATTAAATCTTTTGACTTCTGAGATGACTCACTCACATGGTTGTAAGTAAGAGGCCTCAGTTCCTTGACACATGGATCTCTCCTTAGGGCTGCTTGAGTGTCCTCATGACATGGAAGCTGGATTACCCCAGGATGAGTGATCTAGCAGAAACCAAAGCAGAAGCTGCAATGTCTTTGATAAACTTGGAAACTGCACTTTGTCATTTCTGCAATTTCTTATTAGTTAAACAGTGAGCTTTTTTCAAGTGTGAGGAGACACACAAGTAGATGAAGACTGGGAGATAATTAGGGGATAATTAGCGCCATCTTGGAGGCTGGCTACCAAAGTGGCTGACTAGACGAAGACTGAATTTTGTTTTCTTCACGTCTGGGGAGAAAATGGTCAGTGAATCCCATTGGTGGTCTTTGAGATGTACCAAAGCTACCTCTTGCTCTCACCCCCAGCCGTGTGGCTGACAGGATCTTGCTGCTCCGGCCATGTGTCAGGCCTGTGCCTCTGAGGTGAGAGAGCCAAGTTCAGGACATATATCTACCAGAGACCTCCAGCACCTTATAATATCAAACGATGAAAACTCTCCCAGAGATATCCGTCTCCATGCTGAGACCTGGCTCCAGTCAGAGACCAGCAAGATATGGTGCCGGACATCCCATGCCAAACAACTAGCAAGACAGGAATGCAGGCCCACCCATTAGCAAAGGGGCTGACTAAAATCATAATAAGGCCACAGACACCCCAAAACACACCACCGGATGCAGAATTGCCCACCAGAAGGACAAGATCCAGACACACCCACCAGAACACAGGCACCAGTCCCCTCCACCAGAAAGCCTGCACAACCCACTGAACCAACCTTAGTCACTGGAGGCAGACACCAAAACAATGGGAATTACGAATCTGCAGCCTGCAAAAAGGTGACCCCAAACACAGTCCCCAAAGCCAAATGAGAAGACAGAGAAACACACAGCAGATGAAGGAGCAAGGTAAAAACTCACCGGACCAAACAAATGTAGAGAAAACAGGCAGTCTACCTGAAAAAGAATTCAGAGTAATGATAGTAAAGATGATCCCAAATCTTGGAACTGGAATGGAGAATATACAAGAAACATTTCACAAGGACCTAGAAGAACTAAAGAGCAAACAAACAATGATGAACAACACAATAAATGGAATTTAAAATTCTCAAGAAGGAAACAATAGCAGAATAACTGAGGCAGAAGAATGGATAAATGACCTGGAAGATAAAATAGTGGAAATAACTACTGCAGAGCAGAATAAAGAAAAAAGAATTGAGGACAATCTGAGACACTTCTGGGACCACATTAAACACACCAACATTCGAATATCAGGGTCCCAGAAGTAGAAGAGAAAAAGAAAGAGACTGAGAAAATATTTGAAGAGATTTTCATTGAAAAGTTCCCTAATATGGGAAAGGGAATCATTAATCAAGTCCGGGAAGTGCAGAGAGTCCCATACAAGATAAACCCAAGGAGAAACATGCCAAAACATATATTAATCAAACTATCAAAAATTAAATAACAAAGAAAAAATATTAAAAGCAGCAAGGGAAAAACAACAAATAACATACAAGGGAATCCCCGTACGGTTAACAGATGATCTTTCAGCAGAAACTCTGCAAGCCAGAAGGGACTGGCAGGACATATTTAAAGTGATGAAAGGGGAAAAGCTACAACCAAGATTACTCGAACCAGCAAAGATCTCATTCAGATTTGACAGAGAAATTAAAATCTTTACAGACAAGCAAAAACTAAGAGAACTTAGCACCACCAAACCAGCTTTACAAGAAATGCTAAAGGAAATTCTCTAGGCAGGAAACACAAGAGAAGGAAAAGACCTACAATAACAAACCCAAGACAATTAAGAAAATGGTCATAAGAACATACATATCAATAATTACCTTAAATGTAAATGGATTAAATGCTCCAACCAAAAGACATAGACTGGCTGAATGGATCCAAAAACATAACTGGTATATATGTGGTCTACAAGAGACCCACTTGAGACCTGGGGACACATGCAGACTGAAAGTTAGGGGATGGAATAAGATAATCCATGCAAATGGAAATCAAAAGAAAGCTAGAGTAGCAATTCTCATATCCAACAAAAAAGACTTTAAAATAAACACTATTACAGGAAACAAAGAAGGACACTACATATCATCAAGGGATCAATCCAAGAAAAAGATATAACAATTCTATATACTTATGCACCCAACATAGGAGCAACTTAATACATAAGGCAAATGCTAACAGCCATAAAAGGGGAAATCGACAGTAACACAATCATAGTAGGGGACTTTAGCACCCCTCTTTCACCAATGAACAGATCATCCAAAATGAAAATAAATAAAGAAACACAAGCTTTAAAATGATACATTAAACAAGATGGACTTAATTGATACTCACAGGACATCCCATCCAAAAACAACAGAATACACTTTTTCTCGAGGGCTCGTGGAACATTCTCCAGGATAGATCATATCTTGGGTCACAAATCAAGCCTTGGTAAATTTAAGAAAATTGAAATCATTATCAAGTATCTTTTCCAACCACAATGCTATCAGACTAGATATCAATTACAGGAAAAAAAAATCTGTAAAAAATACAAACACATGGACGCTAAACAATACTCTACTTAATAACCAAGACATCACTGATGAAATCAAAGAGGAAATTTAAAAATACCTAGAAACAAATGACAATGAAAACATGAAGACCCAAAACCTATGGGATGCAGCAAAAGGAGTTCTAAGAGGGAAGTTTATAGCAATAAAATCCTACCTCAAGAAACAAGAAACATCTCAAATAAACAAGCTAACCTTACACCTAAAGCAATTAGAGAAAGAAAGAAAAAAAAAACAAAGTCAGCAGAGGAAATAAATCATAAAGATCATATCAGAAATAAATGAAAAATAAATGAAGGAAACAACAGCAAAGATCAAACAAACTAAAAGCTGGTTCCCTGAGAAGATAGACAAAATTGATAAACCATTAGCCAGACTCATCAAGAAAAGAAGGGACAGGACTCAAATCAATAGAATTACAAATGAAAAAGGAGAAGTAACAACTGACACTGCAGAAATACAAAGGATCTTGAGAGATTACTGCAAGCAACTATAGGCCAATAAAATGGACAACCTGGAAGAAATGGACAAATTCTTAGAAAAGCACAGCCTTCCAAGACTGAACCAGGAAGAAATAGAAACTATAAACAAACCAATCCCAAGCACTGAAATTGAGACTGTGATTATAAATATTCCAACAAACAAAAGCCCAGGACCAGATGGCTTCACATGCAAATTCCATCAAACATTTAGAGAAGAGTTAACACCTATCCTTCTCAAACTCTTCCAAAATAGAGCAGAGGGAGGATCTCTCCCAAACTTATTCTATGAGACCACCATCTCCCTGATACCAAAACCAGACAAAGATGTCACAAAGAAAGAAAACTACAGGTCAATATCACTGATTAACATAGATGGAAAAATCCACACCAAAATACTAGCAAACAGAAATCAACAGAGCATTAAAAGGATCATACACCAAGATCAAGTGGGGTTTATCCAAGGGATGCAAGGATTCTTCAATATATGCAAATCAATGTGATACACCATACTAAAAAACGGAAGGATAAAAACCATATGATCATCTCAATAGATGCAGAAAATTCTTCTGACAGTATTAAATAACCATTTATGATTTTTTAAAAACCCAAGAAAGTAGGCATAGAGGGAACTTTCCTTAACATAATAAAAGCCATATATGACAAATCCACAGCCAACATCATTCTCAATGGTGAAAAAGTGAAACCATTTCCACCAATATTAGAAGCAAGACAAGGTTGCCCACTCTCACCACTATGATTCAACACACTTCTGGAATTTTTAGCTACAGCAACCAGAGAAGAAAAGGAAATAAAAGGAATCCAAATCAGAAAATAAGAAGTTAAGCTCTCACTGTTTGCAGATGACATGATACTATACATAGAGAATCCTAAACATGCTACCAGAAACCTACTAGACAATCAATCAATCTGGTAAGGTTGCAGCATACAAAATTAATGTACACATATCTCTTTCATTCCTATACACTAAAATGAAAAATCTGAAAGAGAAATTAAGGAAACACTCCCATTTACCACTGCAACAAAAAGAATAAAATACCTAGGAATAAACCTACCTAAGGAGACAAAAGACGTTTACTCAAAAAACTATAAGACACTGAGGAAAGAAATCAAAGATGACACAAGCAGATAGAGAGATATACCATGTTCTTGGATTGGAAGAATCAACATAGTGAAAATGACTATACTACCCAAAGCAACCTACAGATTCAATGCAATCCATATCAAAGTACCAATGGCATTTTTCAGACAACTGGAACAAAAAAAATTCACAATTTGTATGGAAACACAAAAGACTCTGAACAGCCAAAGCAATCTTGAGAAGAAGAACAGAGCTAGAAAGATCAGGCTCCCTGACGTCAGACAATACTACAAAGCTACAGTAGTCAAGACAGTATGGTAGTGGCACAAAAACAGAAATATAGATCAATGGAACAGGAGAGAAAACCCAGAGATAAACCTATGCACATATGGTCACTTTAGTTTTGATAAAGGAGACAAGAATATACAATGGAGAAATCATGGCCTCTTCAGTAAGTGGTGCCGGGAAAACTGGACATCTACAGGTAAAAGAATGAAATTAGAAGACTCCCTAACACCATACACAAAAATAAATTCAAAATGGATTAAAGACCTAAATGTAAGCCCAGACACTATAAAACTCTTAGAGGAAAACATAGGCAGAACACTCTATGATATCAATCACAGCAAGATCCTTTTTGACCCACCTCTTAGAGAAATGGAAATAAAAACAAAAATAAACAAATGAGACCTAATGAGACTTAAAAGCTTTTGCACAACAAAGGAAAACGTAAACAAGATGAAAAGACAACCCTCAGAATGAGAGAAAATATTTTCCAATGAAGCAACTGACAAAGGATTAATCTCCAAACTTTACAAGCAGCCCGTGCAGATCAATATCAAAAAAACAAACAACCCAATCCATAAATGGGCAGAAGACCTAAATAGACATTTCTCCAAAGAAGTTATACAGATTGCCAACAAACACATGAAAGAATGCTCAACATCACTGATCATCAGAGAAATGCAAATCAAAATTACAATGAGGTATCACCACACACAGGTAAGAATGGTCATCATCAAAAAATCTAGAAACAATAAATGCTGCAGAGGTGTGGAGAAAATAGAACCCTCTTGCCCCATTGGTGGGAGTGTAAATTGATACACCCACTCTCAAGAATAGTATGGAGGTTCTTTAAAAACCTAAAAATAGAACTACCATATGATACAGCAATCCCAGTACTGGGCATACACCTAGAGAATACCATCATTCAAAAAGAGTCATGTTCCATAATGTTCATTGGAGCTCTATTTGCAATAGCCAGCACATGGAAGCAATCTAAGTGTCCATCAACTGATGAATGGATCAAGAAGATGTTGCACATCTTCAATATAAAATGGAATATTACTCAGCCATAAAAAGAAATGTAATTGAGTTATTTGTACTGAGGTGGATGGACCTAGAGTCTGTCATACAGAGTGCAGTAAGTCAGAAAGAGAAAAACAAATACTGTAGGGCTTCCCTGGTGGCGCAGTGGTTGAGAGTCCGCCTGCCGATGCAGGGGACGCGGGTTCGTGCCCCGGTCCGGGAGGATCCCATGTGCCGCTGAGCGGCTGGGCCCGTGAGCCATGGCCGCTGGGCCTGGGCGTCCGGAGCCTGTGCTCCACAGTGGGAGAGGCCACAACAGTGAGAGGCCCGCAAAAAAAAAAAAAAACACAAATACTGTATGCTAACACATATATATGGAATCTAAAAAAAAAAAGAAAGAAAATGGTTGGGAAGAACCTAGGGGCAGGACAGGAATAAAGACGCAGACATAGAGAATGGACTTGAGGACATGGGGAGGGGGAAGGGTAAGCCTTGACGAAGTGAGAGAGTGACATGGACTTATATATACTACCAAATGTAAAACAGATAACTAGTAGGAAACAGCTGCATAGCACAGGGAGATCAGCTCAGTACTTTGTGACCACTTAGACGGTGGGATACGGAGGGTGGGAGGGAGACGCAAGAGGGAGGAGATAAGGGGATATATGTATATGTAGAGCTTGTTCACTTTGTTATAAAGCAGAAACTAACACACCACTGTAAAGCAATTATAGTCCAATAAAGATGATAAAAATAAATAAATAATTTATGCCCCCCCCAAATTAAATATTTTTAAATAAATAAATAAATAAGAGCACTCAATAACATGGTAACTCTAAACCTAAGTGTTTTCAGTACTATAGTAACTGTAAATGGATTAATATCTCCTATTAAAGTATAATTTTTATATTATGTGCAACTACATTTTTTTCACAATATACAGGTAAAATAAAAGAATTACATTAGAAAGGAGAAAACATTCCATGTATTTTAAAACAATAAAACAATAAGCATATATCATGCCTATAATAAGAATATAATAAGCATATAATAAGCATATATAATATATAAGCATATAATATCATGCTTATAATAAGCATCTTAGATAGTCTTTTTTTGTGTGTGGTAGGCGGGCCTCTTACTGTTGTGGCCTCTCCCATTGCGGAGCACAGGCTCCGGACGCGCAGGCTCAGCGGCCATGGCTCACGGGCCCAGCCGCTCCATGGAATGTGGGATCCTCCCAGACCAGGGCATGAACCCGTGTCCCAGGCATCGGCAGGTGGACTCGCAACCACTGCGTTACCAGGGAAGCCCAATAAAGTAGTCTTTAAGTTCAGAACAATTTGTCATTATTGTAATTAGCATTATTATCCCAATTTCTTAAAAATATTTCAATACTTTTTCTATTTGAAAAACTGTTTTAATATTGTTTTCTTCACTCTTTTGTGGTCTAATACATGGTAAGTATTTAGTTGCTAAAATTACGTTAAAATATATGTTGGTTTTTTACAGCCAAACAAAACTGAATCAAGAAGAAATAGATAACTTGAACATACTGATCACTAAAAGCAAAATAGAATCTGTAATTTTAAAAAACTCCTTACCAACAAAAGTCCAGGATCAGATGATTTCACAGACAAATTCTACCAAATATACAAAAAAGAACTTACACTAATTCTTCTCAAACTCTTCAAAACGATTGAAGAGTAAGGGATACTTCCAAAGACATTCTATGAAGCCATCATCACCTTGATATCAAAAACAGGTGGGGTGACTTCTCTGGTGGCACAGTGGTTAAGAATCCATCTGCCAATGCAGGGGACATCGGTTCGAGCCCTGGTCTGGGAAGATCCCACATGCCATGGGACAACTAAGCCTGTGTGCCACAACGACTGTGCCTGCACTCTACATCCCATGAGCCACAATTACTGAGATTGATAGCCACAACTGCTGAAGCCTGCACACCTAGAGCCCATGCTCTGCAAAAAAAGAAGCCACCGAAATGAACAGCCTGCACACCACAATGAAGAGTAGCCCCCGCTCACCACAACTAGAGAGAGCCCGTGCACAGCAACGAACACCCAATGCATCCAAAAATAAAGAAAGAAATTTACTAAAACAAACAAACAAAAAACAGATGAGGACTTTTCTGGTGGTCCAGCAGTTAAGATTTCACCTTCCAGTGCAGGGGGTGTGAGTACAATCCCTGGTGGTGGAGCTGAGATCCCACATGCCTCACAAACAAGAAACCAAAACAAAACAGTAGCAATATTGGAACAAATTCAATAAAGACTTTCAAAAAAAAAGCACAGAGAAAGACACTATCAAAAAAGAAAATTGCAGGCCAATATCTTCGATAAATTTAGATGCAAAAATTCTCATCTGAATATTAGAAAACGGAATCTGACAACACATAAGAGGATCATACACCATGACCAAATTTGATTCACCCCAGTGTCACAAAGTTGTTTCAACATAGGCAAATCAATCAACATGATACACCCCATCAACAAAGGAAAAAAACAAAACAAATGATCATCTCAATAGATGCCGAAAAAGCATTTGAAAAACTTCAGTATCCATTCATCATAAAAACACTTACCAAAGTGGGTATAGAGGAAACATATCTCAACATAATAGAAGCTATTTATGACAAGCCCACAGGCAATATAATACTCAATGTTCCTAAGGTGAAAGCCTTCCCGCTAAAATCCGGAGCAAGACAAGGATTCCCACTCTCACCTCTTCTCTTCAACATAGTACTGGAAGTCCTAGCCACAACAATCAGACAAGAAAAAGAAAAAACTCTAACCAAGTTGGAAGGGAAGAGGTAAATTTGTCATTATTTGCAGATGACATGATAATATATATAAAGGAAATCCTAAAAATTCCACCCAAAACCTACTAGAATTGATAAACAGATTTAGCAAAGTAGCAGGATACAAGATTAACATACATAAATTGGTTGCATTTCTTGTTTTTCTTTTTTGTTAATTTATTTTGGCTGCATTGGGTCTTCATTGCTGTGCACAGGTTTTTGCTAGTTGTGGCCACTGGGGACTAGTCTTCATTGTGGTGCACAGGCTTCTCATTGCAGTGGCTTCTCTTGTTGCAGAGCATGGGCTCTAGGCATGCGGGCATAAGTAGTTGTGACACACGGGCTCAGTATTTGTGGCTCACGGGCTCTAGTGTGCAGGCTAAGTAGCTGTGGCACACAGGTTTAGTTTCTCCACAGCATGTGAGATCTTCCTGCACCAGGGCTCAAACCCATGTCCCCTGTATTTGCAGGCAGATTCTCAACCATGGAGACACCAGGGAAATCCCTGGTTGCATTTCTTTACACTAACAATGAAATATCAGAAAGGAAATGTGAACAAACAATCCCTTTTTTAAATGGCATCAAAAAAAATAAAAGACTTACGAATAAAACTCTCATCAAGGAGGTGAAAGATTTATATGCTGAAAACTACAAAACATTAGTAAAGGAAACTGAAGATGATTCAAAGAAATGGAAAGACATCCCATGCTCTTGGATGGGAAGAATTAATACTGTTAAAATGGCTATACTACCCAAAGCAATCGACAGATTTAATGTGATCCCTATCAAAATACCCATGACATTTCCCCCAGAACTAGAATAATCCTAAAATATATCTGGAACCATAAAAAGTCAGAACTGTCAACACAATCCTGAGGAAAAAGAACAAAGCAGGAGGCATAACCCTCCTAAATTTCAGACAATACTACAAAGTGAAAGTAATCAAAGCCACATGGTATTGCCACAGAAATAGATACATGGATCAATGGAATGGAATAGAGATCCCAGAAATAAACCCACACACCTATGGTCAATTAACCTTCGACAAAGGAGGCAAGAATATACAGTGGAGAAAAGATAGTCTCTTCAGCAAGTGGTGTTTTGAAAGTTGGACAGCCATATGCAAATCAGTGAAGTCAGAACATACCCTCACAGCATACACAAAAATCAACTCCAAACGGCTTATATGCTTAAATATAAGATAAGACACCTTCAAACTCCTAGAAGAGAACATAAGCAAAACATTCTCTGACGTAAATCATACCACAGTTTTCCTAGGTAGTTCTCCCGAGGCAGCAGAAATACAGTAAGTCACCTACATACAAACTTTCAAGTTGAAAACTTTCAAAGATGCAAACGTCCATTCGCATGTCAAATCATGTAAGTTAGTTTGTGTATCTGGCATACATTGTCACGTGCATGCATCCTCTATAAGTGGTTGTGCTTTTGTGTGCTTTACAGTACTGTATAGAGTACAGTAGTACAGTACCTTTATTTCAAGGCCAAGATGTCTGGAGGCAAGTGTAAAAGCAGTGGTGATGTAGCTGGTACTGTTAAGAAGCGCCAAGCGATAATGATGGAAAGAAAAGTGAAAGTAATTGAGAGAGTGGATCGAGGCAAAAAGATGTTAGACATCGCTCATTCTTATAACATGAATCATTCAATCACTGGCACAAATCTAAAGACCAAGGACAAGATCTTGGAACATGTGAAGTCTGCTGTGCTGACGATGTTGACAAAATATCGAAGAAGCATGGAAAAGTGGTGGAGGAGATGGAGAAACTTCTCAGTGTGCAGATGCAAGACCAACATCAGCGCTGAGTCCTTCTCAGCTTAATGCTGATTCAAGAGAAAGCTAAAGGCCTTTATGAAGACTTGAAGAAGAAACACGGAAAAGAATCAGAGGGCACATCTTTTAATGTCAGCCATGGCTGGTTTCATCGGTTCAAGGCTCAAGCCAAATTTCACAATGTAAAAGTAAGTGGAGAGGCAGCAAGTGCATATAGGGTAGATGTCCAGGAACTTCCGGAAACACTTTAAGAAATGATTGATGATGGTGTGTATTTACCCGACCAGGTTTTTAATGTGGATGAGACACAACTGTACTGGAAGATGCCAGACCAAAATTACATCAGTAAGGAGGAAAAGTTGATGCCGGGCTGTAAAACAGCAAAGGATAGGCTAACTGTTGTTTCGTGGCAATGATTCTGGTGAATTGAAGCTGAAGCCTCTCTTAGTTTATCATTCAGAGAACCCAAGAACCCTTAAAAACATAGCCAAGGGCTCTCTTCCTGTTGTGTGGAAGCATAACCCTAAATCCTGGATTGCACAGGCCACGTTCCAGGACTGCTTTTACCACCACTTTATCCCAGATGTAGAGAAATATCGCTTGGAGAAGGACATTCCAGCAAAACATTCTTTTGCTGCTCGACAATGCTCTGGGCCATCCCCCATCCATGAATGACTTTCATCTCAACGTCAAAGTAGTGCATCTGCCACCGAATACTACATTGCTCATTCAACCTATGGACCAGGGAGTTAAAGTGACTTTCAAGAAATATTACTTATGTTCCACTTTTTGTCAGGCAGTGAAGGTAAGTGACAAATCAGGAACAACCTAGGGACAACTTTGGAAGGACTATAACATCCACAAGACCATAAAAAACACTGACTTTGCACGGTGTGAGGGTATGGTGGGCACCGTGGATGGAGTTTGGAAGAAACTTTGCCCACAGTTTGTTCGTGATTTTTGTGGATTTGAGAAGGTAGATCAGAAGTCTGAAGAGGTCTTCAGCAATGTAGTGACCCACAGCGAGAAGCTGCAGCTAGATCTGCAAGAGGACGACTTCATTGAACTCCTTGCTGTGCAACATGAGGAGCTTGCTGATGGAATTGGAGGTCCAGAGAAAGGATGAAGAGGGACAGGAGGAAGAAGAGGTAACAGAAGAACTGAAGAGATTCACGACACAGAGAATGGCAACGGAATCTTCTTTATTTGAGGAAGCACTGTTCGTTTTTGAGGTATAGGACCCGAACCTAGAATGGTACCCAAAGGTGGCAACCATTCAGAATGCAATCCAGTGCTACGCTACCTTGTCACCTATGATGAGAAAAAAGGAACTACTACCCAGACATCAATGGATCATTTTTTCAAGAGGGTAGATAGAATGAAATCCAGCAAGGAACCAGAACCTCTGCCATCAATGTCAGGCGTGAGTGAAATGGCAGCTTGCCCTCTGTCTCCTACTGCTGATAATCCTCCACCTCTACCTTCTCCCATCTCCTCTGCCTCCTCCAGTCAGTAACTCTTCTTGCCTCTTCCCTCCATGCCAGCCCCAGTATCAAAGCTGTCGTACTGTACTACTGTACTTTTCTACTTACTGTACTATCAGATTAAAAACATTTTCTTTATTTTTGTGTTTGTTTTTTAGGTATTGTTTGCGTGGAAAGTATTATAAACATATTACGGTACAATACCATAGAGCCGACTGTGTAAGTTGGGTACCTAGGCTAACTTTGTGGGACTTACAAACAAATTGGACTTACAAACGCACTCTTGGAACAGAACTTGTTCATATGGAGGAGACTTACTGTAAAAGCAAAAAAGAAACAAGAACTAACCAAATTTATAAGCTGTTGCACAGCAAAGGAAATCATAATCAAAATGAAAATACACCCTATGGACTGGGAGAAAATATTAGCAAATGATGAGACTGACAAGGGCTTAATTTCCAAACTATACAAACAGCTCATACGACTCAACAACAAAATAACAAATAACTCAGTGGAAAAATGGGTAGAAGACCTAAATAAACATTTCTCCAAAGAAGACATAAGTATAGCCAACAGGCACATGAAAAGATGCTCATCATCACTAATGATTAGAGAAATGCAAATCCAAATTACAATGAGGTATCACTTCACACAGATCAGAATGGCCATCATTAAAAAAATCTACAATTAACAAATGCTGGAGGGGATATGGAGAAAAAGGAACCCTTCTACACTGTTGGTGGCCATGTAAGTAGGTGCACCCACTATGGAAAACGGTATGGAGGTTCCTCAAAAATGCTATAAAGAGAGTTGCCATATGATCTAGCAATCTCACTTGTGGACATATATCCAGACAAAACTATAATTCAAAAAGACACATGAAACCCTATGTTCATAGCAGCACTATTTATAATAGCCAAGACTTGGAAACAACCTAAATGCTCATTGAAAAATGAATGTATAAAGAAGGTGTGGCATACATATACAACAGATATTACTCAGACATAAAAAGAATGAAATAATGGCATTTGCAGCAACATGGATGGACCTAGAGATAATGATACTAAGTGAAGTAAGTCAGAAACAGAAAGACAAGTAGCATATAATATCACTTATATGTGGAATCGAAAACAGGACACAAATGAATATGTCAGTGAAACAGAAACAAACACACAGATACAGAAAACAGAGTTGTGGTTGCCAAGGAGAGAGCGAAGGAAAGATTGGGAGTTTTGGAATAGCAGAAGCAAACTATTCTACATAGGATGGACAACCCACAAAGACCTACTGTATAGCAGAGGAAACTATATTCAATATCCTGTGTTAAACCATAATGGAAAAGAATATATATTAATTATATGTATATATAATTAATTATAATTAATTAATTATACAGAAATTAATACAACAATGTATAAAGGCTGCAGAGGGGGTGGAGAAAAGGGAACCCTCCTGCACTGTTGGTGGGAATGTAAACTGATACAGTCACTATGGAGAACAGTATGGAGGTTCCTTAAAAGCTAAAAATAGAACTATCATATGACCCAGCAATCCCACTACTGGGCATATACCCGGAGAAAACCATAATTCAAAAAGATACATGGGGCTTCCCTGGTGGCGCAGTGGTTGAGAATCCACCTGCCGATGCAGGGGACACGGATTCGTGCCCCGGTCCGGGAAGATCCCACATGCCGCAGAGCAGCTGGGCCCGTGAGCCATGGCCGCTGAGCCCGCGCGTCCGGAGCCTGCGCTCTGCAATGGGAGAGGCCGCAACAGTGAGAGGCCCGCGTACCACAAAAAAAAAAAAAAAAAAAATTGTACCACAATGTTCACTGTAGCACTGTTTACAATAGCCAGGATATAGAAGCAACCTAAATGTCCACTGATGGATGAATATATAAAGAAGATGTAGCCCATATATATAATGGAATATTACTCAGCCATAAAAAGGAACAAAATTGAGTTATTTGTAGTGAGGTCGTTGGACCTAGAGTCTGTCATACAGAGTGAAGTAAGTTAGAAAGAGAAAAGCAAATACCATACATGAACACATATATATGGAATGTAGAAAAATGGTACTGACTAACCTAGTGATAGGACAGGACTAGAGACACAGATGTAGAGAACGGACTTAAGGACACAGGGTGGAAGGGGAGACAGGGACGTAGTGAGAGAGTAGCACTGACATATATACATTACCAAATGTAAAAGAGCTAGTGGTAAGCGGCCACATAGCCAGGGAGATCAGCTCGGTGCTTTATGACCCCCAGAGGGGTGGGATAGGGAGGGTGGAGGGAGGCTCAAGAGGGGGGATAAGGGGAATATACGTATACCTATACGTGATTCACTTTGTTGTAAAGCACAAAGTAATACAGTGTTAGAAAGCAATTATACTCCAATAAACATGTATTAAAAAACCCACAACATTGTAAATTGACTGCACTAGAAAATATTTCTTAAGTGCAAAACATTTTTTGAATGTAAGTTTTATTGTGTGTGTGTACCACAGGTTCAATATATATGAATTATGTCAAATTAATTACATTGTTTTTCAAAATAAAGAATTTTGGATATTCTACATCAGCTTCTCAATATAAATGCAGAAAAACTATATTCTTTTTTTCTAAAGTTCAGAAATAGCCATTTTCCTCATTCGGTATACTATAAACCACTAACTATTAAAAAGGGAATCGAGACCTCTTCCTTGCAAAGGATTATTTCTCCACTCACACAAGTTTAATAGAATGTTCCACAATGCACTGACTTCCCACCTTAGAGACATGAGATTTTTGCATCCTGAAATCCCTTTCTTGCAAAAATGTCCAATTAGCATCCTAGCATTACAGAAAATAAATGCTTTTTTCTGGATCTCAAATTCCATACAACTTTATCAAGACATCACGTATGTTTTTTTACACACACAGACTGTATTTTATTTTTACAACAGATAAATCAACTGACACCAAGCATTGTAAATGGATGACCACAACAAAAGCAACAATGACTGCAATTACCAAACACGAATCACACTCAGCCGATGTCAGAATATTGACATCCAGTCCAGTCATCGCTCCACTCTAACAGTTTCTTTACTTTGCAGTGAAAGACATCATGGATTTTTTAATTATCAGCACTCACCTGAGGTCTTTAAAAATCAACAAAAACATACTTTTGTGATCTCTTTCATTTATTCTGGTTCTAAGTGGTCATTTCTAAACGAAAGTATTTAAGTATGTTAACGTCATCTTATAACATCATATTTCAAATGACTGACTACTGTCTCTCCAAAGATGAAATATCAGGAACTCATAATTAGGGTCTCCAAAGATTTACTGCCTGAGTCTGTATTACCCTTCTGCTGAACTCCACACTCTTCATTATTCTCTGAGAATATTATTTTTCTTGTATGGCCAGCACACGCTCTTTCATTTCATGAAGTTTCTTCCTACAATTTTATGCTTAGTTTATTTCTGAGAATATGCATTATTTCAGGTTGATATTTATAGACACAAAGACTTCTCTATAATTCCCTGAGAGTTTCAAGAACTCCTTCTTCTTTTATTTTAATACCTAGATTCTGAAGCTCTCCACAAAGCATTACTAAAATTGCTTTTACATAAATATCTACATATTAATCACACATTAATGCATTTACAATTGTATTATGCTTTATTGCTAATTTTGGAGCATATACGTAGCTGTCTTATTTACCAACCTCTTGGAAATCATTTTAATATCTGCACTTAGGACTTGAAAGAGAATGGATAAATAAAAACATGAAGAATATGCAAATACAATTTATATTTTTCTCATAAAATTATCCAGAAAAAAGAAGAGTCCTGATACTCTGCAGGCATGATACTCAAGAATGTGTAGTCGGGCTTCCCTGGTGGCGCAGTGGTTGAGAATCTGCCTGCGGATGCAGGGGGCACGGGTTCGTGCCCCGGTCCGAGAAGATCCCACATGCCGCGGAGCGGCTGGGCCCGTGAGCCATGGCCGCTGGGCCGGTGCGTCCGGAGCCTGTGCTCCGCAGTGGGAGAGGCCACAGCAGTGAGAGGCCCGCGTACCACCAAAAAAAAAAAAAAAAAGAATGTGTAGTCTTCCGGCAGGAAAACATGCAGTAATCCATGTGGCAGAGTTTACCTGTGACCAGCTGGGGTTAGTGACCTGTGCATTCCTTACATGCAACATATCAGGAGTGGAAAAAGGGAATTTGTCAGTTGTGGCAATCAGTATCATGAAGATTTATAGCAGGTCATGCTCATATATTCAGCACAGGTACAATCAAAAGTTTGCTCAATTCTGGGAGATCTAAGTCTGTATCTGTTACCTCGTCTTTAACGAGGAAATGTCAGAACTGACTTACCAAAAAAAAAGTGTTTGTTTGTTTTAATTACAGTCACGGTGGGTAAGACATAGCTCAGAACAGCTAATGTGACTTACTGATTCTTTCATCAGGAAATACAGTTTCACCTTTCCTGTTTATTCTCCACATCCTGTAGTAAGTTAAGTTTCAATGAAAGCTAAATCTACAGGGCGAAAAGAAAAGAAAACTGACATGTGTTGAAAAGATCATTCTGACAGGTTTGACCACGTATGTCCGTGTTTCTGGCGATGGACACAAGCCAGAGCTCCCGACTCTGACGTTTTCGCTGATGTCATTCCCCTTGATCCTCAATTTGGAAGTGGATAAAAATGTTTTCTATGTTTTCTTCTTTAAGAAATTAAATCAAGAATGCTTTCTAGACATGATCCTCTAAAGATTTTCAGTCAGTGGTCATCAAGAGAAGAAAAGCACAGAATCTCATCCCCACCGAAGAGTGACATTCAGTCAGGCAACAGAATTCTCCCCAGAATCAGAGCTTCATCTTTAACATGCGATCAAAGGTTTTCACAGGTGCTGCCTCACTCTGCAGTCAGCCCTACCATATGGGATTGGCTCTGAGAATCTCACATCAGATGACTGACAAACATGTCATAGGACCCTGATCTGCTACCACATCCTGCCTCGCTTAATGATCTCCTGCAGGGACATTGGAATATTCCAGGATATTTCCTGGAGCCCTCTACTCTGTACAGGTACACTTCCAAGTAGAAACAGAAGCTTTGACTTTCACTGGGACCCCTGCTCTGTCCAACCAACCTCTCTAGAAATATGATGTTCTAACCTCTCCTGATTAGAACATTTCAAGGTCTCTCCCTGTGCTAATTTAGTAAAGGTAAAGGAGAAACAAGAAAGAGCAAACTATGCAGGGAGCAATATATAAGATTCCTTTCCTTAATGTATTTATCTGATATACCCAAATATTGAGAAATATAGATTCATTTCAGAATGGTCAAGAAAAGAGGAGGAGGAACCTCTGTGCCAACAGTATATATAAAACGGAATCAATATTGCATAAGCTCCAGCCTAAGTTTAGCTACGAGGTACTAACTCTTCTCATAAAGAAGAAAGAGTTCTCCATCACTTGAAGCACACTGAGGCCTCAGACAGCTGGACACTGAGGGTGTAGTCTCCTCACGCGAATTCTGTACCTGCGTCACAGAGCAATGAAACAGTCCCAAAGAATTATTAAGGATGAGGTGGGGAATCGAAAGAAGAAAGATGAATCCATACTCTCCCCTAGCATCTGTTCTGCTGGATATTACCACCACCGTAGCCCAATATAACCTTCCCACTTTTCTCTGGGCCTCCCTACTTTCCACCTCCATCCTCTCAGTATATCTTACCTACACTTGGAAACGACTCTAGTTTTTCCACTGGTCTTTATCAACAAGTAATCCAAATAGCAACTGTGTATATAACTCCTTAGAGACCTCAGGTCTGACTCATTAATACATGACCTTCGAAGTCCAAAGTTTTCCTAATTCCCTTTATTTTTTTTCTAATTTCCATGTACTTACACTCTCAGGACTTCCACTGTTCTCGGGATCGTGTTCCCTGCAAAATCTGTCAACCTAGACATAGACTTAAGTACCACCCTTTAATTATCTCCTAGGTTATCCAGTTTTTTAAAAAGCCTCAGCAAGCCTTATGGACTTTATTAATTTAAGATAACCCATGGGGGATAGCAGTACACCCACACATATCTATTTAATACACCCTCAGAGTAATGAAGACTCTCAGCTCTTCTCCTTCAACGTATGCAGTGTCTCGCCCATCTGATTACTGTCTGCTGTATCCCAGGTCCACTCCCTTCCCTCGTATTACATTCTTTCCCAATTTTGTATGTTGGTAAAATCAAATAACATAAAATATAACATGTTAATTATTATAAAGTGCAGCGTTCAGTAATATTAAATACATTCATATTATCGGGCGATCAACATCGCCATTTATCTTTCTAATTCTTTTCTACGTTTTAAAACTGTAACTCTATATCTTTTAAACCTAACTTTCCTTTTTGTTCCATAAACACATGAAAAGCATCATTACCCTCTCAGATCTATGGTTTTGACTACACTAAGTACCCCACATAATTGAAATAAGTAGTTGTATTGTTATGACTCACTAAAAGTCACAAAAATGGCATTTTTGGAAGCTAAATGTCCTCAAGATTCATCCATGTTGTAGCACATTCCTAGATCTTTTCCTTCTTCACACTGAATAATATTGTATTCTATGAATACAATTATTCTATGAATAATATTGTATTCTTTGCTTATCCAGGAATCAGTGAATGAACACGTAGGTTGCTCTCATATTTTAGTTACTCTGATTATTACTGCTCTAAACACTAGAGTACAAATATTTAAGACCCTGATTTCAGTTCCTCTGGGTATACCTCAGAGTAAGATTCCTGGATCATGGAGTAATTCTATTTTTCAATATCTGAAAAACTGCCATACTCTTTTGCAAAGCAGCTGTATCATTCTACATTCCCTCTGACACATCACAATGCTTCCTACTCCCTCACTTCCTCACCAATACTTGTTTTCTGCTTGTGTATGTGTGTGTGTGTGCTTGCATGTGTATGCATGCACACAAATATATAAACACGCATTTAGTGATATGGAGCATCTATTCAAGTGCTTAGTCGTTTGTACATCTTTTTGAAGAACCATCTATTCAAGTCTTTTATCCATTTTTGAATCAGGGTGTTTGCTTTTTGTTGAGTTGTAGAAGTTCTTGGTATATTCTGAAGAGAAATCTCTTGTCAGATAGATGGCTTTCAAATATTTTTCCCCATCTGTGGGTTGCCATTTTATTCTGTTTACATTTCTTTCATACACATTATTTTTTAATTATGTACTGCAAATTGTTTATTTTTTGTTAGCTGTACCTTTGTTGTTCCCTCATTTCATACTGAGGAAGACACTGCCAAATCCAATGTCATGAAGCCCTTGTCTTGTGTTTTCTTCTAAGACTTTTTAGTTTATTAGGTCTTATATTTAGTTTCTTGATACGTTTTCATTATTTTTTGCATATGATGTTAGGTAAGGGGTCCATCTTCCTTATTTTGCACGTTGACAACAAGACTTCTCAGCACCATTTGTTGAAAATACTATCCTTTTTACTTTGAAAAGTCTGGCAACTTGTCAAAAATCATTTGGCCATATATCAGGGTTTATTTCTAGGTGTTCTATTCTATTCTGTTGGTCTTGAATAGAGGAGAAAATAGTATAACCTATCCAGGTTGATGAAGAACATAAAGAAAGACCAGGACTGAGAATTAGGAGGGCAATATAAAACAGCAGGGAGTAAAAGACAGTGTGAGAGAAGATCTTGTATTTGCGAGTTCATGGAAATATGATCATGCTAAAACCAGTAAACACCTCACTTTGAACAATACGGTAAATGTGCTGGCAAGAAACATAACACTTACCCATCTCTGGGAAATATAGTATGGGTATAAAGATAAACTACACACAGATATATTAAAAAGGGAAGGGTTTTCATGGTGTGAGAATATTGTGGGACCTGAAATACAATTTACTTCTGTTCTAGCATTGTCTCTAAAATTTAGCAAAGTGTATATACAAGCAATTCCAATTCTGGTAATGTGTTTGACAGGTTTATATATGAACTTCAGCAGACCAGTAAATGTACATTCATAGTAGGACCATTCCCTAAACCAAAAAAACAAAACACAAAAACTGGAAAGTCTAGAGTTCACGTTGTCAACACACATACAGATGCAGTGATGGTTTACGGTCCAAAAGCAGAAGGTGAGCATGGGTACAAGAGGTTAATCCCCAGGCTGGGCTGGGGTGCAGAGTTTGAGGGTAACACAGGTAGAAAAGGCTTTTGTCCTATCCTTGAGTTTTGAGGTATGGAAATTCACAGGTCACTACCTTCATTTCAAACTGAATGAATGCACTATTCAATTTTTTAAAACAGGCAAAGTAAACATGAGTGATAATAAATTTCAAACTGTCATGAATCAAACAAGATACTAAGAAAAATTAAATAATATGATTTAAGAATGAAGTGGAGAGATTGTCCAAGATGGTAGCGTTCAGACTCAGAGCTGGATGCCTCTCAGACGCACACCAAAGTCACAACTGTTTACAGAGCAGCAACTGAAGAAAAGGGCGGGACTCACCATGAAAGATGTTTTACAGCTAAAGACATAAGAGGCCCCTCGGCAAGGCAGGAAGGACGGGCAACATCTCAATAGCGTCACGACCCACACCACCTGGGGGGTGACCCACACATGGGAGAATAATTACAATTTCTGAGGGGCTCCCAGAGAGCAAGGGGTATGAACCCAATATCAGGCTCCCACGCCCAGGGATCCTGTGCTGGGAAGAAGAGTTCCTAGAAAGTTGGGCTTTGAACACCAGTAGTGCTTATTTTCCAGAGAGCCAGAGGGTTGTGGGAAATAGAGATTCCACTCTTAGAAGATGCTCACAAAATCCCACGTGATCCGAGAATCAGAACAGAAGCAGTCATTTGCAAGGATCCTGGGTTACACCTACCTCCTGATCTTAGAGAGTCTCCCAGAGACGCAAGAGGCATTTACAGCACAGCCTCAGGGACATGGACACTGGCAGCAGCCATCTGGGGGAGCTCCTTCTACCTCGCGGCCACTGGCACCAGCAAACAAAATTTCAGAATCCTCCCTCTATCTATTTAGCCTCAGGACCTAGCCTTACCCATTTCCACCACACTATACACACAAGCACTAGGGGGCTGCAGGCCAAGCAACTAACTGAGCAGGCACATAGCCACATCCACCAGCGAACACGATGCCTTCAGACCCTCAGTGCACAGCTGCCCCTGGACATGGGCCCAGCCACCAAAAGCCCAAGGACCAGCCTCCAGACCTCAGTGGACAGGCGCCAGCCCCAGAGTCCCTGACCCCTCTGACCAGTGAGCCTCCTCTGGCCTTGGAATCAGCCTCACCGTCGGCAGGTGATTACTGCCCAGGGACTGGATGGAGCTTTGACCTACACAACCGCAAACCTGCTCCAGCAGTGGGATCGGCCTCGTACACCAACAGGTACACACCGGCCCCAGGAATACCACAGCCCAGCAGCCTGTGTGACCAGAACACTCCCTTGCAGGCCAGAAGCAACCACGGGCTCAGCTGGGTCCTGACCCTGCCCGTCAGAATGCCAACACAAGACTAGGGACAGCCCAGACCCTGCAGAGAGCTGTGTCAGGGACAGTGATCCAACACCAACTCTGCGACTCCTGGGGCCTGCAGCCAGAACTCGGGACCTGGGTCTTCCTCCCAGTCGCCAGCATAGCCCCAGGACCAGGGACTGGGCACTAGCCCTGGTATCACCTGCACTGCAATTCTACCCAGAAGTGAACCAGCACTAGATTTGGTGTCTCCCAGAGCTTTTCAGCGAGCTGCCTCATGATTTAGCCTCAGCAAGCAGCACAGACAGCTTCCACACAAGGCAGAGTCTGGCAAACAAGCACTCTGGGGGCAGCCAAGCCTACCAGACCATCCACAGTAGTCAGCCCACCACAACAGAAGAGCCCAAGCAGCCCACATAGGGGGTACACCTAGAACATTTAGTTCTAGTGACCAGGGGACAGTGGGTTGCTGGGACACATAAGACCTCTCCTACAAAAAGCCACTTCTCCAAGGTCAGGAAACGAAATGAACTTACTACATACAGAGCAATAAAAACAGCAAGTTAAGAAAAATGAGGTGATACAGAAACACGATCCAAATGAAGGAACAAGATAAGAACTCAGAAGAAGATCTAAGTGAAGTGGAAAGAGCCAATCTCCTCAACAAAGAGTTCAAGGTAATGACTGTAAAGATGATCAAAAAACTCAGAAGAATGGACATCCAGAGCAAGAAGTTAGAATGTTTTTAAAAAGAGTTAGACCATTAAAGAACAACAAAACAGAGATTAGGAATACAGTAACTGAAATGAAAAATACACTAAAAGGAAACTACTGTAGACTAAATGATACAGAGGAATGCATCCGAAAACGGAAGGACAGAGCACTGGCGGTCACTGAGGATGAACGGGAAAACAATAGATTAAAATGCAATGAGGAAAGTTGAACAGACGTGTGACACAACATCAAGTGTACTAATATTTGCATCATACTGGTCCCAGAAGCAAAAAGGTAAGAGAAAGCAATGTAGAACATACCTGAAGACATAAGAGCTGAAAAGTTCCATAACCTGGGAAAGAAAACAGACATCCAAGTCCAGTAAACACAGTAAGGCCCAAACAGGATCAAGCCAAGGAGGACCACACCAAGACTCATTGTCATTAATCTGGCAACAAAATAAAGAGAAAAAGACACTAGTAAAAGGAGCAAAGGAAAAGCAACAAGTTACAAACATGGGAACTTGCATCAAGTTATCAGCTGACTTTTCAGGATAACCTCTGCATGCCAGAAGGGAGTCGCATGGTATATTTAAAGTCATGAAAGGGAAAAGCCTATAACCAAAAATACACTACCCAGCAAGGCTCTCCTTCAGATTTGGTGGTGAGATCTCAAGTTTTACAGAGAAACAAAACTAAAAGAGCTCAGCATCGTCAAACCAGCGGGATGAGAAATCTGAAAGGGGCTTTTCTAAGTGAAAAAGAAAAGGCCACGACTGAAACATAAAAATTAGGAAAGGAAACTTACTAAAGGAATAACCTCATTGGATAAGGCAAATATTCAACACAGGTAGTAAATCAACCATGAACACAGCTAATAGAAAGGATGAAAGAAAATACTAATAAAATCATCTATATTCACAATAAGAAGGTAAGGGACACACAAGACAAGTAGATGTAAAATATAAGGTCCAATTCAGTAACTGTGGTGGAGCAGAGTAACAGTGCAGGGTTGTTAGTGTCCACGTGAAATTAAGAGCTCAGCAACTTCAATAATCACACACACACACGCACACACACACACACACACACACACACACACACACACATTTTAAAAAACTGAAAGAAATCCAAACATAACATTAAAGATAGTCCTCACATCACAGATGAAGAGAATAAAAGGAGAAGAAAGGAACACTGAAGAAATTAAAGAGGGATTCTAAAAATACCCAAGACAGATGAAAATGAACACACAATGATCCAAAATCTATGGGACACAGCCAATGCAGTTCACAGGGAGAAGTTATAGTGATACAAGCTTATTGTTAGGAAACAAGAAAAACATCAAATAAACAACCTAACATTACACCTGAAGGAATTAGAAAAAGAAGAAGAAAACAAAACTCAAAGCTGTCAGAAAGAAACAAATTAAGAAAACAATACCATATGCAATCACACCAAAAAGAATAAGATACCTAGGAACAAACACACCTAAGCAGTAAAAGACATGTACTCAGAAATCTATCAGCCGTTGGTGAAAGAAGTTGAAGGCAACAGAAAAAGATGGGAGAATATAGCATGTGTGTGGATGGAAGAATTAATACTGTGAAAATAAACTTACTACCAAAGACAACCTACAGATTTAATGCAATCCCTATCAGAATACCAAAGCATTTTCACAGAACTTGAAAAAGTAATTTGAAAATTTGTATAGAAACACAAAGACCCCAAATAGCCAAACAATCTTGAGAAAGAACAGAGCTGGAGGCATCACGCACCTTGACTTCAGATTAGACTGCAAAGCGACAGTAATCAAAGAGAATCGTACCGGAGCAAAAACAGACACAAAGATCACCGGAATAGAATAGATATCCCAGAAATAAGCCCACACACTTCTATTTAATTGATTTATGATGAAGCAGGAAATATGGAGAGAACACTGTCTTTTCAATAAGGGGTACTGGGAAAACTGGTCAGCTACATGGAAAAGAATAAAATTAGATTATTTTAGCACACCATATATAAAATAAATGCAAAACTGAATAAAGACCTAAACGTAGGACCAGAAACCATAAAACCCCTAGAGGAAAATATAGAACATTCTTGAACATAAAAGATAGCAACAGTTTTAGGTTCAGTCTACTAAGGCAAATGAAACAAAAGCAAAAATAAACAAGTGGGACTTCACTAAACTTAAAAGATTTTGCATAGCAAAGGAAACCAAAGACAAAATGAAAAGACAAGCTGCTGAAGTAGTGACAATATTTGCACATGATAAGACGTTAACATCAAAAAGATGACCAAGCAAGAGTTCATATCTAAACTACAGAAACGGCACATACAACTCAATATCAAAAAAATACCCAAAATCTTTTTTAAAAAATGAGAAGACCTAAATAGACATTTTTCCAAGGAAAAAATACAGATAGATAGACAGAACTCACAAAGATGCTAAACATAGCTAATTGGCAGTAAAATGCAAATCAAAACTATGAGATATATCACCTCAGTCTTGTCAGAATGGCTGTCATCAAAAAGATCACAAATAACAAAGGTTAGTGAGGATGTGGAGAAAGGGAAACACATGTACACTCTTGATGTGGAGGTGAAGTAGTGCAGCTACTGTGGAAAGCAGAATGGAGGTTCCAAAAAAAACTAAAAAGAGAACTACCATAATATCCAACAATTTCACTCTTGGGTATATCAGAAGAAAACAAAAACACCATTTCAAAAAAATAACTTCACATCAATATTCGTAACAGTGTTGTTTGCCATAGCCAAGAGACAGAGTCAAACTAAGTGTTCATCACTAGGTTAGGGGATAAAACAGATTTTTTATGATGACTTCAGCAAAAAATGAAATTTTGCCATTTGCAAGAACATGGATGGATTTGGAGGCTATTATGCTTAGTAAAATAGGCCGCAGAGAAAACAAGCATGGTAGGTTATCACTTACACGTGGCATCTAAAAAATTGAATACAACAACAACAACAACAAGAAAAAACAGCCTCACAGGTTAAAGAACAGACTAGTGGTTACCAGCAGGGAGAGATAGGGTG
This sequence comes from Kogia breviceps, assembly GCF_026419965.1. NCBI lineage: Eukaryota > Metazoa > Chordata > Mammalia > Artiodactyla > Physeteridae > Kogia > Kogia breviceps. Next base: position 96,705,045 of record NC_081310.1, read on the forward strand.
GAGGAGCAAAAGAGTGGTAGGAGATTTGGAGGTATAATCACTAGGTATATAATCAATCATCTACAGTGATGTACTGTATAGCATGGGGAATATAGCCACTCTTTTATAATAAGTATAAATGGAGAAGAACCTAAACTTTTATGAATCGCTATGTTGTACCTCTGAAACTAATATAATAATGTATGTTAACTATAGATCAATAAAATATAAAGTAAGGAACAATAAAAGGGAGACACAGATTATTAGATAGAAATCAATTAAATAAACACAAGTTTTGAAAATCAAGGAATTAAAAAACAACATGTAAGACACAACATTGGCATTTGAAGTGTATAATCTATTTATTTAAAAGAAATCATGGGCTTCCCTGGTGGCGCAGTGGTTGAGCATCCGCCGGCTCATGCAGAGGACATGGGTTCGTATCCCGGTCCGGGAGGATCCCACGTGCTGCGGAGCGGCTGGGCCCGTGAGCCATGGCCGCTGAACCTGCGCGTCTGGAGCCTGTGCTCCGCAACGGGAGAGGCCACAACGGTGAGAGGCCCATGTACCGCAAAAAAATAATAATAATAAATAAAAATAAATAAAAAATAAAAGAAAGAAAAGAAATCATTTAAGTGTTGAAAAATGGTACCCATTCTCACAATTTTGTATATCTAGGGTAAATTATTATCTACAAAAATATTTTACAAATATTCACTCTAAAAGAAAGAGAAAATTTGGATTAACCCATTTTAGTATACAAATTTAATATCAAAGTCTCCACGTCAAATTGATTTGAATAAGTTCTGTTAGCCACTTCTAGTTTCTTTGTGATGTAAAATCTTTTAAAGCATAAAATCAGCCTTTCTGCATTATTCCATTAGACATACATAGAAGTGAAAAGAAACAAGAAGACAGAACAATCAACCAGGAAGGTGAATTTACTGAGAAACAGCCATTCGTTCTCCCTCCTCCTTTTCTTTCCCTCCTTTTCCAGGTCTCTTTCGGTTCCAATCAAGAGAAGTCTTGAGAGTTCTGAGAATATTTCTTTGAGGGCTTCAAATCACCATACCTACAACTTCTGCCACAACTACACACACACGGGAACAAAAATAAACCTCTGCTATCTACTCATGTAGGAGGGATTCATGCAAACTAAACTCCTACAAGGAGACCAACGGGTGAGTTTTCTACCTGTTCTTTATAATGTCCTTCCATTAGAGTAAATCCCACACATGATGAGGCAGAAGCAGTTATGTGAGCTTTTCCTTGAAGTCAAAACTCTTACATTCATTTCAAGTACCTGGTGATCATAGGGTACAGCCAGGGAAAGTGCCATCCCCCTTGCGGGGGGGTGGCGGTGAATGGGCTCCCACAACCGTGCACCTCCTGATGTACACATTCTGGAGAAACAAAGGGCGGTCACACCGCAGTCAGTCTGTCAGGCTGTCGGGCCACTGGCAACCCGAGCAGCCTGGAAGTGCCCCATCAGTTGCTGAAAGCGAAACCCTGTCCCCCCTGTGAAGCCAGGCAATTTTGGCCAGAGGGTCAGAGGAGACTATTAATCAACTCCTCCTCTCTGCTCAGCTCCTTGGGGTTACAGCAACCCCATCTCCAAGCCCAAATCTGCCCCTGGAGTGCCGAACTGGAAGTGGCAGGCGGGCTGTGCCTGTGCTTCAGCGCCCTCTGGAGGTTGTCTGCTCTAATGGCAACTCTCAGCCCTTCCTCCCCCTTCCCTAGTCCTGGGGGCTGCCTTGGCCTCCTGCAGCTGCTGGCCTGATTTCATTCTTCTTTTTTCTCCAATTACAATGAAGTGTCCTACAGAGGTATGGAATCTCTTGAAGAAGGAAGACCTTTTAGCCAATACACCTTAACAGTGAGAAGTTGATTTCAAGAATGAACCTGAAATACTATATTTTTCTCCTGATGATTCCAAGGAGAGACAGCTCAAGTTTTCTAAATCATAAGAAAAACCAAGGTAAATATGATCTTCTGAGCCAGAGATGAAAAAACAGTTTTTAGCACCCTCTCCTCATGTCATATGACTGGGATTTAAATCAATCAACTGCCACTGGTTTTTAAATCACATGACCCAACTTTAAATCAATCAGCTGCTTCCCTGTAACTCAGGTGACTTGGCTTTGAATAGTAAGAAATGAAGAGGTATAAAAATGTTCTGAACAATAAATGGAAAAGCAACATTTTAGAAAGTGTTTTTTTTCTTTTCGAATGGACCATTCATTGGATACGGAATAAAGGATTCTCGTGTGGATTTCTTGAACTGTAAGCATATACAATGTCTCCGTTGGCGTGATTGACTTAGTTTGGGGGGTTGTTGTTGTTGTTGTTGTTGTTGTTAACATCCTTATTGGAGTACAATTGCTTTACCACGTTGTGTTAGCTTCTGCTGTATAACAAAGTGAATCAGCTATTCGTATACATATATCGCCATATTCCCGCCCTCTTGTGTCTCCCTCCCACCCTCCCTATCCCACCCCTCTAGGTGGTCACAAAGCACCGAGCTGATCCCCCTGTGCTATAGGCAGCTGCTTTCCACTAGCTATCCACTTCACCTTTGCTAGTGTATATATGTCCATGCCACTCTCTCACTTCATTCCAGCTTACCCTTCCCCCTCCCTGTGTCCTCAAGTCCGTTCTCTACGTCTTTATTCCTCTGCAGCGACTCCTGCTAAGGATGGATACTTCCTTTTATGCTCAGGAATATGCCCTAGTTTAAATATGATTTGAGTTTGATCCTGTGAACCATCAGAACTTCCCACGGGAGATAAATGAGGAGATTCTGGCCTTTATTAGTACGCACGGTGAACATGGGTGTCCTGGCTGTACTTGCCAACCTTCCTCATTTACACACCTATTTTTATCCACCTTTCTCCCTGTGAGTACCTTTGACCAACCCTGAGCTCAGACTCCTGACCTAGTACAGTGACTTTGTCAGTCTTTCTTTAAAAATGGACAGGTAACAAAATGAATGTAACCTAGAAGCAGCAGCTCAGTAAGGGAAATAAAATCACCAGAAGTTATCTAATCACAGCCACAGCCATCCAGGGCTCAGGTCCCATAAGAATGGGACCTTCCTCAATTTGAAGGGCATCCAATCAAATAAGTAAAGGTGTTGCTCACCTCTGCCACTTGGAGGGATTGCTAGGCAGTCTACCCAGTGTATACTAACTGCAAAACACTGTCATGGTTTTGAAATACCTATTTTCCAGGAAAGCTTTTTGGGGTGCATGGGGAAGGTTTCTTTTTGACATCAAGCAAAAAATAAATCACCAAGCTCTTTAAGCACAGGGGTTTTTAAGAGGGCAGTAGAAGGAAGGAATGGGCAGAAAAGACGATCTCCTCTGAAGTGAAGGTCGTTTTTCCAAAAGAGTAGGATTTAGTCTCAGTTTAAGGAGAACACTTTTAAGTAGCTGGGGCAGCTCCAAACTGCAGTTTAGGGAATGAGTGCTTCAAAAGAACAGGGCTGTAAACGTCCTGGCAAGGCAGCAAGAGGATGAAGAGTTGGTTTTGCATAGTTTTGAACACAGGAGTAAAGAAGCAGAGGCATCTCTGACTAAAGGGCCCTGAGATCCTATGGCATCAGTGGGTCAGTTGCAGGGGGTGTGGGGGCGATATTTCTCTCTCAACGTCTCCCAGAACAGCCACCCCTCTCTACCCCACCCCGCTACTCCTTTCACCCTTCCTGCCTCCACTGCTGTCCCCAGGGACAGCACTTCTTAAGCTGGAGCGCTCAGGCACCATCTCTGCAGTCTGGATTCTTCCTGGAGCCTGGCACGTTCTGGGACAGGAAGGCAGGTCTGCAAGGGCGCTGGGTTGCAGCCGGACCTGGAGGCCTGGAGGGGAACTGGAGTCATGAAGCCCACCCACGTCCTTGAAGCCAGGGAAAGAACACATCTTCCTAAAAGTAGTTCTCAGGTCTCAGCGGGTTCCCCACCCGACGGTGATCCATACTCACTTGAGGCAGCAAGGACTGCCTCTAACTGGCCCCCTCCATTCCGCCTTAAGGGTCCTCGCACATTTGTGAGAGCACAGGCCCCGGATCTATGCACTCGGCTGAGGCCAGTGCTGCCGGGGTCCCTCCAGTCCCATCCCCCGGCCCCTCCCTCTGGGACTGTATCTAATAGAAGAGAGAGCACAGAGGAATTGGCTGAATCAAGGGACCCGGGAGCCTGGGTATGAGTTTGAAGACTGAGAATCTAAAGCGCAATTACATATTATTGGAAACTCTTGTGGAATGTGTAGGGGGAGGTTAGGAGATTGAGAGGCTGAGTCGACCTGGTGAGTCCAGCCCCAGGACACCACAAAGCCCCTCCCCCCTTTCCCTGCCATCAGACAAGGGGTGCCGCAACTCCAGCCGGGACTCTGCACTTCCCCCTCCCTGATTCTCCTCCAGAAGAGCAGGTGGTCCCCCTCTGAGGGCAGGGGAAGACAACGGACCAAGTCCCCCTGCACTAAGGCGCTACTGGAGCTCTTCCTGAACAGCAGTGCTGGCTTGGAGCGAACCCGTGCACTGCCAAAATTGGTCTCGTCCTGCAGCTGAGGGACGCAGACTTTAAGTCAGCTGCCCTGGCTTTAAAACAATCAACCCCCCCCCTTTAAGTCAGGTGACCCGACTTTAAATCACTGTGTGCCCCTCGAGCCTGCAACTTGCAAAGTTGGGAACTTCACTTTGATCCCACACATGGTATGAGGGTGTACTTCATGTACCAGAAGGGTCTAGGTACTCTGGGGTACAGCAAGCAGTGCAGGACGCAGCAGCTCCCAGGCAAAGCTGGTGATGCACAGGGAGAGCAGGCACAGCCAGGCATGCAGAGGTTCCAGGACGGGAGCTGGGGCACAGCCAGCCGCGAGGCTGTGAAAGCAGAGGATCTGAGCCTTCTTGACAAAGGCAAACCCAGAGGATGGATGAGAAACAAAGACCAGATGAAACATGGATTTGAAAATCACATGCTGCTCTTGAAATTGGGGTGGGGGCACCCCAGATTTGAATCCTCTTACTCAACAGTTGCTAGTGTTTTGGCATTTGTCCAATTCCTTATAAAATTTACTGATAATATCTAACCCATAGAATCCTGCATTTGTAGTGGTATTGCGTGCTAATGTCTCTATAGTGGAATAATCTTTTCTACGAGAAAAATGTACACTATCCGAATTAAATTAAAACCCCTCTTTATAAAGTACTGTATCGGACTTCCCTGGTGGCGCAGTGGTTAATAATCTGCATGCTAAGGCAGGGGACATGGGTTCGAGCCCTGGTCAGGGAAGATCTCACATGCCGCGGAGTAGCTAAGCCCATGTGCCACAACTACTGAGCCTTCAGGCCACAACTACTGAAGCCCGCACGCCTAGAGCCGATGCTCCACCACAAGCACAGCAAGAGAAGCCACTGCAATGAGAAGCCCACGCACTGCAACAAAAAGTAACCCCTGCTTGCTGCAACTAGAGAAAGCCCATGCATAGCAAAGAAGACCCAACGCCGCCAAAAATAAATAAATAAATAAATAAATAAATAAATAAATATTTTTTTTTAAGTACTATATCCTTCTGTACAACTTCTCTGGGAAGAACAGAGAGATGGCGTGGGAGAGTGAGAAAGACCAACATTTAGTGCACATGTCTCATGCAGGTGCTCTGCTGGCTCAGATAGTTTTATCCCCACTTTTACAAAGGAGGAAATAATCTCAGAGAGGTTTGGTAATTTTCCCAAAGCCAAACAGCTATTGAGTGGCAGAACCAGGATCTGAACCAAGTCTGTTACCTTAAAGCCTAAGTCCTCATCACAACAAAACTCAATTCATATTTACATTTATCGAATTACATTGCAACCTGGGGAGTTCTTGGCACAATCCTGAATAAGAGTGAGAAAGAAAGAAATAGCATTGTTCATACAGTCAATCAAAATTTTTGGAGCAGCTACTAGATGCGTGGCCCTTTTCGGGGTTCAGCAGTGATCAAGACAGGAAGAGTCCTGCTTACACAAACCATGTAGTGGGGAGGAGAGACGGGCGCAACTTGACTGAGGGATTTCAACTTGCTGGGCCTCTGTTTTCTCATCTGGAAAACGGGATGGGTGTTCCTCATTTCCTGGGATTGTCCAGCCCTCACATTCTCTGATTCCATAAGAATCATTTGTTTTCCTGTTTCTTTAAAATTCATTCAGGCAATGAACTGTGATGAATGTTGTCAGCTGCTCCTCAAATCACTCTATTCCCACCCTCTTCCTGTGATCAGGTCTTTCTCCCAACATGACTCACAATCAATCAAGTCACAGAACCTAAGGGGCACCCAGCAGGAAAATTCCAGACCTTGTTTCTCAGGAGCTCTGGGGTCTACCTGCGAGGTAAACTTAACACACCTGGCACAAGGCGGCCATCCCGGGTTTCACATCAACATGATCTCAGGCACAAACCTCCTGGCTTTTCCATTGTGTCTTTAAGTTACTTGTTGAAACAACTGCACAAATATGACAAAGATATAAAATCAGGCATCTTCTGCCCCAGTGCCTGCTCATAAATGATTTTCTGCCACTTTAATGATAAAGATAGAACATTTCAACATTCTGCTGCCCTTATTATTTGTCATTTTTCTTGATATTTCTATTGAATACTCTTTCAATATTTTAACAATGGAACATTTATTTACCTTGTTCCAGACCCAGCCTGTAGTGGTAAAGGTTTTGTTGTTATATTTCTATTATGTTTCCTTTAAAAATCATTATGCTATTTAACTGGATTAAGTCAATTCTACAGGCATTTATCTTATGATATTGATGAAATTAATACATAGAGAGCAGTAGTACAAGTTGATTGTACTCCAGAGCCTCTCTCTATTAGCACAGTTAAGTAAGTATAACTATTATCTATATGTAAACCAAAGTACATGCCAAGTGAGACTCTCCGACGCTTCTTCACTGTCTGCCCCTCAAGCCTGTGAGAAATGGAATATTTCTTGCCACCTCAGTAAACAAAAGATGCCACAGTCATCCTCTCCAATGTGAGCGGGCAGGCCCTGAGGAACTCAGGATATGCAAATACAGGATGCAGGCCCCAGAGACCTGAGGTGCATATCAAAGGAAGGAATTTGTGAGCCTGACTCTGGCATCTTAGCATACAAAGGAAAGCCCTGCATTGCTCACCTTGGGAGAGCAGGTTCTCCTTAGCTGACAATCACCTTTTCACGTCCCCCATCACCTGCGCCAGCCCCCCGCCCTGTCCCCTCCCCCCCCCCCCCCCCCCGGTGCTTTAGCTCAGGGAGGAAGGGGCGCACAGGGCCTCGGCTGAACAAGAGGCCTGGGAGCCTCGGGAGGAACTTTCGGCCGCTTTGCCCGCCGTCGGGAGGAGGGTCGCTGACGCTGCGGCCGGACCCTGCGCCTCCCTCGCCCCGTGTCCCCTCAGGACGTTCAGCCGCCCTCTCCCCACGCCCCCCCGGGCCCCGCGAGCCAGGCTGAGGGCAGGGCCGAGAGGAGGGGCCGAAGTTCCCCGGGACCAGACCCCGAGGCCTCTCGTTCTGCACAGCAGCGGCGGGTGGCAGCGAAACGCTTCCCCTCAGAAGCTGCTCTTGCGCGGCCGCCCGGGCACCGGACCCACTTACCCGGCCCGCCCCACGACTGTCGCGGCTTCGGCCGCCGGGGCCCCTCCGCAGCCGGCAGCGTCAGTGAGGCCGCCCTCCCCTCGGGCTCCAGGGCAGCTCCGTGACGGCGGACGGAAGAGACCCCGAGCCGGGAGCTCCAGCTCTGAGGAAACGCGGGCTCCGTTCTGGGCGCTGCGGGTGGGGCCGCTCTGCCTGAGGCCTCCTGGGAGGGAGCGGGGCGCCGGGGGAGGAGCCGCCAGGAGCTCAGGGCCCCGTCGGGGGTCCTGGAGGGGCGGCCCGGCCTGAGGGCCCCACCCACTGTGGCCGCAGCACAGGCCTTTTCCCTGCAATCCTACACAAAAAGTCAGAAAGATACACACGGTCTACAGTGAATGTTCACAAATGGTGGTTGCTGCTGTGCTTACTATCCTATTAAACGTGGGAAATCCATAACACACTTGAAGTTAGAAGTTAACTATGAATGTTTACCTTTCCTTATTATGTCTCTGCTATTCACAATTGTCGTTAATGAATCAGAGACTGTGGCATCACTAGTTAAAAATGAGCTCGTTAAAAAAATAGAACTCAGGCCCACCGGCCCTACTGTATCAGAATCTGCAATTTTACACTCTCTCCAGTGTACTTGTGGACCCATGAATAGTTGAAAGGTACATTTCTACCTCGACATGTCTTTTCTGTCTGAGAAATACGCACATTTTATCCAGTTTGATATAAATAAAACACTCAAAAATGCATATGTCCGTGTTGAAACCACCATTTTATCATTTCTTTTCCAGATAACTATAGTCTCTATACTGGTTTTATGGATCACATGACATACTCTTTTTTGTAGTTAGAAATAGAGAAAGCTACTTTGTAAAAAAAATTATATATATATATATATATATATATATATATATATATATATATGTGTGTGTGTGGATAATAGAAGACACTCTTCTAAATTAAAACCAGTTCTCTTAATTTGCTCTTTTCTTCTTGGGTCACATTATGAACTCTTCCCGTGGCCACATGTCATGTGTACTTTTAATTTCAGGGACTGCTGATATCCCAGGATGTGCCCATAGATTTCTCTCAAGAGGACTGGGAATGCCTGGACCGAGATCAATGGGAATTGTACAGGGATGTGATGTGACAAAAGTATAGGATCATGCTCTCCTTGGGTGAGGATACCTTCCTTCCAGAATTCCTTATCCACCCACAGGGTTTAGAGTCCTTCATTTGTAGAATGTCTCCTGGAATGTTCTGCTTCCTACAATAGGGTTTCAGATTGCAACGTTTCAGGAAATATTGGGAGTTTGTGGGTATAATTTATGTTATTCTTTGCAAATTGCAGCCTCCTTTTTAATATACTTTGTAACTGCTTGGGATGTGTCTATATGAACAGTGTACTATATGCTTCTGTTATAGTCCTTACAATATTTTATTCTCTTATTATCTGTAACAACCTTCCATGGATTCTTTGGGCTTAAAGTGTATTAAAAGGGAGACGGCGATTCTGGGACTTCCCTGGTGATGCAGTGGTTAAGACTGCGCCTGCCAATTCAGGGGACACGGGTTCGATCCCTAGTCTGGGAAGATCCCACGTGCAACGGAGCAACTAACCCAGTGGGCCACAACTACTGAGCCTGCGTGCCACAACTACTGAAGCTGGTGCACCTTGAGCCTGTGTGCCACTTATTTTTAGAGAATAAAATCACCTCTGAGTGATTACAATTTAGACCAGCTAGTCAAAATTCTTTATCACCTGTTCTTCTCAAACACTGATCAATGGAACAAGTTTTGCTAGGGATAAGAGTGTAATTGTATTCTAGAGTTCATATCGGCAATATGGTTTTTGACCTTGATGCTGGATCACGACATTTCAATGGTATAACTGCTATTAATTGTCTCTTTGTTCAATGATTAAAGTCTCACATGATCTGAGTTCAGACTGGAGCCATCCTGGTTGGTTTCTGTCTATTGCAGATTTCTTCCAGTATGAAAGGACAAGAGCAATACGGCTTACTTTACACAATGTCTTCAAACTAAATGATGACATAATCTACATTCAATTAATTTATACATACCCTACTGTAGAGCAGGGTTTGTTACGGTGGCAGAGCCCGGTAATTATGTAAAACTGAAACTTTTATCTGCACTGGTTCAAGTCCTCCTCCTAAGAATATGTTTATAATCAACACTCTTTCACAAGTTACCCAATTTAATTCACCAGAGCATTCCTCATATTAACTAAATGGAAAATCCTAAGCTATATACAAATCCAGAAAGGGCCAAAAATCATCTGCCCACATGGATTATTACAACCCATTGCTGAGGCATTCAAATTACTTATTAAAGACCCACTATGTCCATCAACAGCATCAATTTATATATTATTGCCCCAATGCTAGCCTTAACCCTGGCTCTCACAACATGAATTCCTCTTCCCATATCTTAGCCACTAATTAATATAAATGTAGGCATACTCTTTATATTAGCCATAACACACCTAGCCATTTATTCCGTCCTCAGTTCTGGATGAGCTTCACATTCAACATACTCACTCACTGGAGCTCTAGGGACAGTAGCATAGACAATCTCATATGAAGTAATGTAGCAGTTATTCTATCCTCAGTCTTACTGATAAATGGATCATTTACACTTTCAACAGTAATGATTACACAGGAACACCTATGACTATTTTCTTCTGACCCCTACTCAGAATTTTATTATCTCCGCAGTAGCAGAGATTCAATGAAGCCTCACTTGATTCAACAGAAGTAGAATCAAAACCTGTATATGACTTCAATGTAGAAGATGTAGCAGGCCCATTCACCTCTTCCTTGCTAGACAATATGTCAATTTCCTTATAATAAACATTTCCACAACAATCCATTTGTAGGAGCATTCGACAATCCCTAGGTGCCAGAATTATATACACCCCAAGTCATCATTAAAACACATCTAACAATCTCCTTTCTATGAATTTGAGCATCCTACCCACAATTTTGATATGATCAACGTCTACATCTCGTATAAAAATTTTTTTTCTACTAACATTAGCCCGATGTATATGAGAGTTTTCACTACCTGTCATCATACCAGGCAACCCACCACAAACTTAAGAAATATGTCTGACAAAAGAGTTACTGTGATAGAGTAAATTATAGAGGTTTCAATGCTCTTATTCCTGGAATTGAATTCTTCCTAAGAATTTTATATTCTCCATGTTACCACATTACAGCACATGCTATATACTAAGGTTCACTAGGTAAGCTTCAGGCCCATACCCCCAACATGTTGTCGTAGATCCTTCCTGTACTAATAAACTCTCATTGTTTTTACTATCATTCTACTGACCATTATCACAGGAAATATAATTGTATAAGAAGCTCACACTGGTTAATGGTATCCCCATTCTAATAAAAAACACAAACCCATAAGCTACAGAAGCATCCAACAAATATTTCCTAAAACAATCCACCACACCAATACTACTTATAATGGCTAGTATCATTAATCTAATATACTCTGGTCATGGAACACAATGAATAACAAAAATCTTTCATCCAGCAGCATCCACCCTCATGACAATCGCCCTTATCACAAAAGTAGGACTTTCCCCATTTCACTTCTGAGTGCCTCAAGTCACACAAGGCGTCCCATGAACAGCAGGCCTGATGCTATTAATATGACAAAAGTGCACCCCTGTCAGTTTTATACCACATGTCACCATCCATCAACCTAAATATACTATTAATCATAGTGATATTATAAATCACAGCTGGAGGCTGAGGGAGATTTAGTCAGACTCACCTGGAAAAAATTACACCCTCCTCATCAAGTGCCCATATAGGATGAATAACAGCCGTTATAAAGTATATTCCGATTATAACAATCCTAAACATACTAATTTATATCATAACAACACTCTCTTCTTATTATTTATGCCCAGAGCATGGACTACAAGAGTGTCATTATCACACACATGAGGTAAAACACCTCCCATCACAATCCTTTTCCTCACCATTATAGTATCATTAGGACATAGTCCATCACTATCAGGGTTTTTACCCAAATGAATACTTACCCAAGAGATAACAAAAATGACAACATCATTCTACCAACATTAATAGCCATCACAGCAGTGCTCAGCATATATTTCTACTTGCAGCTAACATACTCCACATCACTAACTGTATTCCCTTCATGAAACAACACAAAAACAAAGCACATTGAACATTCAAAGAAATAACCTTCCTATCATTACCAATCATAAAACCCAGACAATTACTCTACATAACACCCATTCCATCCGTGCTGGACTAGGAATTTAGGTTAGTTCAGACCAAGAGCTTTCATAACCCAAAACAAGTAAAATTTACTTAATTTCTAAAAATAAGGATTGAAAGACTTCATCCTACATCAATTGAATGTAAAGCAAACATTGTAGTTAAGCCAAATCTTTAGGAGACTGATGAGTTTTAACCCCAGGAAACTTTAGTTAACAGGCAAATCCTCTAGTCAACTGGCTTCAATCTGCTTCTTCTTCATTTGAGAAAGAAAAAAAGAAAAAAGGCAGGAAAATCTCTGGCAGAATTGAAGCTGCTTCTCTGAAATTACAATTCAATTTGTTGATTCACCACAGGGTTTGTGAGAAAGAGGGCTCAATCTCTGTCTTCAGATTTACAGTCGAATGCTAGCTCAGTCATTTTACCTCTGTTCATACACTGTTGATTATTTTCAACAAATCACCAAGATATCGGCATCTTATAATTACTATTTGGTGCTTGAGCTGGAGTAGCAGGCAGCACCTTAAGAATATTAACCCAGGCTGAGCTATGCTAACCTGGAGCGCTACTTGGAGACGCACAAATCTGTAACGTGGTCATAACAGTCCCTGCACTTGTAATAATTTTCTTTATTGTTGTACCCATTATATTGCAGGGTTTGAAAACTCACTTGGGCCACTAATAACTCGCACACCTTAGGTAGCATTTCCCCGAGTAAACCATGTAAATTTTTGACTACTTCCCCCATCGTTCTTACTCCTACTCATGTCACCAATAGTAGAAGCTTGTTCTGGTACCAGTGGACCGTGTATTCAGCTCTAGCCTGCAACCTGGCCCACGCAGGAGCCTCTGTCGACATAACCATTTCCTCCTTACATTTATCAGGTGTCTCCTCAATTCTTGGTGCTATTGCTTTTATTACTATAGTCTTTCATACAAAACCAGCAGTCATACCCCAATACCAAACACCATTATTTGTTTAATCTTCCCCAACTATAGCCATATTACTATAATTACCACTCTCAGTCCGAGCAGCCAGAATTGCCATACTCTTAAGAGATAGAAATCTCAACACTACTTTCTCTGACCCTGCAGGAGGAGGCCGAATCCTATACCAACACCTATTTTGATTCTTTGGTCACCCTGAAGTCTGTATTCATGGCCTACCAGGGTTTGTTATAAATTCACACATCATTACACACTATTTAGGACAAAAGGTGCCTTTCAGCTATTTAGGAATAGTATGAGTCATGCCCACTGGCTTTTTAGGATTTCTCTTGTGGGCCCATCATATATTTACCATAGGGAGAGCTGTCCACTCAGGAGCATACTTTGCAAAAGCTACCATAATTGCTTCTATCCCGACAGGAGTGTGCTTTCTCTGGTTGCAGTGAGCAGTTGCGACTCTACGCTGCGGTGCATTGCCTTTTCACTGAAAAGGCTTTCTTTATTGCAGAGCATGGCTTTCACGCTCTAGAGGGCAGGCTCAGTAGTTGTGGCACATGGGCTTTTTGCTCCACGGCAGGTGGAATATTCCCACACGATGGCTCGAACCCGTGTCCCCTGCATTGGCAGGCAAATTCTTAACCACTGCACCACCAGGGAAGTCCCTGGTTAGCAACTGTTCACGGAGGTAATATTATATGACCTCCAATATATTATGAGTTTTAGGCTTTAGTTTTTCTTTTTACAGTAGGAGGTTTCACAGGAATCATCTTAGTGAACTCATCCCCGGACGCTATCCTCCAGGATACATACTATGTAGCAGCACACTTCCATGACCTAATGTCCATGGGAGCGGGCTTCACTATTACGGGAGGCTTCCTACACGGATTCCCACTATTCTCAGGTTACACAGTGAACTCAGCATGAGCAAAAAGTCACTTCACGCGTATATTTGTAGTAGTAAATATGACTTCCCGCAGCACTTTCTGGCCTCTCAGGAATGTCATTACTTCAGTCTCAGTACTCGGAGGCACACACAACATGAAATATTGTGTCTTTTGGCTCACTCATCTCAATAGCAGCAGTAGTGCTAATCATAATCTTCATACTTTGAAAAGCATTTGCATCTAAACAAGAAGGCTAAGCACTAGAAACTGATACTCCTAACCTAGAATTGTTACATAAATGTCCTCCACCATATCCTATGTTTCAAGATCCTACCTATGTAAATATAAAATAAGGAAGGTCTCAAGTCCTTTTCAACCACTTTCAAGCCAACACCGTAACAATTATGTCTTTCTCAATAAATGAGATAAAAGTAAAAAGTGATGTAGCTTTGTCAAACTTAAATCAGAGGCTAAAATCCTGTATATCACGAAGGCATATCAATTTCATCTAGGATCTCAAGATATAACATCACCGATTATGGAAGAACATTTACATTCTCATCATCACACATTAATAGTGATTTTTGAAACTAGTTCTCTATATTATTTCTCTAACATTGACAACTAAACTAACTCATATACATATAATAGATGCACAGGTAGAGAAAATGTGAACAATTTATCAGCCATTATTGTAATCTTAATTGCTCTATCATCATTGTGAATCCTTTACATGATACATGAAATCAATAACTCTTCCCAAACCATAAAATCGATGGGTCAGTAATGATACTGAAGCTACAAATACACAGATTATGAAGATTTAAATGTTGGCTCCTCTGTAATCCCCACATCAGGGCTAAAACCAGGAGAATAATGACTAATAGAAGTCAACAACCACGGAGTTAGAGAGAGTCATAGAATATTAGTTTCATCTGAAATTGTTGTACACTCCTGAGCTGTTCCTTCTCAGGCCTAAAAAGGGCTGCTATCCCAGGACGCCTAAATTAAAGAATCCTAATACCAACAGGACCAGGCCTATGTTGTAGACAAGAGAGCTCATTTTCCTGAGTTCAAAGACAGGCCAGAGGGATATGGCTGAGATGAGAGGTGAATCTGGAGCCCATGGGGATGCACTCTCCAAGCTCCAGGATAGGAATGGGCCATTATTGGTTTAATGGACCTCTGGGGTCCCAGGCCACCCACACCACACCCTCCCGAGCAGGATCTTGGCAACATTCCCTGTCAGTGATGAGGCAACCTTGCACTTGTCACGCCCCGATGTTGTGTCCTATGTGGGCACCATGCTGTGGGGACCACACCCACACTCTGCAGGTCCATGCTACAGGGTCCTTCTTGCCTCAGGAGTAGAGACCACCCAGCAAGCAGTTCGCTCCCCAACCAGCAGGAGGAGGGGAGGAGAGCAGGGGCACCAGGGGAATCTCACTCAGACAACAACACCCAGTGGTGCCAGCGGGGACAGTGATGATGCAGATGAGGCCCAGACCAAGAGATGCGACCAGAGGACACAAAAGGCAGCTGATCAGGTCCTGACTCAACTGCATCCCGGACACCTTTGTCCCTCCTACGCCCCTTCCTCATACATCCCCTCCTGAAATGCAGATTCTTCAGATGCAAACAGGCAGAGCCTCAGACTGAAAGTCAGCTCTTCCAAAATGACCCGTCAGCAAACACTGCAGGATGGCGCTCCAGTGGGGGCCCTGGAGTCCACAACTCAGGGACTGAAGGGGACATCGGTGCCAGGGCCAGTGTGAGGGGATGGGGAGTGAGACTTTCATGGTTGTGGAATGCTGGTTTTGCAAGATGAAAAGTTCTAGGCGTGGTGGTGATGGCTCCACGAGAAAGTGAATAGATCTGATGCCTCAGAAACGTGCACTTAAAATGGTGACGATGGTAAAGGGTATGTGACGTGTGTTTTATTTCACTTAAATTCATAAAATAATGTCTTTTTAAATCAGAGTCCATTTCGACTCCCGTTCATCACAAATGTCGGAGACCCAAACACATTCCCCTACCTTAGGGGCCATCACGGTGCCCTCACATGGCACATGGGAGACCGTTCTCACGGGGGCCTAGTCTGTGCTCACCTCACCTCTGTCCAGGGAGACCCAGGCAGTGGTGACCCCCATAGATTAGACATATGATATGCTATGATATTCATATGACACCACCGAACATTGTCACTCACCAGCACACAGAGCAGCACCCCACTCAAACATGCATGACCTCATATGAATGCGACAAGATTAAGGGAAGAAAAGGAACCACAGGTTAATCAGGGCAACACCCTTAACGCAGAGGTTGGAAATGTCAAAGGGGTAAAGACACACTGCAGGCAAAGAGCACATAGGGGTCTCCCCATACATGTGATCCTGACCCATGCAGATGTGGTGAGACCCATACAGTGCCCGTACCCTATAGCTGGGGTCACACATCCACACTCACCACAGTGACCCCACCTCCCCAGACCCTGCACCTAAAGTCACACGTTCTCTCTCAACACGTGACCCCACCTCCTCAGACCCCTCCACCTGGGTCACATGTACACAGTCCCAGGGTGAACTGCCCTCCACAGACTCCCCCAACTGGGGTCACACATGCACATCCTCCAGGGTGACCTCACCTCACCAGACCGTGCACCTGGGGTCACATGTCCCCTTGGCCAGGGCACCATAGCTCTGCTCTTGGCTCCCTAATTTGGAAACAAGCTGGTTTCCTGGGACCTGCTGGGATGAGAAAAAGTGTAAGGTGGGTCTCCTGTCCCCACACTTGTCCCACAGACGTCCTCCTCTTTTCACTTTGGTTCTGTGTGATTTTACCTCTTTTTAAAGCTTTCATGCTAGAGTTGAACACATTACTTGGTTCTGGCAGGCACAGTCTCACTTTCTTGTCTCACTTACTTGTTGAGAAAACTCATAGGACAGCAGGGCTGAAAGCCGAAGGGCAGCTCTGGACGCTGCTGACTAGGGACGGCAGACAGGAAGGAGAGCTCAGCAGCAGCCTCAGCTGTTACCCATCGGCCTTTTGCCCGATCTGCGTGCCCTGCAATCAATTCACCAGCTAAACCTGCCTCCCTTCGCACCATGCACGTGCTGGTAAATTGGAATAATCAGCAGGTAGCCCTCCTGAGGGTTATCCACGAGCCCCAAGGAAGGTGAACCTTGCAGGAATAAAGACTAAGGCCATGCCCATAGCACTGCCCTTGGGAGGACCAGGTCACCACAGTCAGAAGAGAGGGTGTTACCTAGACAAGCCCACCTCGGCTCCAGACCCAGACATCTAAGCACTGACTTTCAAATGCAGGCACGGAGCTTCCCAGTACTGAGGCCAGGCCGGCTCTCTTCCCAGCTCTCCATACTCCTAGCGTACACGGAACATGGTCAGGTCTAAATCTTCTTATTATAGACAACACATGGTCAGCTCTAAACATAAACAGTAGACAGCACATGGAGAGGTCTAAATTTACCGTGTAGACAGAACTTGATCATGTTTCAACTAGCTTAGGGCTGAGCTCATAGGAGGTACAGATCACACATATGAGTCTCTCATCTTTGGACACCCACATCAGGAAACTGAACAATATCATTGTCATTAAACATTTCAACAGGCAAAAGAGAAATGTTACCAGTGTCTCTGGCCATCTGATGGTCAGGATCCTCATGTGATCCAAGAATTTCTTAGAGTGCAGCCCAGTCTGCGGCCAGGCCAGACAAGAAGTGGCCTGATTCCAGCCTCCCAGGCTTCCAGAAGGAGGCGGCCGCACAGGAGGCCCAGGCAGGACAGTTCTGCATGGTGCGGGCCAGGAGAGCCTGTCTGTCCATTCCACTGGCCGATTCCGGGTGGGGTGCTCAGGGCTGCTGAGAGCCCCGCGCTCAAGTCCTGCCTCCCTGAAGCATGTGCGTGTGCGTGTGCGTGTGCGTGTGTGTGTGTGTGTGTGTGTGTGTGTGTGTGTTTAGAGGGGGCAGTGGCTGACGGCTCCCACGGCTCCCGTCCCGGGCACCGTGCTGTCTTCGAGGGGAGGCACGGGGAGAGGTAGGGGCACAGAAGCCGTTGGAGAGGAGAACCCACCGTGGAAACGCTTGCACACTGGCTGGCCCCACACGGGGACCCGAGAGCCCATCGTGGGCCAAATGTCCCCCCCAGCCCCCACCCCCGAGGGCAGGGCACCTGCTCTTTCAACAGCACAGGGTCTCACATGAAGTAGACTCAGTGGGGACTGTCACCCCTCCCACTCCTAATGCTCAGTTTGGGGAGAATGAACCCCCTTGACTGGGCGATGGGACCCTGTGATGAAACATGTGGTGCCCCATCCAAGTCGGGGTCTGGCTGACAGATGGGAACACAGGAGCCACGTGCAGGGCCTGGAGGCCAGGCCAACAGGACGAGCTCCTCCAGCCTTGGTCTAGCTCTCCAACTGTGACATTGTAGTTTATAGGGGACCTAGGGCAGGTGACTGAATGTAATGGGGGCCTCAGGTGGACCCTGAATGGGACTTAGAGAAGGTGGGAAGGATGTCACTCAGACAGTGACAGTCATTGGAAGACAGACCCTGTGTCAGGACATCCTGCTTCATCCATTTAAATCCCTGACAGCTCTGATCTTTATGTGGAAAAGCAGGAATGTTAGAGCAGATGCGTGCGGACATATCTGGGGCACAATTCAGTCTGCAACCAACTTGCAAGTGGTTCCAGAAAACACACAGGTGTGCGCACAGGTAGACACAGCACACACACAAACATACGCATGCGCACAGCACAAATATATTCACACACTAGCATATGAACACACACGCACGCATGTACCCATGCACACACTAACGTGTGCCAGTGCACATACCTATGCACATGCACAGCATATGTAGGCAAACAGGCACATGCACACACGTAGCACACACACAGGGAATAAAGTGAATCCGTAAAGCATTAATTCCTGAACACAGGTGAAGCTGACATGTATTTTCCCTTTTTCTTAGCTTTGATGTTGTTCACAGTAAAAAGTTTAAAAAAAGAGTTAATGGCAGATGACTTTAGATTCAAAGGACTTTCTGACGTTATTCCACAATTATTATGACATGAGAAATGAATGTAGATATTACACGTGTCCACTAATGGATGAATGGAGAAGAAAAACACGGTCCATCGATACAAGGGAATGTTGTTCAGCCTAAAAAGGAAGGCAATTCTGACACAGCCTTCAGCAGGGATGAGCCTCGAGGGCATTATGCTCAGTGATGTAAGCTAGACACAAAACAACACGCAGTGCTGGCTCCATTCACACGAGGCCCCTAGAGCAGTCAGAAACATAGAGACAGAAAGTAGCATGTTGAGTGCCAGGGGCTGAGGGGAGTGCGTGTTTAATGGGGACTGTTTCAATGTTGCAAGATGAGAAAGTTCTGGAGGACGATGGCGGTAAGGTTTGCACAACAGCACCAATTACTTCTTGACCCTGAAATGGCATTTAAAAATGGTTAAGATACTAAATTTTATGTTATGTGTATTGAACCACAATTTTAAAAACTTTTAAAAAACGAACAGGAAATAGTGTATGAATACTACTAGATGCACAACTTCACTAACCACCGAGGGATTAAAACCATAAGAAAAATACTGTGCATACACCTACCAGAATGCAGACATGAAAGACATAGTATCAGATATCAGCAGGCTGTGGGGCAATGGAAAGCCTGGTACGCAGCGGGCCGATGCAACCGCTTCTGAAACAATCGGGCCTCAGAGAGCGAAGTCCGCGCACGCACGCAGACCCTCAGGGCTCCTCCCAGCTGAACACAAACCTACCGGCACTGCACCAGGACACACGGACATGGACTCCGCAGCCACAGGAGCCAAACTGTAAAGAACATGAAGGCCATCACAAGCGGATGCAGAAATGAACCATGCACGCTCCTATGAAGGAATATTCCACAGCAATGGAGTACATTTTGTTTAAAGTTCGTAAAACTATAAAAATTATTTTTTAAAAATCTCTATTCACAAGGTGAAGGAATCCCATGGACACGATGCTGCGCCATCAAGAGCAATAAAGCAGCATGCACGGTACACGCATTTACCGACTTTGGAACTAGGCAAAGCTGGGCTGCGTTGCGCAGAGATGCGTCCCTGGGCGAAAACTCTGAGGACAAGTCACTGGCACAAAATCAGGAGAACAGCTCCCTCACGGTGGGGAGGAGGCTGTGACGAGGGAAGGGCACTCCTGGGTGTCCACTCATCATGTTCTGTTCCTTGATCTTTATGATTATTCTTTACATGTATATAACCTAAACCTTAATATGTACTTACAGCTTATCATTTTTGTTTAGTAAAAAGGGAGTCTCCCCAACAAAGTAGAAGGAGACCTGCTCCTCCCAGGGAAGAAAAGGAATAGTTTCTACCAGTGAAATCTCGATACCATGGCTGCTTCGACCATCAAGGCTGACAGCAACTCCCGTGAGAGGGACACCGGGGCCACGACCCTCAGAAGGACGCTCGGGGGCCTCAGTCCTGGGTCACTGCCTCCGAGGAGTCCGCGACACATGTGCAAAAAAAAAAAGTCATTCGCCATTAACTCTTTTCTTAAAGTTTTTATTGTGAAAAACATCAAAGCTAAGAAAAAGGGAAAAATACATGTCAGCTTCACTTGCTTTCAGGAATTAATGCTTTACGGATTCACTTTATTCCCTGTGTGTGTACTACGTGTGTGCATGTGCCTGTATGCGTACATGTGCTGTGCATGTGCATAGGTATGTGCACCGGCACACGTTAGTGTGTGCGTGGGTACACGCGTGCGTGTGTGTTCATAGGCTAGTGTGTGAATATATTTGTGCTGTGCGCATGCGTATGTTTGTGTGTGTGCTGTGTCTACCTTTGCGCACACCTGTGTGTTTTCTGGAACCACTTGCAAGTTGGTTGCAGACTGAATTGTGCCCCAGATATGTCCGCACGCACCTGCTCTAACAATCCTGCGTAGCCACGTAAAGTTCAGAGATCGCAGGGATTTAAATGGATGGAGCAGGATGTCCTCACACAGGGTCTGTCTTCCAGTGACTGTCACTGTCTGAGTGACATCCTTCACACGTTCTTTAAGCCCCATTCAGGGTCCAGTTTAGACCCCATTACATTCAGTCACCTGCCTCAGGTCCCTTAATGCTACAATGTCACAGTTGGAGAGCTAGACCAAGGCTGGAGGTGCTTGTCCTGTTGGCCTGGCCTCCAGGCCCTGCACGTGGCTCCTGTGTTCCCATCTGTCAGCCAGACCCCGACTTGGATGGGGCACCACATGTTTCATCACAGGGTCCCATCGCCCAGTCAAGGGGGTTCATTCTCCCCAAACGGAGCATCAGGAGTGGGGGAGTGGGTGACATTCCCCACTGAGTCTCCTTCATGTGAGACCCTGTGCTGTTGAAAGAGCAGGCGCCCTGCCTTTGGGGGTGCGGGGCTGGGGGGTGGCATGTGGCCCACGATGGGTAGGCTGGTCCCCGGGTGGGGCGAGCCAGTGTGCAAGGAGCTCCGTGGTGAGTTCTCCTCTCCAATGGCTTCTGTGCCCCTACCTCTCCCCGTACCTCCCCTCGAAGATATCACGGTGCCCGGGACGGGAGCCGTGGGAGCCGTCAGCCACTGCCCCCTCTACACACACACAGATACACACACACACACACACACGCACACGCACACGCACACGCACATGCTGCAGGGAAGCAGGGCCTGAGCGCGGGGCTCTCAGCGGCCCTGAGCACCCCACCCGGAATCGGCCAGTGGAATGGACAGACAGGCTCTCCTGGCCCGCACCATGCAGAACTGTCCTGCCTGGGCCTCCTGTGCGGCCGCCTCCTTCTGGAAGCCTGGGAGGCTGGAATCAGGCCACTTCTTGTCTGGCCTGGCCGCAGACTGGGCTGCACTCTAAGAAGTTCTTGCATCACATGAGGATCCTGACCATCAGGTGGCCAGACACACTGGTAACATTTCTGTTTTGCCTGTTGAAATGTTTAATGACAATGATATTGTTCAGTTTCCTGATGTGGGTGTCCAAAGATGAGAGACTCATATGTGTGATCTGTACCTCCTATGAGCTCAGCCCTAAGCTAGTTGAAACATGATCAAGTTCTGTCTACACGGTAAATTTAGACCTCTCCATGTGCTGTCTACTGTTTATGTTTAGAGCTGACCATGTGTTGTCTATAATAAGAAGATTTAGACCTGACCATGTTCCGTGTACGCTAGGAGTATGGAGAGCTGGGAAGAGAGCCGGCCTGGCCTCAGTACTGGGAAGCTCCGTGCCTGCATTTGAAAGTCAGTGCTTAGATGTCTGGGTCTGGAGCCGAGGTGGGCTTGTCTAGGTAACACCCTCTCTTCTGACTGTGGTGACCTGGTCCTCCCAAGGGCAGTGCTATGGGCATGGCCTTAGTCTTTATTCCTGCAAGGTTCACCTTCCTTGGGGCTCGTGGATAACCCTCAGGAGGGCTACCTGCTGATTATTCCAATTTACCAGCACGTGCATGGTGCGAAGGGAGGCAGGTTTAGCTGGTGAATTGATTGCAGGGCACGCAGATCGGGCAAAAGGCCGATGGGTAACAGCTGAGGCTGCTGCTGAGCTCTCCTTCCTGTCTGCCGTCCCTAGTCAGCAGCGTCCAGAGCTGCCCTTCGGCTTTCAGCCCTGCTGTCCTATGAGTTTTCTCAACAAGTAAGTGAGACAAGAAAGTGAGACTGTGCCTGCCAGAACCAAGTAATGTGTTCAACTCTAGCATGAAAGCTTTAAAAAGAGGTAAAATCACACAGAACCAAAGTGAAAAGAGGAGGACGTCTGTGGGACAAGTGTGGGGACAGGAGACCCACCTTACACTTTTTCTCATCCCAGCAGGTCCCAGGAAACCAGCTTGTTTCCAAATTAGGGAGCCAAGAGCAGAGCTATGGTGCCCTGGCCAAGGGGACATGTGACCCCAGGTGCACGGTCTGGTGAGGTGAGGTCACCCTGGAGGATGTGCATGTGTGACCCCAGTTGGGGGAGTCTGTGGAGGGCAGTTCACCCTGGGACTGTGTACATGTGACCCAGGTGGAGGGGTCTGAGGAGGTGGGGTCACGTGTTGAGAGAGAACGTGTGACTTTAGGTGCAGGGTCTGGGGAGGTGGGGTCACTGTGGTGAGTGTGGATGTGTGACCCCAGCTATAGGGTACGGGCACTGTATGGGTCTCACCACATCTGCATGGGTCAGGATCACATGTATGGGGAGACCCCTATGTGCTCTTTGCCTGCAGTGTGTCTTTACCCCTTTGACATTTCCAACCTCTGCGTTAAGGGTGTTGCCCTGATTAACCTGTGGTTCCTTTTCTTCCCTTAATCTTGTCGCATTCATATGAGGTCATGCATGTTTGAGTGGGGTGCTGCTCTGTGTGCTGGTGAGTGACAATGTTCGGTGGTGTCATATGAATATCATAGCATATCATATGTCTAATCTATGGGGGTCACCACTGCCTGGGTCTCCCTGGACAGAGGTGAGGTGAGCACAGACTAGGCCCCCGTGAGAACGGTCTCCCATGTGCCATGTGAGGGCACCGTGATGGCCCCTAAGGTAGGGGAATGTGTTTGGGTCTCCGACATTTGTGATGAACGGGAGTCGAAATGGACTCTGATTTAAAAAGAC
This sequence comes from Kogia breviceps, assembly GCF_026419965.1. Lineage (NCBI taxonomy): Eukaryota > Metazoa > Chordata > Mammalia > Artiodactyla > Physeteridae > Kogia > Kogia breviceps. The sequence continues at coordinate 96,728,392 of NC_081310.1, forward strand.
ATTATTTTATGAATTTAAGTGAAATAAAACACACGTCACATACCCTTTACCATCGTCACCATTTTAAGTGCACGTTTCTGAGGCATCAGATCTATTCACTTTCTCGTGGAGCCATCACCACCACGCCTAGAACTTTTCATCTTGCAAAACCAGCATTCCACAACCATGAAAGTCTCACTCCCCATCCCCTCACACTGGCCCTGGCACCGATGTCCCCTTCAGTCCCTGAGTTGTGGACTCCAGGGCCCCCACTGGAGCGCCATCCTGCAGTGTTTGCTGACGGGTCATTTTGGAAGAGCTGACTTTCAGTCTGAGGCTCTGCCTGTTTGCATCTGAAGAATCTGCATTTCAGGAGGGGATGTATGAGGAAGGGGCGTAGGAGGGACAAAGGTGTCCGGGATGCAGTTGAGTCAGGACCTGATCAGCTGCCTTTTGTGTCCTCTGGTCGCATCTCTTGGTCTGGGCCTCATCTGCATCATCACTGTCCCCGCTGGCACCACTGGGTGTTGTTGTCTGAGTGAGATTCCCCTGGTGCCCCTGCTCTCCTCCCCTCCTCCTGCTGGTTGGGGAGCGAACTGCTTGCTGGGTGGTCTCTACTCCTGAGGCAAGAAGGACCCTGTAGCATGGACCTGCAGAGTGTGGGTGTGGTCCCCACAGCATGGTGCCCACATAGGACACAACATCGGGGCGTGACAAGTGCAAGGTTGCCTCATCACTGACAGGGAATGTTGCCAAGATCCTGCTCGGGAGGGTGTGGTGTGGGTGGCCTGGGACCCCAGAGGTCCATTAAACCAATAATGGCCCATTCCTATCCTGGAGCTTGGAGAGTGCATCCCCATGGGCTCCAGATTCACCTCTCATCTCAGCCATATCCCTCTGGCCTGTCTTTGAACTCAGGAAAATGAGCTCTCTTGTCTACAACATAGGCCTGGTCCTGTTGGTATTAGGATTCTTTAATTTAGGCGTCCTGGGATAGCAGCCCTTTTTAGGCCTGAGAAGGAACAGCTCAGGAGTGTACAACAATTTCAGATGAAACTAATATTCTATGACTCTCTCTAACTCCGTGGTTGTTGACTTCTATTAGTCATTATTCTCCTGGTTTTAGCCCTGATGTGGGGATTACAGAGGAGCCAACATTTAAATCTTCATAATCTGTGTATTTGTAGCTTCAGTATCATTACTGACCCATCGATTTTATGGTTTGGGAAGAGTTATTGATTTCATGTATCATGTAAAGGATTCACAATGATGATAGAGCAATTAAGATTACAATAATGGCTGATAAATTGTTCACATTTTCTCTACCTGTGCATCTATTATATGTATATGAGTTAGTTTAGTTGTCAATGTTAGAGAAATAATATAGAGAACTAGTTTCAAAAATCACTATTAATGTGTGATGATGAGAATGTAAATGTTCTTCCATAATCGGTGATGTTATATCTTGAGATCCTAGATGAAATTGATATGCCTTCGTGATATACAGGATTTTAGCCTCTGATTTAAGTTTGACAAAGCTACATCACTTTTTACTTTTATCTCATTTATTGAGAAAGACATAATTGTTACGGTGTTGGCTTGAAAGTGGTTGAAAAGGACTTGAGACCTTCCTTATTTTATATTTACATAGGTAGGATCTTGAAACATAGGATATGGTGGAGGACATTTATGTAACAATTCTAGGTTAGGAGTATCAGTTTCTAGTGCTTAGCCTTCTTGTTTAGATGCAAATGCTTTTCAAAGTATGAAGATTATGATTAGCACTACTGCTGCTATTGAGATGAGTGAGCCAAAAGACACAATATTTCATGTTGTGTGTGCCTCCGAGTACTGAGACTGAAGTAATGACATTCCTGAGAGGCCAGAAAGTGCTGCGGGAAGTCATATTTACTACTACAAATATACGCGTGAAGTGACTTTTTGCTCATGCTGAGTTCACTGTGTAACCTGAGAATAGTGGGAATCCGTGTAGGAAGCCTCCCGTAATAGTGAAGCCCGCTCCCATGGACATTAGGTCATGGAAGTGTGCTGCTACATAGTATGTATCCTGGAGGATAGCGTCCGGGGATGAGTTCACTAAGATGATTCCTGTGAAACCTCCTACTGTAAAAAGAAAAACTAAAGCCTAAAACTCATAATATATTGGAGGTCATATAATATTACCTCCGTGAACAGTTGCTAACCAGGGACTTCCCTGGTGGTGCAGTGGTTAAGAATTTGCCTGCCAATGCAGGGGACACGGGTTCGAGCCATCGTGTGGGAATATTCCACCTGCCGTGGAGCAAAAAGCCCATGTGCCACAACTACTGAGCCTGCCCTCTAGAGCGTGAAAGCCATGCTCTGCAATAAAGAAAGCCTTTTCAGTGAAAAGGCAATGCACCGCAGCGTAGAGTCGCAACTGCTCACTGCAACCAGAGAAAGCACACTCCTGTCGGGATAGAAGCAATTATGGTAGCTTTTGCAAAGTATGCTCCTGAGTGGACAGCTCTCCCTATGGTAAATATATGATGGGCCCACAAGAGAAATCCTAAAAAGCCAGTGGGCATGACTCATACTATTCCTAAATAGCTGAAAGGCACCTTTTGTCCTAAATAGTGTGTAATGATGTGTGAATTTATAACAAACCCTGGTAGGCCATGAATACAGACTTCAGGGTGACCAAAGAATCAAAATAGGTGTTGGTATAGGATTCGGCCTCCTCCTGCAGGGTCAGAGAAAGTAGTGTTGAGATTTCTATCTCTTAAGAGTATGGCAATTCTGGCTGCTCGGACTGAGAGTGGTAATTATAGTAATATGGCTATAGTTGGGGAAGATTAAACAAATAATGGTGTTTGGTATTGGGGTATGACTGCTGGTTTTGTATGAAAGACTATAGTAATAAAAGCAATAGCACCAAGAATTGAGGAGACACCTGATAAATGTAAGGAGGAAATGGTTATGTCGACAGAGGCTCCTGCGTGGGCCAGGTTGCAGGCTAGAGCTGAATACACGGTCCACTGGTACCAGAACAAGCTTCTACTATTGGTGACATGAGTAGGAGTAAGAACGATGGGGGAAGTAGTCAAAAATTTACATGGTTTACTCGGGGAAATGCTACCTAAGGTGTGCGAGTTATTAGTGGCCCAAGTGAGTTTTCAAACCCTGCAATATAATGGGTACAACAATAAAGAAAATTATTACAAGTGCAGGGACTGTTATGACCACGTTACAGATTTGTGCGTCTCCAAGTAGCGCTCCAGGTTAGCATAGCTCAGCCTGGGTTAATATTCTTAAGGTGCTGCCTGCTACTCCAGCTCAAGCACCAAATAGTAATTATAAGATGCCGATATCTTGGTGATTTGTTGAAAATAATCAACAGTGTATGAACAGAGGTAAAATGACTGAGCTAGCATTCGACTGTAAATCTGAAGACAGAGATTGAGCCCTCTTTCTCACAAACCCTGTGGTGAATCAACAAATTGAATTGTAATTTCAGAGAAGCAGCTTCAATTCTGCCAGAGATTTTCCTGCCTTTTTTCTTTTTTTCTTTCTCAAATGAAGAAGAAGCAGATTGAAGCCAGTTGACTAGAGGATTTGCCTGTTAACTAAAGTTTCCTGGGGTTAAAACTCATCAGTCTCCTAAAGATTTGGCTTAACTACAATGTTTGCTTTACATTCAATTGATGTAGGATGAAGTCTTTCAATCCTTATTTTTAGAAATTAAGTAAATTTTACTTGTTTTGGGTTATGAAAGCTCTTGGTCTGAACTAACCTAAATTCCTAGTCCAGCACGGATGGAATGGGTGTTATGTAGAGTAATTGTCTGGGTTTTATGATTGGTAATGATAGGAAGGTTATTTCTTTGAATGTTCAATGTGCTTTGTTTTTGTGTTGTTTCATGAAGGGAATACAGTTAGTGATGTGGAGTATGTTAGCTGCAAGTAGAAATATATGCTGAGCACTGCTGTGATGGCTATTAATGTTGGTAGAATGATGTTGTCATTTTTGTTATCTCTTGGGTAAGTATTCATTTGGGTAAAAACCCTGATAGTGATGGACTATGTCCTAATGATACTATAATGGTGAGGAAAAGGATTGTGATGGGAGGTGTTTTACCTCATGTGTGTGATAATGACACTCTTGTAGTCCATGCTCTGGGCATAAATAATAAGAAGAGAGTGTTGTTATGATATAAATTAGTATGTTTAGGATTGTTATAATCGGAATATACTTTATAACGGCTGTTATTCATCCTATATGGGCACTTGATGAGGAGGGTGTAATTTTTTCCAGGTGAGTCTGACTAAATCTCCCTCAGCCTCCAGCTATGATTTATAATATCACTATGATTAATAGTATATTTAGGTTGATGGATGGTGACATGTGGTATAAAACTGACAGGGGTGCACTTTTGTCATATTAATAGCATCAGGCCTGCTGTTCATGGGACGCCTTGTGTGACGTGAGGCACTCAGAAGTGAAATGGGGAAAGTCCTACTTTTGTGACAAGGGCGATTGTCATGAGGGTGGATGCTGCTGGATGAAAGATTTTTGTTATTCGTTGTGTCCATGACCAGAGTATATTAGATTAATGATACTAGCCATTATAAGTAGTATTGGTATGGTGGATTGTTTTAGGAAATATTTGTTGGATGCTTCTGTAGCTTATGGGTTTGTGTTTTTTATTAGAATGGGGATACCATTAACCAGTGTGAGCTTCTTATACAATTATATTTCCTGTGATAATGGTCAGTAGAATGATAGTAAAAACAATGAGAGTTTATTAGTACAGGAAGGATCTACGACAACATGTTGGGGGTATGGGCCTGAAGCTTACCTAGTGAACCTTAGTATATAGCATGTGCTGTAATGTGGTAACATGGAGAATATAAAATTCTTAGGAAGAATTCAATTCCAGGAATAAGAGCATTGAAACCTCTATAATTTACTCTATCACAGTAACTCTTTTGTCAGACATATTTCTTAAGTTTGTGGTGGGTTGCCTGGTATGATGACAGGTGGTGAAAACTCTCATATACATCGGGCTAATGTTAGTAGAAAAAAAAATTTTATACGAGATGTAGACGTTGATCATATCAAAATTGTGGGTAGGATGCTCAAATTCATAGAAAGGAGATTGTTAGATGTGTTTTAATGATGACTTGGGGTGTATATAATTCTGGCACCTAGGGATTGTCGAATGCTCCTACAAATGGATTGTTGTGGAAATGTTTATTATAAGGAAATTGACATATTGTCTAGCAAGGAAGAGGTGAATGGGCCTGCTACATCTTCTACATTGAAGTCATATACAGGTTTTGATTCTACTTCTGTTGAATCAAGTGAGGCTTCATTGAATCTCTGCTACTGCGGAGATAATAAAATTCTGAGTAGGGGTCAGAAGAAAATAGTCATAGGTGTTCCTGTGTAATCATTACTGTTGAAAGTGTAAATGATCCATTTATCAGTAAGACTGAGAATAGAATAACTGCTACATTACTTCATATGAGATTGTCTATGCTACTGTCCCTAGAGCTCCAGTGAGTGAGTATGGTGAATGTGAAGCTCATCCAGAACGGAGGATGGAATAAATGGCTAGGTGTGATATGGCTAATATAAAGAGTATGCCTACATTTATATTAATTAGTGACTAAGATATGGGAAGAGGAATTCATGTTGTGAGAGCCAGGGTTAAGGCTAGCATTGGGGCAATAATATATAAATTGATGCTGTTGATGGACATAGTGGTTCTTTAATAAGTAATTTGAATGCCTCAGCAATGGGTTGTAATAATCCATGTGGGCAGAAGATTTTTGGCCCTTTCTGGATTTGTATATAGCTTAGGATTTTCCATTTAGTTAATATGAGGAATGCTCTGGTGAATTAAATTGGGTAACTTGTGAAAGAGTGTTGATTATAAACATATTCTTAGGAAGAGGACTTGAACCAGTGCAGATAAAAGTTTCAGTTTTACATAATTACCGGGCTCTGCCACCGTAACAAACCCTGCTCTACAGTAGGGTATGTATAAATTAATTGAATGTAGATTATGTCATCATTTAGTTTGAAGACATTGTGTAAAGTAAGCCGTATTGCTCTTGTCCTTTCATACTGGAAGAAAACTGCAATAGACAGAAACCAACCAGGATGGCTCCAGTCTGAACTCAGATTATGTGAGACTTTAATCGTTGAACAAAGAGACAATTAATAGCAGTTATACCATTGAAATGTCGTGATCCAGCATCAATGTCAAAAACCATATTGCCGATATGAACTCTAGAATACAATTACACTGTTATCCCTAGTAAAACTTGTTCCATTGATCAGTGTTTGAGAAGAACAGGTGATAAAGAATTTTGACTAGCTGGTCTAAATTGTAATCACTCAGAGGTGATTTTATTCTCTAAAAATAAATGGCACACGGGCTCAAGGTGCAGCAGCTTCAGTAGTTGTGGCACGCAGGCTCAGTAGTTGTGGCCCACTGGGTTAGTTGCTCCGTTGCACGTGGGATCTTCCCAGACTAGGGATCGAACCCGTGTCCCCTGAATTGGCAGGCGCAGTCTTAACCACTGCATCACCAGGGAAGTCCCAGAATCGCCGTCTCCCTTTTAATACACCTTAAGCCCAAAGAATCCATGGAAGATTGTTACAGATAATAAGAGAATAAAATATTGTAAGGACTATAACAGAAGCATATAGTACACTGTTCATATAGACACATCCCAAGCAGTTACAAAGTATATTAAAAAGGAGGCTGCAATTTGCAAAGAATAACATAAATTATACCCACAAACTCCCAATATTTCCTGAATCGTTGCAATCTGAAACCCTATTGTAGGAAGCAGAACATTCCAGGAGACATTCTACAAATGAAGGACTCTAAACCCTGTGGGTGGATAAGGAATTCTGAAAGGAAGGTATCCTCACTCAAGGAGAGCATGATCCTATACTTTTGTCACATCACATCCCTGTACAATTCCCATTGATCTCGGTCCAGGCATTCCCAGTTCTCTTGAGAGAAATCTATGGGCACATCCTGGGATGTCAGCAGTCCCTGAAATTAAAAGTACACATGACATGTGGCCACGGGAAGAGTTCATAATGTGACGCAAGAAGAAAAGAGCAAATTAAGAGAACTGGTTTTAATTTAGAAGAGTGTCTTCAATCATCCACTAATATATATATATACATATATATTTTTTTTCACAAAGTAACTTTCTCTATTTCTAACTACAAAAAAGAGTATGTCATGTGATCCATAAAACCAGTATAGAGACTATAGTCATCTGGAAAAGAAATGATAAAATGGTGGTTTCAACACGGACATATGCATTTTTAAGTGTTTCATTTATATCAAACTGGATAAAATGTGCGTATTTCTCAGACAGAAAAGACATGTCGAGGTAGAAATGTACCTTTCAACTATTCATGGGTCCACAAGTACACTGGAGAGAGTGTAAAATTGCAGATTCTGATACAGTAGGGCCGGTGGGCCTGAGTTCTATTTTTTTAACGAGCTCATTTTTAACTAGTGATGCCACAGTCTCTGATTCATTAACGACAATTGTGAATAGCAGAGACATAATAAGGAAAGGTAAACATTCATAGTTAACTTCTAACTTCAAGTGTGTTATGGATTTCCCACGTTTAATAGGATAGTAAGCACAGCAGCAACCACCATTTGTGAACATTCACTGTAGACCGTGTGTATCTTTCTGACTTTTTGTGTAGGATTGCAGGGAAAAGGCCTGTGCTGCGGCCACAGTGGGCGGGGCCCTCAGGCCGGGCCGCCCCTCCAGGACCCCCGACGGGGCCCTGAGCTCCTGGCGGCTCCTCCCCCGGCGCCCCGACCCCTCCCAGGAGGCCTCGGGGCAGAACGGCCCCACCCACTGCGTCCAGAACGGAGCCCGCGTTTCCTCAGAGCTGGAGTTCCCGGCTCGGGGTCTCTTCCGTCCGCCGTCACGGAGCTGCCCTGGAGCCCGAGGGGAGGGCGGCCTCACTGACGCTGCCGGCTGCGGAGGGGCCCCGGCGGCCGAAGCCGCGACAGTCGTGGGGACGGCGGGCCGGGTAAGTGGGTCTGGTGCCCGGGCGGCCGCGCAAGAGCAGCTTCTGAGGGGAAGGGTTTCGCGGCCACCCGCCGCTGCTGTGCAGAACGAGCAGCCTCGGGGTCTGGTCCCGGGGAACTTTGGCCCCTCCTGTCGGCCCTGCCCTCGGCCTGGCTCGCGGGGCCCGGGGGGCGTGGGGAGAGGGCGGCTGAACGTCCTGAGGGGACACGGGGCGAGGGAGGCGCAGGGTCCGGCCGCAGCGTCAGCGACCCTCCTCCCGACGGCGGGCAAAGCGGCCGAAAGTTCCTCCCGAGGCTCCCAGGCCTCTTGTTCAGCCGAGGCCCTGTGCGCCCCTTCCTCCCTGAGCTAAAGCACCCGGGGGGGTGGGAGGGGACAGGGCGGGGGGCTGGCGCAGGTGATGGGGGACGTGAAAAGGTGATTGTCAGCTAAGGAGAACCTGCTCTCCCAGGTTCTACAGGAATGCAGGGCTTTCCTTATGCGAAGATGCTGGAGTCAGGCTCACGAATTCCTTCCTTTGATATGCACCTCAGCTCTCTGGGGCCTGCATCCTGTATTTGCATATCCTGAGTTCCTCAGCCTGCCCGCTCACATTGGAGAGGATGACTGTGGCATCTTTTGTTTACTGAGATGGCAAGAAATATTCCATTTCTCACAGGCTTGAGGGGCAGACAGTGAAGAAGCGTCGGAGAGTCTCACTTGGCATGTACTTTGGTTTACATATAGATAATAGTTATACTTACTTAACTGTGCTAATAGAGAGAGGCTCTGGAGTACAATCAACTTGTACTACTGCTCTCTATGTATTAATTTCATCAATATCATAAGATAAATGCCTGTAGAATTGACTTAATCCAGTTAAATAGCATAATAATTTTTAAAGGAAACATAACAGAAATATAACAACAAAACCTTTACCACTACAGGCTGGGTCTGGAACAACGTAAATAAATGTTCCATTGTTAAAATATTGAAAGAGTATTCAATAGAAATATCAAGAAAAATGACAATAAGGGCAGCAGAATGTTGAAATGTTCTATCTTTATCATTAAAGTGGCAGAAAATCATTTATGAGCAGGCACTGGGGCAGAAGATGCCTGATTTTATATCTTTGTCATATTTGTGCAGTTGTTTCAACAAGTAACTTAAAGACACAATGGAAAAGCCAGGAGGTTTGTGCCTGAGATCATGTTGATGTGAAACCCGGGATGGCCGCCTTGTGCCAGGTGAGTTAAGTTTACCTCGCAGGTAGACCCCAGAGCTCCTGAGAAACAAGGGCTGGAATTTTTCTTCTGCGATGAATAGGAGCTGTTGAGTCCAGTTCATTGAGCAAGGAGTAGGTCTTGTCTATTACATATTTGGTTTTGGGAACGGTATCTGTGCTAATTTCAAACTCTTGTTTTATGAAAAACCCCCCTCACCTTTCCCCTGAAGCAGGCATAAGTGTGTTTTCTAAAAGCGTGACTCTGTTCTGTTTTAATTCAGTTCTTTGTCGCCATGTTTACATTCCCTCTATAAGTGATATGATAAATTTCTTTTTCTGTGTGACCTTTTTCACTTTGAATTATCGTACCTAAATCCACTCATTATGCTGCTACTAGCCTTATGACATTGATTTCATGGCTGAGTGATATCCCATTGTACATAAGTTTCACAACTTCTGTATCCATTTTTCTCTTTCCTGGGATATGGAACGGGTACCGAATTCGAGGTTCTTGTAAACAGAGCAGCCCTAAGCTTTGGGGTGCCTGTGTCTTGTTGATTTTTAGTCTTCCCAAGATATACGCCCATGAGTGGAAGTGCCCTCTGCTCTGTAGCTCTGTTGTTTAGATGTTTTAGGAAACACCATACACTTTTGTAGAGTGTCTGCGGCAATTTTCATCCCGCCCGTCAGCATAACAAGGTTTCCTGTTCTCCATGGCCTGTCCTGCATTTGTGGTTTTTACACTTTTTTCAGATGGCCGTTTTGACCGGGGGGAAGTGAGACTTCTTTGTAGTGCTGATTTGCTCTCCCAGCTTGCTTGGTTGGCCAAAACGTGTGTATGCTTTTTTACCTGAATATATTCAGGAAGGAACACATACTCCCTTTTTGGCCAACTGCATCATTGTCCAAGTTCTGCCGCTTTTCATGTGCTTTCAAGGAAACTCCAATCTACCTCTTGAAATCTGTTTCCTGCAATTCTGCCTTGCTTTCAAATCCTCTTCGTTGCCTTAACTCAATGTATTTTTGGATGGTAGTTGTCATTTATCACTGTGCAGGTTTGTGAGTTGCAGTGCCCCTGAGCTCCATGTTTCAACTGGCTTTTTTGTGAGCTGGCCCAGAAAACCACAGCATCGCCTCAGGCCCTATCCTGGTTTCGGGGTGTCAGGCTGAGCCTTTCGTGAATTCTTCTTCGTGATGGGAAATGAGAGTAACATGTGCCCGACCAAACACCTCCAGCGAGTCTCTCATTGGTTCCCCCTTTTCCCGTTCATCCTCGGCACATATTGCAAACTGTTCGAAACAGGAGGTTAAAGGTGCTGATTCTCCAAGTGGGGAGATTGTTTGTAAAGCGGCTGGAATGGTGAACCCGAGCACCAGGAGATGAAAAATGAGGTGCGCTGTCGAAACCTTTCATGATCACACGGTGTATCATCCTCTGGGCTTCCCATGCATCTTTTAGCTGTAGGAAGGTTGCGTTGCACCTGGAGAGTTGGGACCCATGGAATGGGTAGCACACAGTATTACTTTAAAGGGTCTGCATTTGCTCACTCAACCTCACCAATCCTCTCAGTCCCAAGAGTGTCCAACCTTATGTCTCATCCTGCTGTGTGTCTAGGTGTGTTCAATCCATGTTGCATTATAGCCCCTGAGCAAAAGTTATAAGGGTTTTTATGTCTGTCACTGTCTTTTTCTACTATTGTTATATTGGTTACAGCTGATTTTCAACGCTGTTTGTTGCTGTTCTACATCCACTTGATTCACGTAGAAACAGACCAATAAATTCTTTTTCAGATTCTTAACAGTCGTATAGAATTTTTTCTGGTGACTTGAATGTGCTGAGTGCAGTTCTTTGAGGTTCCGTGTAGGCCTCGTCTATTATCAATTTGGTATTTGGAACGGTATCTTTGCTAATTTCAACCTCCTGGATAATGCCTCACCCCTCCCCACCTTTCCCCTTTGGCAGCCTTATGTGTGTTTTCTACATATTTGACTATGTTTCTGTTTTGTAATTTGTTTCATGTGTAGCCATTGTTGATTCTACCTTTAAGTTATATCTTACGATATGTGTCTTTTTCTTTCTGACTTATGTTACCTAGAATGATCTTACATAACTCCTCCTGAGTTGATGCAACTGGCCTTATTTCATTGATATCCTGGCTGAGTTATATTCCACTCTACATATGTACCACATCTCTTTTATCCATTTTTTCCTTCCAGGTATATTTAGGTTTTATCCAAGTCGAGGCTCTTTTAAACAGAGAGGCGGTAAACGTTGGGGTGCCTGTATCCTGACGATTTTTGTTTTTCCCAAGATATTCGCCCATGAGTGCAAGTGCCCTATGCTCTGTAGCTCATCTGTTTAGATGTTTTAGTAAACACAGTACACTTCTTCAGCGTGCCCGTTGGCAATTTACATTTCCACTATCAGCCTCACAGGGCTCCCTTCACTCCTCGCCCTGTCCTGCATTTCTGGTGTTTACACTTTATGAGGATGGCTCTTCTGACTGATGTGAAGTGTGATACTTTTTGTAGTATTGATTTGCAATGCCCACCTGTTTGGTTGGCTGAAAAGGGTGTATGCCCTTTTCTTGAATATATTCAGGAAAAAAGCATACGCCCTTTTTGGCTAACTGCACCGTTGGCGATGTTCAGCCCCTTTTTTGTGCTTTCATGATGAGTCCTTTTTACCTCTTCAAATCCCTTTCCTGCCATTCTCCCTTGCTTACAATTCCTTTTCGGTGACTTCCCTCAAGACATTTTTCAATGATAGATATTTTCAACTCTGCAGTTTCGTGAATTTTAGTGATCCTGAGTTCCATTTTTCAACTTGTGTTTTTGGGAACTGGCCACAAAACAGTGGGATTTCCTCAAGCCGTATTCTTTTTCCATGGGCAATCTTAGCCTTTGGTCATTTCGTCTTCCTGATTGGAAATGAGAGTGACATGTGCCTGTCCGAACACCTAGGACTTTTCTCTCATTGTTTCTCATCCTTCCGCTTCATCCTCTGGACAAATTCCAAACTGTGCGCAACAGGAGGTTGAAGGTGCTGACATCCCCAAGTGGGGAGATTGTTAGGAAAGACACTGGGGGGGTGAACCCGACTCCCTGGAGATGAGGAGATGAGATGCCTTTTCCAAACTCTTCCCGATCAAATGGTGTACCACCTTCTGGGTGTCAGAGTCATGTTTTAGCTGTAGGAAGGGTCCCATGCATGGTAAGAGAACACCAGGGATGTTTCCAAATCAGTGTCTCCCTGAACCCTAAACTGGGGAATTTTACGCTATGGCTACACGTATGTTCATTAAGGGCCTTGGGCAGTAGGCAGAGTCCGAACTTAAGATGATTAAAGTCTTCAGGGTCAGAAGCGCTGACCATCGGCCTCCCTTAGGGTACATTGTATCTGTCATTGATAGATGATGTCAATAAAAATATCTATTCGTTTTCAGATTATTTCCGCTTCTAGGTTATTACAAAATATTGAGTGTAGTTCCCTGTGCTGTACAGTAGTTCTGTGTTGATGATCTATTTTATACATAGCAGTGTGTACGTGTTAATCCCAAACTGTTCATTTATCCCTCCCTGCACCTTTCCCCTTTGGTAATAATAAATTATAAGATTTTATGCTTCTCAGAAATGGGGGAGCTGAAAGAGAGGTATCATTTTCAATGGAAAAGCATTCAAAACTATATTGAAGCTTCAGCCAAGATTATTCGATGTACATCCTTGGAAAGAAATCACTTCATTTTTCTAATGTTGACCTGACAAATAAGACAAACCCCTTCACTGAACTTGCCTATACTAAAGTGATGGAAATATCAAATGGAAGTGTTGGAAACATCTTATTTTACCCGAGCCTTATACACGGCTCTAGGTTAATTACAGTTTGGCTCACACATCTGTTCATTGAAGTTACAATGTTCTCAATTTCTGTCACTGATCCTGCAGAGTGGGCCCCAACAAGGGTCCCCTGCCCCGTGTCATTGGAGCCAAGAGAACGAGACTGAGTTTGGTTCAGAAGCAAAGGAAACTTTAGATTCTGATCAGAGAACGGGGAGAGGTGAGAGCGTGCGCTCCCCCGAGGGCTGTGGGCGGGGATGCTGTGTGGGGATCCTGGCAGCATCAGCGGGACGGAAGGGGCGGAGTCTCGAGGGCCGGGTTGGCTGGAGCTCAGGCTCCATGTCGCGGAGTCTGCATGGGGCCCCGCGAGCTGAGGTGTCGGCCCAGCCATTTTGCACCAGGAAATAGGTTCTGAAGTGCCGGGTGTGGGACCTCTGCATGTGGAAACCTAGGAGCAAGTGAAATTAGACAAAGCACAAAGGAATAAACGTTAGACTTTACTTTATTGCCCGGATTCTATTTTTATCTCCCAGGATTTTTTCATGGGCTCTGCCGGTGACAAACCCCTCCTCTGCCTTTTGTCCCATTCCTCATTGTTGGGGCGCTGAGGGTGCAGACCCCGCTTCTGTAACTGCTTCGTGCTGAGTCGGGAGGCCTCATACCCGGGGGGAGGGGCAGAACTTCTCCCCAGCAGCCTCCAGGTGAGGTTGACTGTCCCCAGGGCTCTTCCCTCACTGCTCGTCCGCCTGAGCCCCAGCATTTGAAGTGTTATAGATTCTAATGACCTTTAAGGGTGCAGGAAAGAGATGCGCAGAGACGCTGGGGGGGCCGGTTTTACCCCGCCCACATTTGTTCGGCCACCTTAGGCAGACGGTTTCTGCCAGCCTAGATGCTCTGACCAGTAGTCTGCGCTTTCTTCAATTAGGCCCCTGAATTAACGTACAAACAGCACCAGGTGTCAGAACCCTGCCTGCTCAACTCCCACACAGTCCAGGGCCGGTGGTGATCCAGACCCATGACGGCCACTGAGTCAACGGCCTTTTCAAGTAGCCAGGAGTGCAGCCGGTCTCATCGGCCGCCGCCGTCACCACGGTGTCTGTAGGCGTTTCTATGGTGACAGCGTTATTTAGGGTTCCCCCGCCAAGCTTATGAGCTCCGCTCTGGGTGCAGTAAGTCCTGCAAGCAGTAGTCTGCTCTTTTGGGGCACGCTCTTGTTGTTTTCTGAGAGAAGATCCACGTCAAGTGATGGTCACACGGGTCATCATGGGGACCCGTTGCCCCCAGTTGTCCCTCTGGAGGTTGGAGTTGGAGGGCTTCCTCACTCGAGGTCAGTGTGCCCACGGAGCGACGCCTGCAACTTCAGGGCATGGTGGGTGGTTAGGATCACTGCGTGCGGTCCTTTCCCCTTAGGAGGGAGTTGGCCTTGCGGGCTGCGGATTCCAGGTTTTTAGATACCCCCAGTATCTTGGCTGGATGGGGCGGCGGGCCAAGCCCTTGGTGACCGTACTTTCTCCTACCTGGAGGGCATTCTTGCATTGTTCCATTTCAAGAGGTCCCAGTTTTTGCACTAATACTCCAAGGGCGATTCACTTTCTACCCAGTATGTAAAGGTCAAAGGGTTTAGCTAAATTAGGGAGGTCCAGGGCAAGGGTCTGAATTAACTGCTCTTTCCATTCTTGAAAGACCGCTTCTGGATTCTATTCGAACAGATCATCATCTTTTCCTTTCAATGTTTCATATAGAGGCCCAGCTATTAGACTGTAGTTAGGGATCCAGATGCAGCAAACCCCGACCTCCCTAGGAACCCTTAAGCTGTCTTCTAGGTTTAGAAGGGGTAAGGCTGCAAATGACTTCTTCCCTTTCCCGGGATGGGCTTCTCCGACCTTCTGTGAGAATGAAGCCCAGGCAGGTCACCTTAGTCTGTGATATTTGAGCCTTTGTCTTGGACACCTTCTATCCTTTATTGGCTAGGTAGTTCAGAGGCCTCCTTAGTAGGGCTGGGGATCAGAATGTCGTCTGCATATTGAAGGAGGGTTCCCTTCTCCAGAGGTAGATCTTTGAGGTTTTAGTTAAGTTTCCCCAAAGGTGGTGCGGGAAGTTTTGAACCCTTGGGGGAGGACGGCCCAGCAGTACTGTCTTCCTTGTATGTTGAGTCCTGCCAGTCACAAGCCAAAATTTCTGTGACCTCTGGGACTAATGGAATACAGAAGAAAGCATCATGTACGTCTCATACAGAATACTATGTCCTGGGGGATGGTACAATGACCAGCAGGGTGTAGGAATTAGGAACTATTGGATGCATATCCTCAGTGGCTTCACTGACTGTCCCGACATCTTTACCAGTTCCCCAGTAGCCCACGGGGCTCTCGTGGTCAGGCCCCTCGCAGGATATACAGCTCACCTGGGCAGGTACCCAGCAGCCCACGGGGCTCTCGTGGTCAGGCCCCTCCCAGGATATGGAGCTCACCTGTGCAGCTACCCAGCAGCCCACGGGGCTCTCGTGGTCAGGCCCCTCCTTGGATACGGAACACCCTTGTGCAGGTACCACGGCAGGGCTGGGCACACAGGAACCGTGCGCATAGCCCTCATTGCAGAGCACCCCCATCTCACCTGTCACTCAGAGCTGACACAGAGCACCTCAGAGCAGGACTTGAACTAACAAACAGCAGCTCCGACAGGTCTGTGACCCTGGGCTTCACTCTGTGTGGCCTCCCTCCGCCTGGTCTTCCAGAGACTTCCACTGCAGCCGGGGCACCAGGTCTCTGTCTCCACCCACCACCCCTCCTCTCCCTGACTCCTGGGTTCCTCTTATTAGGAGAGGGTCTTCTTGAAGTTGTCTCCCACTCATGGGCCAGATAAAATGGTTAGAAAACAAGCCAGGGCTGCAGCCCCTTGTCTATCCTGACCCTCAGGACCTACACGTGTTCCTTGGAACTGACCGGTGCAGCAAGGTCCATTTTATGCAACTGTGAGCCCCTGAGGGGCGAGGAGTGGCTGACCTGGGCAGTCTGACCCGGCCGGCCAGTCCTCCCCAGGTGTGCCTGGGCTGAGGTCAATATAAACACCGCTCCAGGCAGCAAGAACCCATGCAGCTGTGCCTGACGCCATATTCTCTGCCCCATCGGCAGTCTCGGGGCTGGGCTGGTGGGAGGGAGTAGGGCCCACGGCTCTGTGCGTGGCCCGGTGCGAGTGGGGCTCTGGTGGACTTTCTGCAGGAGTTGCCGCGCTGCCACCTGCTAAAGAAGAGGATGTGTCACCCATACCTGCCGCTGGAATTTCTCCCCGGGCAGAGGTGAGGACGGAGAAAAGCGGTGGGGGCCGGGACAGGAGGGGTACATTGGGCAGGGAGATGGAAAGTTTCCAGAAGAGCGCCCGGGGCCAGGACCATGCTGGCTGGCCTGCAGGCCCCAAGTCGGCCTCCGTGCTGGTGTGGCTCCATGGCCCTTCCTCTAGGCTTTCAAGTCCTTGCACACATTCAGGTGTTTTAGCTGGGAAGGGTGGGAACAGTTCAGCAGCAGCTGGCCTGGGGGTCAGCTCATGTTTACTCAGGGACGCCTTGACATGGTCCCCCAGCTTTGCAATGAGGACGTTCCTTGCGGGGGGGCTTCTGGCTGCATGAGAGATGATTCCCCACCTCTGACCAACTTCAGAATTGTTTACCACTGGAGCAAGGGTTTTCCTGATAGGGTTTTCCTCTGTGTAACTCGTGGGTTCTTAATTGGCAGCGTGAACGGTGATATCAGAGGTCCTGAATCAGGATGGAAATACTTATCCCCAACTTGTACAGGCAGGCATAAAAACCTGGGGAGGCCGTGTGCAGCCGGCACCCTTAGGGATTGGCTTCCGACTGACCCCTCAACGTTCTGGTGTCCAGCCACTGCTTTAGAATTTCTGGGGCCCAGTGCTGACTCTAAGGGTTCTGTAACCCAGCCTCTGTTGGTCTTTAATGAGACCCGCACTTCCAGGGTCCCACAGAGCAGGGTCCGTGTGACTGTTCTGTGGCTTCTGTAACAAATGACCACAAGCTGGGTGGTTTAAAACAACAGGAATTCATCCTCCCCCAGTCCTGGAGACCAGACATCTGAGATCAAGGTGTTCCAGGATGGACGTCCCTCCAGAGGCTCCAGGATAGGGCTCTTCCTGCCTTTTCCAGCTTTGGGGGGCTCCAGGCATCCCCAGGCTTGCGGCTGCAGCCCTCCTGTCTCTGCCTTCACGTGGCTTCTCCTCTATGTTTGTGTTTCTCCTCTTTTGTCTCATAAGGACTCTCTCAATTGGATTGGGGGCCACGCTAACCCCAGATGGCCTCATCTTGAGACCCTTAACTACATATACAAAGATGCTTTTCCCAGATATGGTCCGGTTCCTGTGTTCTGGGGGGAACACATTTTGGAACCAGCATTCAACCCATTACCTGTGTATAAAATAACCCTAATTTTAGGAGATTACCAAGGTCCCGTATAGATAGCAGCCAGCAGCCATGTGGGTGGGGGTCTGGGGAGAATGAGGACCCTGGAATCACCTGGAAAGGATGAAGTCCTGGCTGCATTAGGTGAGCTCTTCCACCACGGGGCCCGTGGAAACAGCCACTCCACTCTGTCCGTGGAAAGGGACCCAGTGCCGAGTCCAGAAATGGTGATATTGCAAAGCTGGCTCTTCTGGGATGTCATCATCAGTAGCATCATGTAACCAGTGACTACGGGCTTGGAGGAGTCACCCTGTGGCACGTGATGACAGCACTGTCACTTTAGGCTCATCAAGCTTAGAATAGGAATGTTTGAAGGAGAAGAGTTTGGGAGATTGCGAAGCTTGGTTGTTAAGGAAACTGAGCAGGTTTGTCAAGGTAGGTTGTCAAGGAAACTTCTCGCTTAAACTGAAGGCAGGGTGGGGAGAGCTGAAATCCAGGGATCTTTTAAAGGGGCTGCTCTGAAACACCATCACCTGAGAGGTGGTCTCAGCGTGAGCTGGTGTTTGAGAAACGTGTGATGAGATGAAGCCTGACTTTCTGTGACAGCTGGGGAGGGGATTGTAAAGCAACTTAGCGTTTAAGGCCAAGTTTGTTGCTGGAACATAGTGTCTCCCAAAACTGGGCTGAAGCTCAAGATGTCTCTGTCCCCTTCCTGTGAGAGTCCAGGGCAGGTGGGTGTCAGTTCCCAGGCTCTGCCCCCACTTTGTTTCTCCTCCCTGCTTCCAGGTGAGTGTTTCAACCAGCGGGGTGGGGTGACCACAGGGACATCGTGCCCTCCGTCCTAGGATGCAGGCTGGCCAAGGCCCTCACCACCTCCACCCCTTCCCCTTGGTAACACGAGACACTGTGCCCCAGCTGTAAGGGGTGGGAAGGCTGGGATGTGCAGGGTAGCTGTGCACAGGAAAAAGGGAAATGGGTTCTGATGGGCAGCTGTGCGGCTCTGTTGTGAGGGTCGCCCAGACACTAGCGCACAGATTCTGGGTTCTGTGAAGCTTCGATGCTCTGTGGTTCTGGAAATCCTATAGGAGATGGTCCACAGCAGGTGAAGCTAATGCTCGCAGTGGAGGTGGTGAAGCCAAAGGTCTGCAGTTCAGACTAAAGGTGCCGATGTACATGCAGGACAAAACCATCTCAGGTGAATGGACTTCAGGCACGTTTAACATGAATGCAGTCGTGTTAATGCCTAGCATCTTCTATCTTGTGCCTCCTCAGGGACCCCCTCCTCAGTGCCTGGGGCTCCTGTAACTCACGTACAAGGGGATGGAGAGCGGGGTCTGTCCAGTCTGAGCCCTGAGTTACCCTGTGAGTCTGCTCGGGACCACCGTAACAAATACCACAGACTGCGCAGCTTGAATAACAGGCCTATCTCCCAGTCCTGGATGCTGTCGGAGATCAAGGTGTCTGCACGCTGGCTTCTCCTGAGGCCTCTCTCCTTGGTGCTTAGACAGCCATCTTCTCCCCAGGTCCTCACATGGTCTCCCCCTGTGCCTATCTGTGTCCTAATCTCGTCTTGTAGGACATCAATCCTATTGGATTAGGATCCACCCTAGTGACGTCATTTTTACTTTGATGATCTCTTTAAAAATCCCATCTCCAAATACAGACACATCCTGGGGTCCTGGGGGTTAGGCATTCAGCATGTGGATTTGGGGAGACATGACTGAGCCTATAGCATCCTCCTTAGGAACCAAGTGTGCCTCGGTCCTTCCTTCCCTCAAGTCATACGAGGTGAGCTAATGACTCAAGGAGAGGCCGCTCGTGCAGAGTTTGTGTCCCAGCTGGGGAACCCTTCTCTGCTCTCTCTGATCAGGCAGTGGCAGTGCCAGCCCCCTCCTGAGGTGAGCAGTTCTGGGGTTTCCTGCCGTGTCACCTGGCCCGCTGAGGTGCTCAGTGTCTGGGAACCCAGGAGTCAGCAGCCTAGTGGGGCTGCCGGGGACTCTCAGGGCCTTGGCAGATACCCTAGCGAAAGTGGGGAAACTTTGGGGGATTACAGGAGGGAGAGAGTCACAGTCTCGTTTATGCTTCAGAAAGACCACGTTGGGGTGGGATGTGAGACGCACCGTGGGGCAGGGAGGTTTGTCAGGTCTGATGGAGGAACCAGGCACAAGATCCGGCTTGGGCCAGGGCTGTGGGCGTAGAGGGGAATTAGTGTGGGAACTGGCCACAGACCGTTGTCAAAGTATCGGTTTCCCTGTGCACCGAGGCCGAACAGAAATACGGAGACAGGGGTTTTGGAGGAAGAGACAGATGGCTTTATTTTTCTGCCAGGCAGCAGGGAAGACACAGCTGGCTAGCACCTCAAGAACTGGGCACCCCTCTTTGAGAATCAGGGAAGATTTTATATGTGGGGCTTCCGCAGTCCAGGGTAGAGGATAAGGATCAAAGTAGTGAAGGTCTTGCATTCCTCCTTTCCTTTGCATTATTTCAAAACAGTCATCGCTGGCATCAGGTCGCTGGTAATTGGGGTCCAGCAGACTGGTAATTGCGTCCGTTTGCCTCTGGTTTATTGGCCAGTGACCTTGTTTCTGAAATGAAAAACTAGGGGGTGATTTGTTATGAGGAGCGTATAGAATCTAAGTGCGTTACATAATAAGGTTAGGGAGTGAGAAGCAGGGGCTGTAACACACACAGTGAGGGGTGATGGGTGCCGAAGGTAAATTCCATAGTGTCGGAGTGAGGTTAGCTTTGTAGAGTACAAATCTAGTTACTACAAATGAATGACAAAGTGAAACAAGGAGTGATGAGCTCTTTCAGGCCAGGTTACGTTTCTTCTCTAGTCTTTTCGCTGTCCCCTTGTTCTCAGGGCAGGGAAACTTCGTTTCTGTTTTTGCTGCAACAAGACTGTGGAGGAGGAGCTGACAGTCACTGGGGCCCAAGGCGAATGGGAGCCTGGGAGGCCCCAGTGTTACCGAACCGAACGTGGGTCCGCTCGCCCGAGGGCAGCAGAGCCAGTCTACTGACACCGGGGGTGGTGGAGGAAGGTGCAGCCTGAATTGTCAAAGTGCCGATACAAGGAGGCCAGGTGGCCTGTGCTCTAAAACCCCGAGCTCCCTGAAGGATTTCAGCAAAGCAATTTTCAAGGCCAAGTGAAGGAGGGGGGGTCGCAGGGTATGTGATCAGCTGGTGCACAATTCTCTGATTGATGGTGAGGTAACGGGCGGTTAACGTTATAAATTCTTAAGCACCAGGAGCTCCGGGGTTACCTGTTCCTGATCATCAAGTAGTTAATTCCTTCCACTTGGTGGTGGAGGAAGCATGCATCGGGCACTGTTATCCAGGTACTTCAGAGAGGAGCTACAGCAGAGGGTGTGGGGGAGGGCTCTGTCCTGGGAAGGCCCCACAGGGTCCTACTCGGTTACACCTGGTGGCTGGGCTCAGCAACCTGGGAAGGTGGGGCTGCTCCTGGGTGTGGGGAGCTGCAGGATCCCAGTCCTCTGAAACCCTGCTAAGCCCCCAAGGTGAGATGGGTGTGCAGTGACTGGACGGAGGCGTCTGGCCTGGGAGAGGGGTCCGGGCTGGAAATGTCACTGGAATCATCGCAGGGAGGGAGAGGAAAGGCAAAGTGGGGGCAGATGGGTCACAGCAGACTAATGCAGGTGACTGCGGTCTTGTTGGAAGCAACTCAGAGCCAGAAAGGAGTGGCCGTCAGGGGCTCAGCTCCATTCTCTTGTTCCTTTGTAAAACCACTGTGTCAGAGTTTGAGACGCCGCCAGGAGACGTCTGGGCCCAGTGCTGCCATGGCTTCATCAAAGGGCCCAGGTGGAACACAGAACCACTTCAGGCCCCGCCCATGTCCTCACTGGGAATGAGTCCCATCGGGGCTCCTGGGCTCACAGACTTCAGGGCACCTCTGTCCTCAGGACTGGTCTTCCTCCTTCCTCTCACCTGCTGGTCAGAGGCCCAGGAACCCCCAACCTGGCTCCACCCCCAGGGCCTGGATTCAGAGGCCCAGGAACCCCCAACTTGGCTCCACCCCCAGGGCCTGGATTCAGTGTCCCAGGAATCCCCAAACTGTCTCCACCCAGGGCCTAGATTCTGGGACAGCTTAGGGGTAAGCAAGACCCTCACGCTCCTTTATCTGCTTAGGGGTGAGAATGTCTTAAACGCTGCAGTTGACTGATTACGGAGTGCTGAGTGTTTCCAGCAGGTGTGGATGGAAAGATGGGGTGCGAAGTTCCTATGTCTGCAGGGTCTTCCTGGCGTGAAGATCTGTGTGTTCCCCCCGGCCAGTCGGCATCCTCCCAGGAAGCCCAGATCCAGGATTACGAGGGCAGAGGCTCTCCCCTTGCGTACCTGTAACTTCGCACTCCCACAGCAAGGAGCCTGGCTCCCACCATCTGCCATTTATCTATGCATTGCTCCTTTCCACATTACATGTCCAGAGGTTTCAGAATTGTTAGCTACTACACCCTGGAAAGAACTTCATAAAACAAAGCCCACTGTATATATACGGGCCATTTTGCCTTTAGCCTACAGATTCCATTCATTTCCAAAGGTAACTTAAGTCAGCAGCTTTTACCCCATCCCCTACAGTGAGTTGTTTCCATATATTTCTAATACAGTTAGATTCTGTCACATGACGTATTCCATCGTGCAACATCCTACACCCTAAATAACTAAATTTGAGTAGATTATGATTGGCCCCTTGGGCTACACACATCTATGGGCTTAGACAAATGCATAGTGACAGGTATCCATCCTAGAGTATCACATGGACTACTTCAAACCCCCCACCCCATGATCTGCTTATCATCTATGTAGCTTTGCCTTTCCCGGGATGTCATCAATGGGGTCATACTGTGTGCAGCCTGCTCAGGCTGGATTTTTCACTTAGCAGTACACGCTGAAGGTTTATCCATGTCTTTCCATAGGTGGATGGTGCATTCCTTTCTGCTGAGTAGTATTCCACTGCATGTGTATGGGAGGAAAAACAATTTTCCCTCTACTTTTCTAGGTTCTTGGTTGAGGCCCCCCCGCCCCTGTAATAAAAGACAGATTACCAGGAGAAAAGCAGAAGTTTAATAACATGTATACCTTCTGAATAGAGGGGGGATACCACGGAAAACTGAGTCATTCCCAAAACCATCCCCTTCAGTACCGTCTTCAGCTAAAAACAGAAAAGATGCTGGGGAAGGGGGGAAGGCCAGTTATGGAAGGTTATCATGCAAAGCACAGTAAACAAGGGTATGGCTGTGTGCACATTTAAGTCAGGACTTCCCCATTGAAAAGAGTTACTTAAGATTTAATTATCCTTCTATTTTTGGTGCAAAGAGGGACATACCCTTATAAATGGAGATTTCTCTATTGTAAATGCCCTTCATAAAACGGCAATCTCAGTTTTCTGAGATTTTTTTTAAAATAAATTTATTATTTTATTTTTGGCTTCATTGGGTCTTCGTTGCTGCGTGCAGTCTTTTCTCTGGGTGTTGGCGAGCAGGGGCTTCTCATTGTGGTGGCTTTTCTTGTCACCGAGCACAGGCTCTAGGCATGCAGGCTTCAGTAGTTGTGGCACACGGGCTCAGTAGTTGTGGCTCGCGGGCTCTAGAGCACAGGCTCAGTAGTTGTGGCGCACAGGTTTAGTTGCTCTGCGGCATGTGGGATCTTCCCGGACCGGGCCTCGAACCTGTGTCCCCTGAATCGGCAGGTGGACTCTTACTCACTGAGCCACCAGGGAAGCCCTATTCTTTTTAAAGCAGACCAATAACCCTTATGCCAGAGAGACATATTTTGAGGTGGCATATTCTACTCGCCTTGACATGGATGTATCCCAATTTGCTTATGCATTCATCTTTTGAAGGATATCCTGATTTCAAGTTTTTAGCCATTATGGAAGTGCTGCTGTGCATAATTGCATCCTTGTTTGCATTTGGACATAGATTTTCAAAGCAGTTGCCTAAATACTGGAAGTATGATTGTTGGATCCCAACGTGAGACTTGTTTAGCTTTGGAAAAAACTGCCAAATTGTCTTACAAAGTGGCTGCACAGGCATCCCCCCAGCTATGAGGGAGAGTTCCTTTTGTTCCTCACCCTCTAGCAATTGGTATTGTCATATTTTTGGAGCTTAGCAGTCCCAATTGGTGTGCTATGGTGTCTCATGATTTTAATTTGTAGTTCCCTAATGGTATATGATGTTGAGCTTTTTTCTGTATGACTTTTACTATCTGTAACTTTTTTGGCAGGATGTCTGTTCAGATCACACTGTTCATGTTCATGCTGGGAGGAGCCCTGTCTCCTCGGGACCTGCTGGGGCTTTGGCTTCAGGAACACGCGGGGCTGAGTCCACGCTGATGGCCGGGCTTCGGTACAACCCCGGGTCAAGTCCACACTGACGGAAACCGGGTCTCCTCAGGACCCGCCGAGGCTTCAGCTCTGGGACACTGTGGGGTCCAGTTCAGGCTGACATGAGCCTGATCTCCTCAGGACCTGCTAGGAGGTGATGCCGCTGAGGGAGAAGGTGAGGAAAAGTGGGGAGAAGGTTCCTGTGCAGGGCTGACCGCTGTGGGTGTCTGTCTCCAGAGGACCCAGGAGAGGAAGGGCTTGATGTGGAAA